>NC_064623.1:117290566-117592566 GCF_023898315.1 Schistocerca nitens
ACATAGCATAGTATATGTTATTAAACTTCCGGGAAAATGCTACGAACGTACGCACCAGCCTGACATATTGCGTAACACGTGCTCCCTTTCAAACAACAATACTCAAGTCAGAAAGTTGACCAGCTTACGAATGTAATTTCTTCTGATAACCAGCAAAAGAGATCAGCATACACATTACAACTACTGCTATTACTAATACATTTCGCGCCAGGAAACAAGGAATAACTTTTCGATATAGCACACGTGCTTGCGGAGAAGTGGCGTGAACAGAGAATCAGTGGTTGCAAGACAATATGAAAACTAATCACAGTATTTATATTCACTTCAGCTCAATCCAGAAATAGCATAACGGCCTTTCTGCGGTACTCATAGCAATACACAGTTTCCTTAACCGAACTCCATCCGACCAATGCCCTCCCTCAACCACACTCGCCAACGAAGTATCTGTTCTCCATGAAAGAATGATTTTGATGACATGTCATGTGAATATTCGCACATATCCCCTATGAACAAAGGTAAATTTTAACGTTCGTCGAAGTAATACTGCCTGACATACAGTCACTAGTTTGACTCCATGCGCGACTTGGCGCAGAGCGAGCATGAACTTCTGACGATGTAGACTTGTTATATCTCGCACACTCTTTGTTGAAAGAAATGAAATTTGTCCGTCTTCTACAGCTGTAAACATTATCTTAAGAGCAATAACGAAAAGAATTTTAAGAGCTATCTTCAGCCAGAAAATTTTAGATAAAATAACCGAAAAAATGGACGTTCGAAAAATTTCCATGTTTATTTTTTATATAGCAAGAGACTAACGGTGTGACGAACGTGAACCTTGGCATGTAGTAACCTAAATATACAAGATCCCCAGATATAAAGTTTCATTCATGTACCACTTTCCAATACTGAGTAATTTAAGTACGAAGTTGAAGATTTCGTGAAAAGGTCAAAAATGCGCAATTTTCGTCCTGATTTTGCAAAAAACTGTGTGCTAAAAATCTCTCTAACCTGGACTTATTAGAAAGTCCATGGTTTAAACGGCCTAGAAAAGTGTATTTGATTACCAAACGCGGGATAATAATACTAGATGATTTTAACCAGATTTGGGCACGGAAATCGCGACACGAAAAAAATGCGAACTTTGGGTTCTTATATCTCGTAGAGTAAACACATGGTGAACACGAAACTTAATTCGCAGTACCTCGGTAGCACAAGAATGTAGAATACAAAATGATTGAGCTAATATTTTCCAAAATATCGTTTTCTGCTAAAGCCTCAAAACGAGTCTCATTCGAAACAACGTATTTTTAGCCTCCTCCCAGAACAGTGGGTAAAATATCCAACAGAGCTATATAAATTGACGCAAACTAGTTGCGCATACAGTTTTAACTTTGGGTTATACCTCGTTGATTAAAGGCATGATAAAAATAAAATTTTGGAAACAGCAACTTAGTAACATATCATTCACGTGCTGCTTTCTAAATTTCCACAAAATCAGTTCAGACTAGATTTTCGTAAAAATTACGAGAATAAATCACATTCAGTTTGCTTTTAGTAAAGCTCTTTTGCATAACTGATTTCATTTTTAAAGAGCATGTCTTCACGCATTTAGAAAACCGTGGTCGATTTTCCAACGTGCTCTAACAGTACCTGAAAACGACAGACAAATCTGAGGGAATGTTCCAGGTAACAGACAATATTGCAGCAAACTATTGTCTGTGTTTCACTGCACGTGGTTTTTATTTTTAAATTGACACGTAATATCTCTCTCTATTGCTTTGATCCACGGTGACATTGAAACTACCGGTCCAAGAACAGTAACCGGCAACGCCATCGCCGTAGGGGTCACACCTGGTAACCGTGCAATACCTGGCAGAGGTCGGTTTCTTTATTCAGGCTCCCAAACCTCTAATTTGGTTTCTTAATTTAGGTTCTAAAGCCTTGTGGTATCCGTCTGCTAAAAAGCCAGTACCTTATCTCCAGATCACAAATCTGCAGCAGCGTCTCACATATGTGGCAAGCAAAAAGGAATACAAATTTTGATTTTAAAATTCTCAACGCTGAACTTTACCAAACATGTTTCGGCACCTTCGCGCCGTCATCGATGGGTACTTTTACTCAGTTCTAAAAAATTCAAACATGTTTTAAGTGATAATTATTATCACGAAAATTATGCATAGCAACAGTTAATGTCTGCCGTGATTATTGCCTTATTTTGTGAATGTTAGTTTCTGTAGGGCATTCCCTACAGCTTTCTATCTGCAAGGAAATGATGTCATTGTAAGTTTGAGTGGGAAGTTAAGAAGTTACTATATCTAAAAATGTAAATTTGTTGACCAAAAAAGTTTTCGCGACTATATTTTGCGATTACTTACATTTACTTTCGTAGTATCCGTCGTCATCTGTATAAGCATCTGTTGTGGAGCTACACAAAACATTATCCGTTCCATTCATTCCTAGCTCTTTGACGTCGTTTCTTCTCTCTGAACTTTAATTCCATTTTCAAATTTCTCCTTGGTTTCCTTTTATCCATGCTCTGTCAACAGAAAGAAAAACATGTGAAATACAACCCTGAATAATCCCTTCTGAACTACTGTTTCATATTCTTCATCTAGAACTGCAGTCTGGGCACACACTTAGGTACAAGCGGCGTCCATCAGATTGCTTAAACACGAGGGGAATGAGTCCACAATCTTTTGAAAGAGTTCATTTGGGATGTCTCGTGTAACTTATTCTACCTCTCCTCCGACTCATTTGGTGCATCCAGTTTTGGACAATATAATTTTTATTGTCAAATATCACAAAAGCTTGAGATCAGAGCTTCTGTTTTATTTTGGTTGCATTCTCGTCGTAGCAGCTAATGTCTTTGAAACAGCTCGTCCAGTCAAGTGTGAAGACATGGTGCACTGGCTAGCATGAAAGCTGCTTTATTGACATTTCCCCAATCACGTATCACGTACCAAACATATTTATTTAATACAGATGTTGGTCAGGTATCCTATAGGCTGTCATACCGTGCCACGCTGTCACTTATCAATTCCCTACAGTCACGTTACGAGATTTAATTCAGAGCACAAGTGTCAGTCGCTCCTACTTATGAAACCACCAGCCAATATAACATTTTCCAACAAATACACTACTGACCATTAAAATTGCTACACCAAGAAGAAATGCAGATGATGAACGGGTATTCATTGGACAAATATATTATACTAGAACTGACATGTGATTACATTTTCACGCAATTTGGGTGCATAGATCCTGAGAAATCAATAACCAGAAAAACCACCTCTGGCCGTAATAACGGTCTTGATACTCCTGGGCATTGAGTCAAACAGAGCTTGGATGGCGTGTACAGGTACATCTGCCCATGCACCTTCAACACGATACCACAGTTTATCAACAGTAGTGACTGGCGTATTGTGACGAGCCAGTTGCTGGGCCACCATTGACCAGACGTTTTCAATTGATAAGAGATCTGGAGAATGTGCTGGCCAGGGCAACAGTCTAACATTTTCTGTATCCAGAAAGGCCCGTACATGACCTGCAACATGCGGTCGTGCATTATCTCGCTGAAATGTAGGGTTTCGGAGGGATCGAATGAAGGGTAGAGCCACGGGTCGTAACACATCTGAAATGTAACGTCCACTGTTCAAAGTGCCGTCAACGCGAACAAGAGGTGACCGAGACGTGTAACCAATGGCGCCCCATACCATCACGCCGGGTGATACACCAGTATGGCGATGACGAAAACATGCTTACAATGCGCGTTCACCGCGATGTCGCCAAACGCGGATGCGACTATCATGATGCTGTAAACAGAACCTGGATTCATTCGAAAAAATGACGTTTTACCACTCGTGCACTCAGGTTCGTCGTTGAGTACACCATCGCAGGCGCTCCTGTCTATGATGCATCGTCAGGGGTAACCGCAGCCATGGTCTCCGAACCGATAGTCCATGCTGCTGCAAATGTCGTCGAACTGTCCGTGCAGATGGTTGTTGTCTTGCAAACGTCCCCATCTGCTGACTCAGGGATCGAGACGTGGCTGCACGATCCGTTACAGCCATGCGCATAAGATGCCTGTCATCTCGACTGCTAGTGATACGAGGCCGTTGGGATCCAGCACGGCGTTCCGTATTACCCTCCCGATTCCATATTCTGCTTACAGTCATTGGGTCTCGACCAATGCGTGCAGCAATGTTGCGATACGATAAACCGCAATCGCGATAGGCTACAATCCAACATTTATCAAAGTTGGAAACGTGATGGTACGCATTTCTCCTCCTTAGACGAGGCATCACAACAACGTTTCACCAGGCAACGCTGGTCAAGTGTTGTTTGTGTATGAGAAATCGGTTGGACACTTTCCTCATGTCAGCACGTTGTAGGTGTCGCCACCGGCGCCAACCTTGTGTGAATACTCCGAAACGCTAATCATTTGCATATCACAGCATCTTCTTCCTGTCGGTTAAATTTCGCGTCTGTAGCAAGTCATCTTCGTGGTGTAGCAATTATAATGGCCAGTAGTGTATTTCTATTCTTGTCGCAATTTAACATTTACTCCCAAAGTTCTGTTCCGCAATGGTTGTTTTATGTGCAACTTCCTGTACATCATGGTTTCGTCGCAAGTAAAACTTTTTAATATATTCGGAGGACTGCATGTACAGTCTATTTCGCTACTTCCATGTTCAGCCTTTACCTATATTCATGTTAGCCAAACATTAGTATTTTCCAAAGCAATTCCTTGTTTTTCTCAGAACACGAAATCGAGGGATGCCGAGATCTCTGTACCTCATTATCCCATTAAATCAAACTTTCCTGTGTGTACGTCATAACTTTTTTGTGCTGACATTCTATTTGGTGCTTCATTTTTGCGGACGTTGCGTGGAATAATGTGAAAGCTGCACTATATTTCTCGTCATCTTCAGGTGCTCACTGACTTGTCGCTGCAGTGGATCGCCAATATATGCGCCGGCTCGCTAGAAAAGCGCGGGCGCGAAGGGGTGGGGCTGTAACGTCATCTTAGACAAATCATGGAGCATGGCGACATCCAGCGCCCCTGTCAGAGAAAAGGGCCACAGTCTACGCATGCGCGACGCGGGAAAAGCACGGTCGCAAATGGTGGTCCAGCGTCCGGATTCCAATAAGCGTCTATGTTGACTCTAATTCGCTCGTCTGCGTCCGACGATGCGCTAGTGACGCCAATGCTGGTTCCCATGCCTTGTGGATTGAAGTCCCAGTACGTGGAGGTGGACGAAAGGATCTTTGTCTTTCCGTAGTTCATACTACATCCTCTGTCAAGATCAGCAACAGCAGACTTTTCTACTCGACCCAATCTGGCGTGACGTCTATCTTCAGCGCATCTATTGTTAACAGTGCGACACGTCTGGCCAATGTATAATTTCCCTGGCACGGAATTTTATCGATCCGTGATCTCCTTAAACCTTAACAGAACCCAGCATCGTTTGCACACACAGTGACCCTGTCTTCATTTCTCTCCACTTCCATGGTGAACAAAATCCTTGGGTGGAGGGAGTTAAGGTGTTTCAGAAATGCAGGAAGCCTTGCTACCTCATGTGGCCTTACTAAAAAGGTGTCATCCACGTATCTCCAGAAACATTTAGGTTTCAACACAGTTGATTGAACTGCTTTTTCCTCGAAGTCTTCCATGAAAATGTTAGCTACTATGGGAGACAAATGGTTATGCATGTATATAAAATTAATGTTATACAGAGATTAAACACTTTGCGTCTCGAACCAGCTGACATATTATTGAGTTTCAATGTGGTCTCTTTGTCCACACGAGTATCTCCGATGGATTGACTACAACCCATAGGAGCTAAGTTGGAGGAGGCTATCTTACAGCTATTGAAACATGTGCTTACCTTGTCCTACTTTTTATTTAATGAACGATATTTTGAGCAAACTGACTTTGTCTCCAGTAGCAGCTAACCTTTTCAGGGAAGACTTCGAGAAAAAAGCAATCAGTCAGCTGTGTCAAAACCTAAAAAATTATGGAGATATGTGTACGGCACCTTTGTGGTATAGCCATATGGGGCAGCATCACTTGCCGCATTTCTGAAACATCTTAACTCCGTCCATCCTAGCATCTGGTTCAGCATGGAAGTGGAGAAAAATCAAGTCATCCCATTCTTAAATGTCTTGGCCCCCAGAAAAGAAGACGTTTCCTAAGGTCACATCAGGTTCTGTAAACCAACTCACAGTGACCTATACCAACGAGCTAAGGGCTGTCATCATCCATCTCAACGCAGTGACAAATTATGATTGTCGTTCATAGGGCTAGAGTTATCTCAGCTGCAGGGAGCTTATCAGTACAGCTCATCTATCTTTGCTTTGTGTTTGTACTCTGATAAACCGATCTGTAATGGATTTCAACCTGCATGCACTTCAGGAATAGCCATCATCCATCTCAACGCAGTGACGTGTTATGACTGTCGTTCATAGGGCTAGAGTTATCTCAGCTGCAGGGAGCTTATCAGTACAGCTTATCTATCTTTGCTTTGTGTTTCTGATAAACCGATCTGTAATGGATTTCAACCTGCATGCACTTAACTTCAGGAATAGCCATCATCCATCTCAATGCAGTGACGTATTATGACTGTCGTTCATAGGGCTAGAGTTATCTCAGCTGCAGGGAGCTTATCAGTAGAGCTTATCTATCTTTGCTTTGTGTTTGTATTCTGATAAACCGATCCGTAATGGATTTCAACCTGCACGCACTTAACTTCAGGAATAGCCATCATCCATATCAACACAGTGACGTGTTATGACTATCGTTCATAGGGCTAGAGTTATCTCAGCTGCAGGGAGCTTATCAGTAGAGCTTATCTATCTTTGCTTTGTGTTTGTACTCTGATAAACCGATCCGTAATGGATTTCAACCGGCATGCACTTAACTTCAGGAATAGCCATCATCCATCTCAACACAGTGACGTGTTATGACTGTCGTTCATAGGGCTTGAGTTATCTCAGCTGCAGGGAGATTATCAGTAGAGCTTATCTATCTTTGCTTTGTGTTTTTACTCTGATAAACCGATCTGTAATGGATTTCAACCTGCATGCACTTAACTTCAGGAATAGCCCTCATCCATCTCAATGCAGTGACGTATTATGACTGTCGTTCATAGGGCTAGAGTTAGCTGCAGGGAGCTTATCAGTAGAGCTTATCTATATTTACTTTGTGTTTGTACTCTGATAAACCTATCCGTAATGGATTTCAACCTGCATGCACTTAACTTCAGGAATAGCCATCATTAATCTCAATGCAGTGACGTGTTATGACTGTCGTTCATAGGGCTAGAGTTATCTCGGCTGCAGGGAGCTTATCAGTAGAGCTTATCTATCTTTACTTTGTGTTTGCACTCTGATAAACCGATCCGTAATGGATTTCAACCTGCATGCACTTAACTTCAGGAATAGCCAGAAGAAATGGAGAACCGCACGAGGATGGTTTTCTACCTTATGTTGGTGGTGTGTGCTCTAATATCGGCAGGCCGTACAAGAAACATCACATAAAATGTGTCTTCCGTCCACCAGCGCAAGTGAAAACGATGATGGGTTCTGTTAAAGGCGACCTTGGGCTAAGGACGTCAGGGATAAATAAAAACCTGTGCCTGTGTGGGAAATCATACTTTGGACAGACAGGTCGCAATGTTAGATGCGCTGAAAATAAACGTCATACCAAATCGGGTCAGCCAGGAAAGTCTGCTTTTCTGAGCACTGTCTTCACAAGGGACATAGCCTGAACTATGGAGAGACATAGATCCTTTCGTCTGCCTCCACGTGCCGAGACTCTATCATTAAAGAAGCAATCGGAACGTGCGTAAGTAACGAGAGACACGGGGTTTCAACTCAGCAAGGCATGGGAACCAGCAGTGGCGACACTAAGGCATCGCTGCCGCAGACCAAGGTATCCAATGAGTCGACTCATTGAATCGGAGTCGGCACTTACACTGGGTGCCAACACTCTGCCCACGCGAACGCAGGGCTGCTGCTTGAGAAAGCGTAGACCGTGGTCCATTTCTCTGGTAAGGTGCTCTGGTCGATTTTGTGCTCTATGATTCGTCTATGATGACGTTATAGCCCCACCCACTGGCGCCAGCGTTTTTCTAGTGAGTTTTCTGGCGAGCCACTGCAGCAAAAAGCCAGTAAGCACCTAAAGATGACGAGTGGCTATCTCATTGAACTACCGTGCAGCTTTCACAACCGTGCAGCGTTC
Source organism: Schistocerca nitens (assembly GCF_023898315.1). Lineage (NCBI taxonomy): Eukaryota > Metazoa > Arthropoda > Insecta > Orthoptera > Acrididae > Schistocerca > Schistocerca nitens. The sequence continues at coordinate 117,298,809 of NC_064623.1, forward strand.
CCGTCAGATCACCGAAGTTAAGCGCTGTAGGGCTCGGATAGCACTTGGAAGGCTGGCCATCCAGGTCTGCCGAGCGCTGTTGGCAAGCGGGGATCACTCGGGCCTTGTGAGGTCAACTGAGGAGCTACTTAACTTAGCGGCTCCAGCCGCGAAAGCTGACTACGGCCCGAAAAGTGGTGTGCTGACTGTATATCCCTCCATATCCGTATCCAGTACGGCTTATAGGCTGAAGATGACACGGCGGTCGGTCGGTACCGTTGGGGCTTTCGAGGCCTGTTCGGACGAGGCATAGTTTCACAACATTATCCGACGCGACGACCGTGAACCACTGAAGCAGTTATTACATCGGGAATGTCTCAAACACCACAACGAAATTAATTTTAAAATACGCGCTGTTATGGAGATCAAACTACAAATTTTTTAGCTATGCTACTCACAGTAGCCTACCTCCAGTTTATTAGCGCAAAACATTCATCTATCAGCTGTAAGAATGCACCTTATTTTGAAACACTATTTGTACATGACAGTAGTACAAACATTTACAGTGAGAGTTTTTATTACACTAATACAGAGTCGCGTTTATACGCTAAAGACTGATGTTATTTTTCAGGTGTGCACTTTCCTCCTGGCAGTTGAGAACTTGAGAATATCAGAAGAAGTTATGTTTTTTGGCCAGAAGAGAGAAAGGAGCAGTTTCAGCTACAGTTTTGCCACGGAGGTTCCAGATGGTGGCGCCACACCCCAGACAGCGGCCACCAGTGGCAGTGGGCAGTCAGAGGCACAGAACACGGGGACAGACGAAAGTGGCATCCACTCGTTTCTGAGCTACTGAGCTAGCCTCTCTCAACAGTAATAACGTATCTTATGTCAAAGAGATACAGGGGGAAAACTGTATTTGTCAAATGAAGTACACGGTGTTTCAAAAAGATTAACCTTATTTCAAAACTCAATATTTATTGATAAAAACATACTACAAACATGGGATTAATTGCAAAATACTCACAAAATATTAAAGTTTTAGTTAATCTTTTACAAATGCTCTATGAGTCCAGCAGCAGCAGTACGAGCAAAATCCAGTCAATTGCTAAATTCATAATGAACTTTACGCAATGTATCTGCTTTTACAGAAGTTATGGCGGCTGTTATTCTGTTCTTGACTTCTTCCATGTCACGAGCTAGAGGAGATATGAACACACTTTCCTTCACGTATACCCACAAGAAGAAATCGCACTAGTCATGTCTGGCGACCTCGGAAGCCAAGAATGCAGAGCAGTGTATGGGGGTCCCGTGCGCCCTATCCAGCGTTGAGGCAGAGCGGCATTGAGAAACTAACGCACGTTGTTGTGCCATTGTGATGGAGCTCCATCCTATTGGAAAATGAAGTCATCGGAATCGTGGCGAGTAGACTTCCGTGGGCTCCGCTCAGACGTCTGCCGGATTCTTTCCACCATACTATCATCTGGTCTCTTACTTTTGCTCAAGCAACCTGTCTCTTCAAATTGGCGAAACCAGCGACGAATGTTTTTGGGTGCAGGCGAATCAATGCTAAAACGCCGACAAAAGCACGCTGGGCCGAAATCACTGACTGACTGTTTGCAAACTACAGCACACAACACGCTTTCCGTTAAGCAGACGTTATCTTACTTGTGAGAGACTGCAAACTGAGAAAACGTATTGAATGACAGCTAAGGCGATTTTCTTAAAACCTTGGACACGTCCATTAAGAAAAAAAAAAAAACGGATTTCCTTGCCGGCGCGTCCCACGTTTTGTAATTATTACTGCCCAAAACCAGGTCAATCTTTTCAAAACACCCTGTATATTCTTAATTCATGTACTGTGTTTATTTACTTAAATATGAATTTTTCGTACTTCTGGTGTTACAGAACAATTTTGGGTTGATTTGTAAAATTAGTAAGTGATACTAAGCTGTAAATTAATACTTAAACAAATGAATAATTATTTTTATTTAAATTCACCAACGATATGCTGCTCTCTTCCAACTGGTTTGCAGCCATCCCTGATAATTCTCTCTCGGAAAATGCTTAGACATATGAACAGAAAGATATGCAATAGGGCAGTCAAATGGCAGGAGACAAATGGAAGAAAGGAAGTAAATCGTTTAAGTAGTAAGTGGGCAGACTGAGCGCACTCGCAGGTAATTTATTGACATTTTTCATTTTGTTATAAACGGGTAGGTTGAGCACACTAGAAACTTACTTAATGACATTTCTTATAAACGAATCACTTGAGTGTGCAAACCAACGCACCCAAAAGTCACACAACGAACTCCAGAACATCAAATTCGTAATCATTATTTTTAATCTTCTTCATTCCTTTATATTTTAGCTTAATGTCACCTTTTTCAAAATATTGAAAGTCCCAACCACTAATTAATGTGTTGTATCTGTTTAGTAAAGTAGCTTTGAATTTTCCATCGAGTTACATGCAATTTTTCCCCCCATTTCTAGTTTTTAAATATTCACAGCCTGTAATATAATAAAATTTATTTACTTCTAACTCATTAATCTTTTAAACAAACTAGAATTGCTTTCATTATTGAGCATCTTCAGTAGAGCGTCCATTTATGTAGAACAAAATTTTAATAAGCTTTTAAATTTTTAATCTTTATAAATATGACTAATGTGTGGGACGAATTTAAATTTGACATCTTTGTTGAGAGAAGTAATAATCCTAGAGAGAAACATGTTAAGTGTAATTCTTCCAAAGAATATTTTAAACCATCATTAATTATAGAACACTTGAGAAGTCAAAATCATACTGAACATGTTAATGTATTAAAGAGAATTTATGGAGATAAACATGAAAAGAAGTTTGATAGCTATGAGGAAACTGATATAGAAATATGGGAGGAATTAGAAAACTGCAGTTCTCTCTATTTTATGACTGTAAAACAAATAGTTGATTCTAATTTGTTTATTAATAATTTCTTAACAGAACTACAAAAAAAATATTTGAAAGATTATTCATTATTTTTAAAAGTATCTCACTCTATAACCAAAAACTTAGATAGCACAGAATACAACAAAACGCAACTAACTACTTTATATTATTTGTATAAAAATGTGGTATGAAGTTTATTTTTTCATTAGAAGAGATTCAATAGGCATAAGGCACTGCATCAAAATTTTCTAGAACCACTCTTTTATCATACTGAAATGAGAATTCTTTCTTAACCTATTTGTTGACCAGATTATTTGTTTCATGATCTCTTGTTATCTGATTGTACTCTAACTGTATCTTTTCTTCCACTTCACTCTGAATTAGCCATATCATGGATTCACCATCCAACTTGTGAATATTCCTGTAGTTTAGAGTGAAGCCTTCATCTCTGTCTTTTTATCATTTTTCTCATAAGAGTAACTTTTTGGGCCTGTTGATGCCCAGTCTGTAATCCAGTTATTTCCCATTTCATCAATCCATTCGCCTAACATACAGCCTGTTTCCACAGTATTTTCACCATAATCAATATATACTACAGAATCGATATCAAAATATGTAACAGATTCTCCTAGTTTATCTAACATATCATATAATATGAATCTTGCATTTGATGTAGTGAATGCAGCTATAAAAATATTTGTAGCTGTGTTGTTTTCCATCTAATAAACCTTGAAATTATATCTCATCTGAACCATCTGCTCTGTAATAAAATTGATATCTAAGTTATCTTATTGGTCATCCAGCAGTATCCCATAAAAGTGCTGTAAATTGGTTACATATTCTGTTTGACTCATATTTTGCCTTTGCCCAAATTTTCCCCATAATGAATTAAGACGTATCTTAGCAACAGCTGGTTTTCCCAGATTTTCCTTTTTTCTGTTATGATCCAAGTCAATATCCAACTTCACTTTAACTGCTTTGATATACTCTTCAGCAGACTCGAAATTATATTGACTGGTTCTGAGTTTTATTTTCAGAAAATCTTTCACATAATTTTCAAACAACATATTGGTTTTATTTTTAAAATCCCAAACGTTATACACATTTAAAATTTCATATCCTTTTTCTACATCTTTCTTCACTTCATCAGTCGTCCCAAGTTCCAATAAAACTTCTTTCATCATCGCTGTGATTGCACTTATCTATTTTTTCTTGACCTCATTTGACACACAAAGGAAACAACAGTTTTCCATTTTTATCGATTTGCATATGTACAGGCAAAACAGGGTGATACAATCCTCTAGGAGCCAATACTTCACATTTTATTAAACCATACCATTTTTTGAATAATATTTTATTCTATATACTTTTCTCGGATGTTGTTCAGGATAAAAGTCATGAAATTACACAGGATAAATACTACATACATCAATATATTTTACTTTTGAGCTAACACCATCTGCTTTAGCTCTTAATTTTATTGCATTTGTTTGACCACCACAAAAAGTGTCTCTTGGATTCGACAGTTCAACAATTTCAGGCAACTGCTTTAATTTCTTAAGCCTTTTATATTCTGCTGAGTTCACCCAATCACATTCCCACATCTCTGCCAGATTGTATCCAGCATTTCGTATTTCTGGAATTCTTCTCAAAGTCTTTTGATAAAGGTCATCTATTGACTCCTTATTATTATTGTTAATCGTCTCACTTTTGTAACATTTTTTACATCAATGCCAATAACAGCCATTGTATTGATAAACAGTATTAGTTTCTTTACCAAACCCATCTACTTCTGCACCAGCTATTCTTACTTTGCCACCATTAAGAGCTTGTTGAATGTTGTTACTGTTTAACCAAGCTATGGATTCTTTATTATAATTCTCTTTCTGTTCTTTATCCAATACAGCGATTGTATTTTTCGGTAAATATTTGGATCTGTAAATAGTCATGCAAACTCCAGCGATGGTTAAATAACAGAATGGATCAATGAAACTTCCTGGCAGATTAAAACTGTGTGCCCGACCGAGACTCGAACTCAGGACCATTGCCTTTCGTGGGCAAGTGCTCTACCATCTGAGCTACCGAAGCACGACTCACGCCCGGTACTCACAGCTTTACTTCTGCCAGTATCTCGTCTCCAGTGAGTACCGGGCGTGAGTCGTGCTTCGGTAGCTCAGATGGTAGAGCACTTGCCCGCAAAAGGCAAAGGTCCTGAGTACGAGTCTCAGTCGGGCACACAGTTTTAATCTGCCAGGAAGTTTCATATCAGCGCACACTCCGCTGCAGAGTGAATATCTTATTCTAGAATGGATCAATGTTAGCTATCTCTAGAAATTGTTTTCTCAGTTCTAAACAGCCTCTTCTCAATATATCTACATCAGAATTACAGTGCACGTTAATGTCTTTCTTCATGTTGAACACATAATTTTCTTTAAATCTGGAGCTATGCCATTTTAGAAATGCTTCTATATCTTTTGGCTTCATAGTGTCGACACAGTAAAATTCAGTATCAGGAATCGGTCTTATGTAGTTTTCATTTTCTGGCATATTGAATAAATGTGGGAAGTAGCCTTTCTTCAATTCTTTCAAATCAAAAGTTTTTGGAAAACTACTGAGCAGTCTTTGGATAAACTTACTGCCGACTATAATTTATATGCCTACCTGTTTGATCTCCAATAACATCAGTTTAGTTCCTGGTTAGATGGTATATGGCCTTATTGTATTTTCAACACAGTACTTCAAAATGAATTGGGGATCGTAACCTTTTGCATAAAGAGCTATAAATGTGTAATAACTGTTCTCTTCAGATATCGTCCATCTACAGAATTCATAATTTCTCTTAAATTTATAAATAGTATCACCTTTAAAATTGTGAACAATTATGAAATTTTGAATGTGTGTTCCAGTTTCTTGAGTTGCTTCATAATCAAACCACATGTATCTCTCAGTATAGGTTCAATTCGCTTTCTTAGGGAAGCCTTTTTCACAACATTTGAACTCTTTACCAGCGACTACTTTAGTGCGTTAAATATAAAAATCTTTGAATTCTCAATTAACATAGTAACCTCCTTTGTTACAATTTGGGCAACCTTGCACTATCAAATCCTCACCAAATCATCTATCACAGATACCACCTTTTTGCAATACAGGTTGCATATAACATTTATGATTTCCAATATCCACTACATGATACAATTTCTGCAAAGTTCAAAGCCACATTTATGTTCTTTAGACCTGAAACAAATCTTTTTGCATCCTACACACTTGTAAGCTGTCTCACAAACTTCTTGGTGATCGTTCAAACATTCTTCATTATAACACTATCTATCGCATTTCTCACAATAAATCTTATTTTCTTCACTTTCATGTTCTGGACTTTTGCATAATATGCACATTTTTCTCTCTGTTTCACATTTGTGAGCATTCTTGTTGTGGTAAGGCTTCTTGCATTTATCACAGAAATATGAAGATCCTAGGAATGCTGTCATATTGTTAATTACATAAAAATGGTTGTAATCTTTATACAGATAAATTTTCATTTCTTTTTCAGCGCCACTATAGATAACCACATTGAAATTTTCAGCACATACGACATTTATTTGGATATCCAATAGTTATTCAACATTTTTGATGTCATCTAAAGTAAATCCTTCTTCATTGTATTCACACAGCTATTTACATAATTTGCCAGTTAACTCTTTCTGTAATTTGTATTCATTTCCTTCTCTGATTTTCTTAATTTCAGCTGTGGCTAGTTCCCTTCCCAAAATATTATTTGTATGGTATGTTAATGCAACAATTACTGCTCTAGGACAGCACAGATTATCATCATTTTTAATTCTTGTGATGCATCTCGTAGTCTGTTTATCTTCAGCAAGATTAATTATTTTTTTCCATTACCACCTTGTCCTCTAGGAATTGCAAACATCTGAATATTAAATGTGGTATCTGCTATATCAACAGTCTCATCAGATATCTCTCATTTTGTTTCACAATGCTTGAACAGTGTTATTCAATGCATTATAACCTTTAGAAATTATATAAAACATTTCTGGGTAGTTGACTGTTATATTCAACTTATCTCCTTTCCTGAAATTAGTTCTCTTTTTAGCTACATCTACCATAGAGTTGAGTGCTTTCGTTATGTAATCTGTTTTCTCACTAACAGTATCGGGTCTTGCAATGTTAGCATGGTTAAAGACAATTATATAGACCACGCTTTAAAATTTCATTTAATCTCTATCTAGTTCCTTTAATCTTAAATAAATGCTTTTTAGATGGTTCAGCCTCCTTTTCTTGCTCAAATATTTTGCTACTAAATGGGTCAATTTAATCTACCTTCACTATTTTTCTTCTCTCGATGTGTGAGGTTTATCAATAATGTTATCATCAAATCTGTAAAAATAATTATATTGGGTACACACTTTGGTCTTGATCTAGTCTTTTGGACTACTTCTGGATGAAATGTAAACACTTGTTACCTGACAGTGTTAATTAACTCTGATATCTTTAATATACTGTATCCTCTAATGCCAAGACTTTTAGCTCTAGATTTGAGTTCCTTCACCCTCAAATTATGGAGAGTTCTTGTGGGAGGAGGCAAATTATTTGAAACGATTAATTTAATTAAATTACCTTTTCTAAGTCTGCTGTATACTCATAAATTATTCTGCCTGCAATAATCACGAAGTTGATCGACTGTCTAAACGCTCTCTAAAAGCTTCATCCATTTATTAAGGAATAAAAAACATTAGTTTTACAAAGAATGAGAGTTTTCATTTCTTGTTTTCTGATGCGTCTGTTTGTCAGTAAATGTTTTTTGAGATAGTTTTCAACTATTGCTTTTCCACACTTATACACTATTTTTCTCTTTCGCCTATATTCTAGTTTATAAATCTTGCATCTACTTGCGAGCTTGTACCTAGATGTATGACTTAAGTAAAAACAACAAAGATCTTTAATTTATTGACAGCCAATACATTTTTCACAATGTTGTTCTCTATATAATGCTTGTAGTAGTAGTAGTAGTAGCAGTAGTAGTAGTAATTGTTGTTGTTTGTAACAACAAAGAAAATCTTTCATGTCCTTAAACATTTACAAAGGACTCTTATAACTAGATACAAATTGTTTAAAACGTTTTTTCATTATTATATGCATTTCTTCTAAGCATTTTATTACATTCTTTACAAATATTTGAATTCTTATTCATTGTACATTTACGTTAATAAAAGTTATCAATTGACATTTCCACTTCGTATTTTGTACGCTTCTTGTACACTTCCAATTATTGAGAGAAAATTTTGATTAGTAATTAACATTTTTAGACCTGGTGGTCACAGTTGTGTATATAAAGTTTGTTCACTAATATTTCGCTGACAAGAAATGTCAGGTACATAAAAACTCACAGTGCACATTTGTGTAGGTTTATTTTAGCCATGGTCCAGCAGCTGCTGCTCTCTTCTGAGCAGTCTGTGAACTACATGGTGAAATATACTCTCTGATGTTGTCTCTCTGTGGGAAGCCATTGCTCGTTGACTTTATTGCTACAATAGTCACATTGTGGGGTTTGTTAATGAATGTTTCGTGTGGTTTCCTTCTTTTGGAAACTTTAGACATTCTTTCAGTGGAATTTTCAGCAATTTCATTCAGTTCATATATGTGTTATGTATCAGGTAAATTTAATGTACACATTTGTGTACAACAGGTCATTAATTGTGTAAAATAGGAAACGTAACCCCAAATTTTGTCTCAGCTGTATTTGCATGGCTGTGGTAGTTAGGTGTGGTATTTTTTCAGGAATTTCAGTACCAGCAGCAAGGAGGAGAATAACTGACCAGTACACATGATTTTATTTTATATTTCTGGCTTTTAACTTACAAATCTGGATAAGGAATATCTTTCTGTGGAGAAGATTGGGGCTTGATTATGGACATAATTGAAAATGGTGATGTTTCTGACATACATTTCAGTGGAGATGAGGATGACAGTGTACCACTTATTGAAAGGCAAGCTCCACACACAGTGAAACGTGTTGGAGCAGATAAAATGAGCGTGAATGATGTGTTTAGAGACACCATATCTAAAGATGAAGATGACAGAGAGGTGGTGGATGCTGAAATGAACCTTTTTTGCAATGAAAACAACCCAGAATTGAATAACCTGTGTGACAATATAATGGTGACACCTAAAGAATCCATAAAATGGAAACGCAAGCCTCTAAGTACAATGGGACTAACATACAAAGCTCTAAATTTTGAAGAATCTGTCTTGTGTTCTCCAATACAATACTTCAAAAGATATATACCAGATGATTTGTTCACTAGCATAGCAGCACATACTAATATTTATGCATTACGACAAGGCAAATCCTCATTCAAGTAGACAACTCCTCAAGAACTAGAGGTGCTATTTGGTTTGCATATATTGACTGGTGCTTTGAAACTTCCCAGCTTACGAATGTATTGGGATACAAGCATGAAGGTCAATGTGTTTTGGGAAAACATTTCACGAGACAGATTTTTAGAATTACGAACAAATTTACACTTGGTGAACAATCTGGAGAAGCCACCTGAAAACAAAGATAAATTTTACAAATTCAGCCCAGTTTACACAGCCATTCGAAAACGTTGCAGTGACCTTCCTACAGAAGAGAATGTTTGTGTGGATGAAGGAATTATTCCTTTCACTGGGAAGTTCGCTGCAAAGCAGTGTGTAAGGGGAAACCAAGTCCATGGGGAATCAATGTCTTCATGTTGTGTGGAAAGTGTGGAATAGTGCATGATTTCCTTTTGGATCAAGGCGCTACAACTAAACTAAATACCACATGCTGAAAAAAAATTTGGATTAGGTCCTCCTGTTTCAAGTTCTGAAATCTCAAGGCATCAATGCAGCAGGTACTGTCCGTCAGAACAGATTTGGAAAGAACTTGCCTATTTCAGATGATAAAACAATAACGAAACAAGCCAGAGGTTACTGTGAAGAAATCACTAGTGCTGATGAAATTACCATGTGTAAGTGGTTAGACAATAGGCCAATTGTATTGTGCTCAATCTTTTTTGGTAAAGGCTCAATGGATGAAGTTGAGCTTTGGGACAAAAAGCACCATAAATATGTGAAAGTAGAAAGACCTGAAATCGTGAGAAAATATAACCATGCAATGGGTGGTGTGGATCTATTTGATCAATTGATAAGCTGCTGCATAGTTCTCATCAGATCTCGAAAATGGCCTTGCGTATGATTCTTCACGGTGTTGACTTTGCCATTGTGCAAAGTTGGTTGGAAATACAGACGAGATGCAGACAACCTGTCCATCCCAAAGAAGAAGGAAATGGACCTTCTTCAATTCGTATCAGGGCAGCAGATGGATTGATACTGTGCCAAAAGAAAGTGACTGAAAAGAAGAGGGGGCATCTGTATGAAGAAGGACTGGCTTCAGACATGAGAGTCACACTAAAGAAACAGAGGAGAATTACGACCAGCTACAGAGATACAGTTTGATTCTATTGACCATTTGCATTTGCATGATGTAAGAGCTCCAAGTCGCAAATTTCCAAAATGTACGGGGTGTTCAAGAATCCATTACAGAAAATGTAAAGCACATTTGTGTCTCCAAAAGGACACAAACTGTTTTTTGCAGTTTCATACTAAATGTTAAAATCAGGTGTTGACCATTGTTTTTTAAATAAGAATGTAATATGGAATTATTTTTATTGTTTCCTCTGTTTTAAAGTGAAATAAAGAGTGGCATAATTGATCCATACTGTTAACTTCCTTAATTTATGACATGAATGAAGCTCGAGACCTGATGAACACATTTGTGTACATTAAATATCTGGAAAACTAGAGATCACACGAAATTTTTTCTTAGAAAAATGTTGTTAGGAGACTCACCATCCTGTAAAAATGATGTCAGATTTTTTTATGATAAAATAAAAAATCAGGTCTGAAAGGGTTAAAATTATTCCTTAATTAGTGAATCCTCTTTCATGTTGCTGCGGGCTTGATAACTGTATAGATAAAGTATTTACACTCTTAATTTTCGTTCTATCACTAGTATTCCTACTGTGTGTTTTTTATTTCATTTACGTTTTTTTAGTACAATGCACATTTCACGAAAAACAAATTGTGATATATAATAACACATTCTTAAGGAAATTTCAGATGGAATTCCAGGCACATGAATAATTAACAGACCATGACGCCAAAGAAATTTACTGTGTTTTCATTCTATATAAAATGGAGTGGATTCTACACCTCATGAACAACAAGCTTACAAAGAACAAGAAACAAGTGCTTGTAATAGTTGATAATGAGAATAATCCATGGTTCAAAGCAAAAGATGCTGCTGAAGTATTAGAATATAAAGACACAAAACAGGAAATTAGAAAAAATGTGGCTGTAGATGACAGTAAAATGTTTGAAGATTTAAAGAGTGTCTCGCAGACACCCTCAAGAGACAACGAAAAATCTTCAATTTTTATCAATGATGTAGGTATTTATTCTTTAATTTGAAAATATAAAAAGAAGAAGCAAACGTGTTTAGAAAATGAGTCACTCATGACGTTCTTCCTTCGATTCGAAAATTCGGCGAATATAAACTGCAACAAACAATAAAAGAGAAGGAGCAACTCGCCAACGATTTCAAAACAGACTCTCGTTCGACTCAAAAGAGAAAGACGAATTGAAAGAGGAAAACAAAAGAATCAAACAATTCAAAATGAGTGTGAAAGTTTTTATTGACAAAGTCAAACAAAAAGTGCATACATTTACATAATTACATCAAAAAGGTACTCCGTAATCAACAACTTTAAAGTTGGAAAAACAGTGGAATTTGTCTATTCGAAACTTGAATTTCAATTCTTCACACAATGTGCAAGATAAATTCTATATCCGTTTTTACAATAAAGTATATGATATTCATAAAACAGAAACGATGATTCACGAGTATTAGACGACTTCAGAGATAAAAAGGACAAGGAAATCTTCGTTTTACGTCACACACAACTGCTCAAAAGTGCTAAATTAACGATTAAAAACATAAACGAGCCTTTCCACTTCATTAATGATTTAACTAAAAATCACTTAGAGGAAATGTACTTTTTAGACCCAATAACGCCCGAAGAAGAGTTATTTATCCAGTAGAAATGAAGGAGAAAATAAATCAAGCTGTTTGATGATTGCATAACTGAAAATAATTTAAGTTTAACTAGATGAGAATTGTTGCATCAAATAAAAGTTGAACATCACATTAACATCACAAAGATTTGGAATTGCTTCAAAGAACTAAAACAATGAAAAGTAGTAAAGAACAGATAACACATAAAGAAGTTAAAATTACAGTTCTTATTAATCGACCTGTTGCTTATACTATTCATTATCTGAAGATAGCTTCCTTCCCCTCGCATACTATTTTATCAATGGTGCTCGTCTCTCTGGGCGATTCACCAACTTTTTCGAAGGAGAATATTCTCCCCCTGCAGATCTTAAACAACAGTATTTGCTCTCAACCACGTCTGTCACAACAATTGCAGACATGCAGAGCACCCCCCCGGAAAAATTACTAATGTTTTTTTCATTCTACATAAACTGGCAGTTGTCACTAGTAAAGGAATATGAATTAAGTTTAGGAAGTTGTTTCAAAGACATTTGGATTCCTTTCTTTAATAAAAAGGATGTTTTTATGAAATCGACAATTTATGCTTTATTAAGTATGGAATTTCAGCCAATGTGGTGCCATCAGCTGAAGATTACCTCATTATTAAAAGTAATTTAGTACAATCCTTAAATAATTACACCGAAATAAAATATAACGATCCTCTTGCTCTACAATACGAATATACTCAAAATGAAGCTAAACAGATAACACCAAATAATATAAGTAAAAAAAACATGGACTTTAGCGCCGATTAAAAACTTTAAAAAACTTGTATTGAGTGTGAGAACTAAGGTAGCTAATGAAATTAAAGATTTCTATATTGCACTTGAAGAAATATTTCGTGATTATGCTGAATATGTAAAAGAACATAAAGCTATTCAATCTCAAAAAATTATCGAACAGCCATCAATAGAATTAAAAGAAAAGGAAAAAAATGCCTTCACATAAGAGGTGTAATTTCTGATGTAGTAGAGACGGAAAAAGAACAAATTATATACATTGCAGCATCAAAACACTATGCCAAGAAAAATTATATTAAAGTTGGTGGTGTATTATCTGAAAATCATCTGTCAGGATGATTATTGATCTATAATAGTGGAAGACCTAAAGACAATAAATTATTTTATTATATATGACGGTAGTGTCTGTTCCCGAAAGAACAGTTACCATGGATGACCATGCAGCTTTGCTAGAAATGAAATGATAATTAAACGGACACCCTAGTTGGAAATAGACGTTGATGTACTTCATTGGGGACATGTTGAAAATGTGTGCCCCGACTGGGACTCGAACCCGGGATCCCCTGCTTACATGTTGCTTCTCAGCAACGGAAAGAGGCATTACCAGTTGTGCATCATTGTAAGATTTTCATCATTGCACTATGAACCGAAAGTATTTTCTTGCGTTTTCTTTATCGATGTTTTGTCTGACTGCTTGTAGCTCTTTCACAGAAGGGATAAAAACGTCAGATCTAGCGAGACTGGAATCGCGAACCAGAACAGGCACTTTTTACATGTCTGCTTATTACCACAGAGCTAGCGAATAAGTATGTATCCACGATTCCTATTACGAGGCCAATAGTTACAAGAACTCGTGAATCGCTATTTAAAGGACAAGATTAGTTGCGATTTCCACGTGCAACGAGTTTCCTGGGCTGAAAACGGTAAATTTACAATCATTTGTTACACCTCAAGCGATAACAACTCAGATTATTCAATGGAACTGACAGGAAAAATCAAGTGAACTTTGAGGCTTAATTCCATGCACAACAGGAAGTAACTCGTCGATCACAGAGTTGCCAAATATACCTTGCCTTGTTGCCAAATCTCAGTTACAGAACCAGCAGGAAGAAGACGAACCGATGTGTTCCTACAGAGGTCTGGGAAGTGACCATAGCCGGCATCTCAAAGACGCGGCTGGCACGGCCTGGAATACGTAATGTGTCTGATTCACATTTCTGTAACTAGGTTTAGGGACTGCAGCGTAGTTACTAATAATACTCAGAAATGATTGTGAACTAAGCATCATAAATCAGTAACTCTCATTGTTGTTTTTATATTTCTTACGTAAGTGTACTCAAAACTAAGAAACTCATTCATGGACGTTTTCGTGCCTGGCCGATAGTCGAGCACAACATTTGCTTGTTTTGAGGTCCATACATTAATTAATGGAGAAGTGAACACTGTTCAAAAGTGATCTTTAAAATGAAATGATAATTAAATGGACACCCTAGCTGCAAACAGGCGTTGATGTACTTCATTGGGGACATGTTGAAAATGTGTGGCCCAACGGGGACTCGAACCCGGGATCTCCTGCTTACATGGCGGACGCACTATCCATCTGAGCCACCGCGGGCACAGAGGATAGTGTGTCTGCAGGGACGTATCCCTTGCACGCTCCCTGCGAGCGCCTGAAATACATCAACACCTGTTTGCAGATAGGGTGTCCATTTAATTATCATTTCATTTCTAGCAAAGCTGCATGGTCATCCACGGTAACTGTTCTTTCGGGAACGGATACTACCGTCATATATAGTTAAAATATGGCTTCCCATTGACCTTCTTGTGCGAACGCACACGCTATGCCCGAACTCGTACAGGACTTGGTAGATTAATCTGCCACGAGTAATTAGTATGATGGGCAAACACCTATTAGGCGCACTATGAATGTAGTGGTGTGGACATGTTGGGAATGTGGATCTCACGGGGAGCATTGAAGGGATAAGTCCCTGCAGACGCACTATCCTCTGTGCCCATGGTGGCTCGGATGGATAGAGCGTCTGCCATGTAAGCAGGAGATCCCGGGTTCGAGTCCCGATCGGGGCACACATTTTCAACATGTCCCCAATGAAGTACATCAACGCCTGTTTGCAGATATGGTGTCCATTTACTTATCATTTCATTTCTAGCAAAGCTGCATGGTCATCCACGGTAACTGTTCTTTCGGGAACGGATACTACCGTCATATATAGTTAAAATATGGCTTCCCGGCCATTGACCTTCTTGTGCGAATGCACACGCTATGCCCGAACTCGTACGGGACTTGGTAGATTAATCTGCCACGAGTAATGAGTATGATGGGCAAACATCTATTAGGCGCACTACGAATGTAGTGGTGTGGACATGTTGGGAATGTGGATCTCACGGGGAGCGTGCAAGCGATAAGTCCCTGCAGACGCACTATCCTCTGTGCCTGCGGTGGCTCAGATGGATAGAGCGTCTGCCATGGAAGCAGGAGATCACGGGTTCGAGTCCCGGTCGGGGCACACATTTTCAACATGTCCCAATGAAGTACATCAACACCTGTTTGCAGCTAGGGTGTCCATTTAATTATCATTTCGTAAATTATTTTATGTGAGAAAATACAAATGTACGGATTACGACTTAGTAGAGCATATGTTCAAGATTTATTTTGGTGTACACAGAGTAGACAAGAGAAAAGAAATATACAATACTCACTTCAACAGCCTATCATACTTTGTTGAGAAATTATGTGATCAGTCCAATGATATTGTTGATGAAATTAATGACAGGAGAAAGAATTTTTATGTTGAAATTCTAACTGTTCCTGCTGTAGAATTTTAATAAATGGACACCAACAACAAGCTGATGTACAATGGTAAGCAAGTGTTTGTAATCATTGTAAAACATATGAAAATTTGAATTGTGGTGAAATGATGCTATTAAAATATTCGTCCGCACACAAAATATTCATCCACACACAAAATTTATTAACGAACTGGGATGGTATCCTTTAGTTATGAGATCCAAAATGCCTTTTGCAGATCAAAAAGATGTTTTGTCCACTATGGATTTTCAGAGTCTGGCTTTTTAGTATGGAATTTCAAAGGGTAAAATTTACCCACTGCAGACCAAAAAGAATTTAGTTGAAAAAAGTCAGCATGGTAACATGAAAGAAGGTTTATTATCATGTAGCATGGAAGATAGGAAAAATGGATAGCTGTTTTTTGAAGTATTTATAAACAATACAAATTTTGGTCTCCTTTGTGATCGTATAAATAATTCACATTTGCATCAGTTTATTGATTTATGAATGTTGATGTATCTCCATTTGGATAACATACGGCCAGAAAGAATGAAAGTGCTAGCTTATTCATTCTTAGGGTAGCCATTTAATAGACAAAAATTTTAATAGTGTTTTAAAAAAATATATAGAATTGAAGAGTAGCCATCGGTTACACTTACATTGAGACAAAAATTCAGAGGTCAATTATTTGTACTCTGCAGATCAGTTAATCACCAACAGTTTACAACACTACATTATCTTTATTTATCCAACTGTTGTGTGATTTATTGAAATCCAACCATTTAACATAAACTGTATCTCCTTTCTTTCTCAAAACTTTTTCAACAAGATATACATCTGGATATTTTGTTTTCTGTAGTTCTTGTTCATAAAAATTTCCTTCGATGTCTCTGAATTTGTATGTGATTGGATCCGAAGCAATAACATCTTCAGTTTCGAAAATTTCTGTTGACAATTGGCAGTATATCCTTTTCCAAAAAGTCCTTTCTGTTTGCTAATTCTCACCTTGTCACCATTCTTAAATTTCGCTTTTTGATTCGTTACAATGGTGCCCATCTTTAAATTTTTCTTGTTAACATCTATCGGTTTCATTTTTATAGTTGAATGTTTTGTGATGTTGTATTCATCAACTAGATTTTTAACTAAGTCCACCTCTTTGTAATTTCCTTGTTGACTAAATTTTTTCCACATCTTTTCTTTCAATGTTCTATTGAATCTTTCAACAACAGATGCTTTTAATTCAGTAAAGTATGAATAGTGATTAATGTTATATTTTTTCATCAGGTCGTGAAATTGTTTGTTGTAGAATTCTTTGCCATTATCTGTTTGTAAAGTTTTTGGCTTTCTTACTATGAAAATTTTTTCGAGAGCATCAGCCACATTCTTACCTGTTTTATCTTTAACAGGAACAGCCCAAGAAAATTTTGAAAATACATCGATAAGAGTTAATAAATATTTGTATCCTCGATTTATTTTTGAAATTCCTTTCCGATTACCTAAGTCCATTTCGACTAGATCAGCTTGCCATAAATCGTCTATACCAAGAGAGACAACCTTTTTCTTTTAAAATTTCTCCTCATCGGTTTATGTAATCCATTAATTATTTCTTCATGAATATTATTCAGACCTTCACTATACGAAATAACTTCATCTACTCAGTCAATAATAGTAAATAAGTCAAGTTTTCTGACGCTAATATTGAAAGATTCTGTTAAAACTGTACCAGTTGATGTTAAGTTAATTATATTTGGTGAAATAATTTAAGCCTTATTAAATATTTATTCTATATAAATGGAGAATCATGTTTTGCATTAACTCCTTAAGGACAATCACATTTATTGCTTGAAGTGTAAAAATTTAGTGAACACACGATCCACACAGAGTAACAACAAAAAATGAAAGACAAAGAATCGAAGGTCTTTATACAATATGTAAAACCAAATAGAGTAAATTTGTTAAAATGTTTTTTTAACAAATTTACTCTATTTGGTTTTACATATTGTATAAAGACCTTCGATTCTTTGTCTTTCATTTTTTGTTGTTACTCTGTGTGGATCGTGTGTTCACTACATTTTTACACTTCAAGCAATAAATGTGATTGTTCTTAAGGAGTTAATGCAAAACATGATTCTCCATTTATATAGAATAAATATTTAATAAAGCTTAAATTATTTCACCAAATATAATTAACTTAACATCAACTGGTACAGTTTTAACAGAATCTTTCAATATTAGCGTCAGAAAACTTGACTTATTTACTATTATTGACTGAGTAGATGAAGTTATTTCATAAAGATTATCATCTCAGTATTAATTGAAATATTGTCTATTGCTTTACAACCTGTAATTCGTGTACACCTTCTCCTCCTGTAATATTGTGGCATGTTCTGTGTGTGTGGTCCAATGCTCTTGCTCAAGTGGCTGCCCAAAGACTGACTCCTCCTTACCAGATTCAGATTCATTACTTATATAGACAAAGCGTTGCATCCTTGAGCCCCCGATACTCAATGTACACTTAGAGAATTTTGATCCACAGCGTCAGCCAAGAACTACTAAGTCCAGAGATGTGTAATCCCATACGCGTGCTGTAGTCTCTCTAACAGCATGCACGATTGGGCATCTGTTTGTAAACACAGAGAGATAAGCGGTTGCATAATGACTGAAGTCACTGATAGAGTGCATCCCAGAGTGCTCCAGAGAGCTACAAAACTAAGAAGAATCGCTTCTCGGCTTTTGGCAAGATCAGTGTGTAGTTTTTTTGGTAAGGATAATGGAAGGGGAAAAATTTGTTTAATTTCTATAATAGTGTGTGAGATCACTGACGATATTAACTTTTTTACAATTTTCAGTACCATTTACCCAGACTGATACAGATTCAAATTCATTTATTTTACGATGCTTCATAGTCCTCAGAACCAACGGCATTGATGACAAGTAATATGATTTACCAATATCTCTATTGTAAACCTCTGCGATGTGAAATGTCTGATAAGCAATGATGTCACGACTGCTCAAATTTTCTAGCCCTGCAACTTTATCGTCTTTAGGTCCATGGACGAGAGGAACAGTTACCCACCCATTACCATGTTAATGGTGTCATTGTTGCTAAGGGTAAAACTTATCAAATACCTATCATTATATTATGCTTTCTAGTGTGGTACTGAAAATATGGGACATTCGGTGTACATCGTACATTATCATTTGCAAACAACAAAAAGCCAGAAACGCCAGTGAATTTACTGTTTCTAAAGCATCCACAAGAATTCATTCGGAAGTGGAGTGATGAACACAAGAAGGAGAAAAATGATTCTATACATTGGGATGCCAAAGTTTCAGATCAAACACCTGGTGTAGATGATTACTTGTTTCTGCATGATAATAAAGTTATACATTCACCACCTGTTACTGTATATCTTGATGCCCGGAGGGGACCCATCGACCAACTTGGTAATGATCTTAAGAATCTAGAAATGCTACCTAGAGTTCGTTGTAGACCTATATCCAAATTGAAATATGTTGTCTATACTAAAGCTAAGAAATATATGTTAACATCTGAATTTCTTAAACTAACCAAACTGTCGAACTATTATTCTGAAATTCAAATTTGCCAATCATTTCAAGATTGGAAAATGATAATAGGCCTTCTGCCATTAGTTACAGCAGCAACTGCTGGTTCAAAACGAAGATTTGACGAATATACTGTATTGATTAAATATTCAATTACTTATGTATTTAAATTTGCTCACCTGTCGATGCAGACGGATCTGTTTTTGAGAAATAATCCGAAAAAGCTTTTTCTAATTCGTTTTTTGTAAAGAAATTCTTTATAGTGTAGTAGTTATCTTGATGAATCTGATTAATTTTTTCATTAAACTGTATAGTGTTGACATAGTTATTGAACTGTGTTAGAATGCTTGTGTATTCGAGTTTTGTAACACGTTCCTTCTCTAAGTATTGTTTAGTAACAACATCATAATCTTTAACATCATAATCATAATCTTTAACATCATAATCATTTACTGGATCTTTTATGTCTACTAATCGTCTGCTTCTAAAATCAATTAAAGTTTTAGTTATTCTAGAAATGCCCAATAATTATTTCTTGAATTGTTTGATTAAATTCGCTATTTTTGGCCCTAATTCTCTTAATTCTTGATTCCAATGAGCTTAAATCTTATGGCGTTGATTTTATTCACAAAAACGTCCATTTATTAGTTTAAAAATATCATTAACTTGTAATTCGCATAACAATTTTAAAACAAATAGATACAAATGACCACATATTACTTCAATCGAAATTTTATATTCTCTCAGTATTGTAGTATAGTTCATTTTTTTCCCAAATAGTTAACTAGTTGTTTTGGTATATTACCACCAAAAGAATCGAAAACAAATCTTAAATTTTTCGCTTCATATTAACAAATCCCATGAATACCAGGATGATCAGATGTATGTATATTAACTATTCCACATTCATATTCTCTTGGATGACTCGAGCTTTCAATCATGTACACACAACGAAAATGTTTCATTTAGATTGTTTAGTAGGTTTTTCTATGTCAAAATTAGATAAAGGACTGTTAAATTTTTCGATCAGCTCTTCTAAATGTTTTTTGCTTTCTTCAGTCTAGCGCCAGTGCCTGCTGAAGCAGGCTTAGGATTGCGTCTAACGCCAGCTTTCTTCTCCATTGCTTGATCATGTCTTTTCTGTTCTTCTAATTCTTTATCGGATTTCTTCTTGTTTATTACTACATTCCCAATTGCTGCAGATCCTCCAGCGAGTGAACCAATACTTGCTAGGTATGGTGATGCAACCAAAAGCAGTGGTAGAAATCCACCTTCGTATTTTGTTAGTCCTTTTTCTTCCTTCTTTTTCTTAGATATTCAATAATTTTTCTTCACAACAAGAATAGCTAATGTAACAAGTAAATTTCTACTAGTTTTCTTATCTTTCTTTTTCTTTTGAACATCAGTCAAAAATGGTTCAATCACATCTAACTTCTCATTATTCAACTTTAATTTAACCGCTTTTGGCTTGGTTTTGCCACTTGGAAACAAAGTATAATCGATCGAAAAGTTGTTCATTTTTACAGATTAAAAATTTAATAAGATGAAATTTTTATATGCCCTATCCATTGTCATCCACGCCTAAGCCCATTTCTTATTTTCGTTTTCCATACATTATTCCTCTAACAAGTATTGCTACAACTATTTCTCCTAATCGTCACTTGCATGCATTCTTTCTTTTGCAACTAATTGAAGTTCTTTATCAACTTGGTATCTACATTGTAAATCATTATGATCTCAATAAGTAATATCATGTTTTTTACAAGCCTCATCTTGTTGATTAAGTCCTGGATCACCGCCTGCCGATGTGTCCAAGCGGTTAACGGCGCTACAGTCTGGAACCGCGTGACCGCTACGGTCGCAGGTTCGAATCCTGCCTCGGGCATGGATGTCTGTGATGTCCTTAGGTTAGTTAGGTTTAAGTAGTTCTAAGTTCTAGGGGACTGATGACCTTAGAAGTTAAGTCCCATAGTGCTCACAGCCATTTGAACCATTTAGATCACCACTTGCTAGTCTTTCTTCAACACTAGTACCCTGGTGGATGCTTCACTGACAATGGTAAATTTAAAGCCCATGTGGCAGTGATATTATTCATGTCTGCTGCAAAGTGATTTCAAAAGTGCACGAGAGTTTTTTTTCTGGTCATGTGTTGTTTTTTTATCTTTGCCGTAAGACTATAGAGTCACCTAGTTTGTTACTTCTCTGTTTTTTAGTTTCTTCTCATTGTGAGTTTTTTCGTCAATACATTATACCGGACGGCTATGCAGTTATTTGTTGTAGGCAAGTGGCCTACATAATTGGTGACCTCCGCTTAAGGTACTTTAAACCTTTCGTTAGCTACGTCGAATATTAACTGCAAAAGCAATGGACGACGACGGCAATCGATACGGTTCGATAACGGAAGAAATTCATAGGCTTTAGAATGAGATAGAAACTCTACAGTTGCATATTTCGAAAGATATGAACTTCAAGCATATACCGGACCAAAGGAATTGTGGTGTCACCGCCAGACACCACACTTGCTAGGTGGTAGCCTTTAAATCGGCCGCGGTCCGTTAGTATACGTCGGACCCGCGTGTCGCCACTGTCAGTGATTGCAGATCGAGCGCCGCCACACGGCAGGTCTAGAGAGACTTCCTAGCACTCGCCCCAGTTGTACAGCCGACTTTGCTAGCGATGGTTCACTGACAAATTACGCTCTCATTTGCCGAGACGATAGTTAGCATAGCCTTCAGCTACGTCATTTGCTACGACCTAGCAAGGCGCCATTATCATTTGCTATTTATCTTGTGATGCATGTACCGTCAGACCGATGTTCACCAATTATGGATTAAAGTTAAGTATTCCAACAGCTACGTACTTTATTTGCTAGACTCAAATCCTTTAACTGTTCCAGACCTCACGCCAGCCTGCGTGAGCTTAAACACGTGCCTTTCGGCTTCACCTCCTAGTGGCTTGGCTGTCTTGCCAAGTCACAACAGGAATGACGTTGGTTCAATTACCATTGCACACACCAGCAAGGCAACTGGGACTACTGCAGCACAACCACAGCAAGTAACAGCAATGGAACTACCTGCTGGTTTCAAGGCTTCACCAACTCAACGGTTGAAATTACGAGCGCCCCCATTCATGCCTTCTCAGCCATACACATGGTTCGCGATAATGGAAAATATATTTCTACAACAAAGAATAGTCAGTGATCACGAGAAGTTCACCTTGGTGATAAGTAATTTGGACCATCAGACCTCGGCTTTGATATCTGACATTATAGTGAACCCGCCTACAGAAGGAGCATACTATAGACTGAAAGAAGAATTAATTTCTCGGTGTGTGAAGTCTGTCGACATCAGAGTCAAACAAGTACTGTACCAAGAGAAACGGGGAGATAGGACCCCATCAGAATACTGGCGTCATTTACGCAGCCTGGTAGATAGTTCGAAAGTCTCTGATAGATTGTTACTCCGCGTATGGCAACAACAGCTACCAATGCAAGTAAGAACTACACTAGCTATATACGACGAAAGATCAGTTGACAAACTGCTGCTCGCTGCAGAGAGAATCTACGAGACGCACGAGCCTACTGCAACAGTCGCAATGACGTCGACAGGTGCCACGTACAGTAACTACCATTACCAGCAAGACCAAACTGACGATATAACAGTAAACTGTGCCGCGGTCGCAACGCGACAAACAACAAAAAGTTCAAACGAAATTAGAGATTTAAAAAGTGCAATAGAGGATTTGCGAACGCAGCTACGCACGCTACAGCGACCACAAGTTATCTTTAAGCGCAAGATAATAATAATAATAATAATAATAATAATTTTATTGTCTTTAAGCCATTACAGCAATAGACAAAGTCATACATATAATACAATACAGTACAGTACATGCTATAGAAGGACAGAATTGTTAAGAACTTTACAGTTTAATATCACAGGTCATGAAATCCTTTACATTGTAGAATGGGTTTACAACTAACCAGTCATAAAGTGTTTGTTTGTATTGTTGCTCTGGTAAATTTTGTATACCTTGTGGAAGTTTGTTAAATAATTTGTGGCCCATAAGTTCATAACTGTTAACTGATTTTGACAGTCTGTGGTAGGGCGTATAGGTAGAGCTGTTTGTCCTAGTGCTGTAACAATGTATATTTGCCCTGCGTTTTACTTCACGTAAGTTCTTTTTTGTGTAGATTAAAACATAATAAACATATAGGTTTATTACTGTCATGATTTTTTGTTGAGTAAACAAAGGTTTACAATGAGCCTTGTATGGTGAGCCTGTAATTATCCTAATAGCTTTCTTTTGCAGCAATAGTATATCATGCACACAAGTGGAGTTTCCCCATAAAATAATGCCATAGGATATGATGCTTTGGAAAAATGAGTAGTAAGATACTCTAACATAATTTTTAGGTACACAGTGCATTAATCGCCTTAACAAATAGATTACCCTATACAATTTGCCGCTAATATACTTAATATGTGGATTCCAAGAAAGTTTATCATCCAAATATACCCCCAAAAATTTAACACAACTAGGATCATCTGATGGAAACTTGTCTTTTAAACTAAATACCATCTGCTGGGTTTTGCTTTCATTAAGCAAGAACCCATTTGCTTTAAACCAGAGTGAAGCTTGCTCAATTGTCTCTGTAACACATGTTTTAAGGCTATTAAGATCATTACTGCTGTTCAGAAATGTTGTATCATCAGCATAGAGTACTGTTATGGATTTGATAAATGATGGCAGGTCATTTATCATTATTAGAAAAAGGAAAGGGCCCAGCACGGATCCCTGCGGAACACCTACCTCAACTTGTTCTATACTGGACATTTCTTTCCCAACACAGACGGCTTGCTTACGGTTTTGTAAATATGATCTTAATAGCTTAAGGCTGTTACCTTTAACACCGTAAAAGTCCATTTTTTCGAGTAGTAGTGTATGTTCTACACAGTCAAAGGCTTTGCTTAGGTCACAAAAAGTCACTTGGGCAAAGCATTTATCTTCAAATACTTGATGGATGTATTTAACAACACTGTCTATGGCATCAATGGTTGACAGGTTTTTCCTAAAGCCATACTGTGATCCACTTATTAATCCTATGTTATCAAAGTAAACAGATAATTGTTGGTAAATTATGCATTCTAGAACTTTTGAGAAAACTGGGACTATGGATATTGGCCTGTAACTTAAGACAGAATTTTTATCTCCTTTTTTATGTACTGGAACTACCCTAGACAGTTTAAGCTCATCAGGGAAAAAACCCTCCAGTATACACTTGTTTATACAATATGTTAGGGGGTACACTATACAGTCTATTACTTTCTTAAGCATGTTACAAGACAGGTCATATATGTCTACACTGTCTGATGATTTTAACTGCTTCACTATTCTTAACACAAAACCAGGTGAGACCTCAGAAAAATTGAAGGTACTTGTGTTTGTTGATGACCTAGCAATATTTTTTGACAGTAACTGTGATGAGCTGATTTCAGGTTTAATTATAGCACTTCCTACTTCCTCAACTGATTTAATAAAAAAGTCATTAAATTCTTGGGGAGAGATACTAATTTTGTCACTTCTTTTATCTTTGGCGACACTATTTATTAGAGTCCATGCTGCTTTGCACTTATTGGTTGATTTCTCAATACTTCTGAGATTGTGTGCTTGTTTGGCTTCCACAATTGCTTTTTTGTACTCATTCCTAGATCTAACATAGGCTAGTTTAGCATGGTTGGTTTTCAGATTTTTATAAATATTGTACAACAACATAACTTGATTTTTCATAGTAGACAGCTGTTTTGTGTACCATGTATTTTGTCTATTTGGAACTTTTGCTTTTAGGACTCTGTCAGTTACTTTGCATTTCTTTATTGGTATGCAGTCATTAAAGTGAAACACGAAGTCAACAAGAGGACGAGCGTAAAGTGTGTTGGTACCATAAACGTTTTGGGAGAGATGCTACAAGATGTACATCACCGTGCGCCTACTCAGACAACCAAGGTATGCACAGAAACAGTGCAGTGTTTTCATGTCAGCGACAGCAATCGTCAATATATATGCCTCCTGCTTCGAAAAGGTTGTATGTATCAGACGTACTTACGGATACAAGGATTTTGGTGGATACCGGGTCTGACATTAGTTCGCTTCCTGTCAGCCATGCGCCACACAACGAAAAAGACATACAGCCACGTTTGAAGGCAGTGAATAACTCGATGATTAACACGTACGGATGTAAAGTGTGCAAGATTGATGTAAGTTTTTCCAAACAGTTTACCTGGTCTTTTGTGATAGCTGATATATCAGAACCTATTTTGGGCGCTGATTTTCTGGCACATTTCGAGTTGGCGGTCGACTTACAAGGAAAACGTTTGTTAAATCTGACAGACAACAGTGCAATATCAAGCACTAAAGGGCATACAACTTGTGAGAAGCTACAGGCGATTGGCAACTCTGAAGCCGAAGAGCTACTTGGCGAAGAGAAGAATCGGAGATGTTCTGACAGACAGACAATAGAAGTTAACCATAGTACGGTTCACTATATTCGTACCACGCCACGACAACCAGTTTCACGGTGAGCACGTAGAATCGCACCAGACAGATTGACAGAAACAAAGGCGATATTCGAGGAAATGTTACCGTCGGGAATAATTCGCCGGTCAGACAATCCGTGGTCTTCACCCCTACACTTAGTACGTAAGAAAGATGGATCATGGAGACCGTGTGGGGATTACCAAGCATTAAACTCAAGGACCATTCCAGACAGATACCCAGTACCTAATATACAGGACTTCACATGTGGTTTGGCCGGCGCGAAAATTTTTAGCATCCTCGATTGCAAGAAAGGATACAACCAGATACTGGTGGCTCCAAGAGATGTTCAGAAGACAGCAGTGATTACACCATTTGGATTATTCGAGATTTTATTTATGCCTTTTGGCTTTAAGAACGCGGCACAGACTTGGCAGCGTTTTATCGACGAAGTGATTAAGGGATTAACATTTTGCTTTGCTTATCTTGATGACATGTTGGTTTTCTCTCCGGATAGTCAAACACATGAACAGCATCTGTGTCAACTTCGCAAGCGTCTATCTGACTACGGAGACGTTTTAAACGAAAATAAATGCGTCATGCACAAGAACCAAGTCACTTTCCTTGGCCATACTGTGTCATCAGAAGGTATATTGGCTCTGCTAGAGAAGATCGCGGCGATACAGGCCCTTCCGAAACCGACAAACTACCAAGAGCTACGACGATACATGGGAGCAATAAATTTTAATAGACGCCATCTGCCAGCAACGGCTACGGTGCAAGCACCACTCACTGATGCACTCAATGGACGCGACGCCAAAGGTCGACGAATAATTAAGTGGACACAAGAAATGGACAAAGCATTTAATGATCTTCAAGCAAGCCTCAGCAAAGCAGTGTTGCTCGCTCACCCAGTTCACTCTGCTGCTCACATCTATTACTTTCCCCTCTTTGGGGAAGTGTGAGGGGGAGTTTGTAGCCTTGCGGCTTTTACTCCCCTGTGTGCTTGTGTGTGTGATTATTTCTGTACTTTTTGGATGTCTGTGAGATTGTGATGTTTGTTCTGTGTGAGTCTGGTACTTGCCTGAGGTTTGGTGAGATATTTGTAGTATTTGGGGTAGGAGCAGGATTTGGGAATGGGTATTGGGATTTTTCTCTTCGACTTAGTCGTCAAAGATCGTCATGGGGCGATTGTGTTTATCGCGGGACATGTCATACCGACCTAGGGAGTGGATGAGGGCGTTTCCCGACCTGGAAGTACCTTCATAGAAGGCCCTTGCCAGGTCTTGGAAACGCTCTCTCTCCCAGTTCACTACGCACAGCTAGCTATTGTTGTAGACGCGAACCAATCAGCAATAGGGGCGGCGCTGCACCAGTGTGTAGAAGGGCAATGGCAACCACTACGGTTTTTCTCTAAAAGTTTGCAAACTCCACAACAGAAGTGGAGCGCGTATGACAGAGAATTGTTCGCGATCCACGAATCAATTCGATACTTCCGCCCACAAATAGAGGCTAGACCAGTGACTGTGTTTACAGACCACAAACCCATAACATCGGCTTTTATGAACACCAGTGATAAGTGCTCACCAAGACAGTTCCGTTATATTGAGTTCATAAGTCAGTTCACGACAGATATACGCCATTTAAGAGGGGCAGAAAATTTAGTTGCTGACTATTTTTCACGTATTTGCGGGATTTCAGAAATTATAGACTATTATAAACTTGCAGTGGAACAGAGCAAGGATGCAGAGCTACGACAGCTGTTAAACGACCCGTCTACAGATCTGAGGTTTGAGCAAATTCTGGTGCCTAACTCCAAGCTGAAGCTGTGGTGTGACTTTTCTCAAGGCAGACCAAGACCATTCATTTCAAAAATATTACGCAAGACGGCATTCGATGGTGTCCACACACTATCGCACCCAGGAGCCAACGCTACAATCAAGCTGCTGACAGACCGCTATGTGTGGCCTTCTATGAAAGAAGACGCGCGCCTTTGGGTACGTTCCTGCATTCCTTGTCAACAAAGTAAAGTAGGACGACATGTGCGTGCTGATATTGGAGATTTTAAAGGTACCTCTGCTAGATTCGCACATGTTCACGTGGACCTGGTTGGACCTCTCCCACAGTCAGAGGGTACAGATATTTGTTTTCGGCCATAGATAGGTGCACAAGATGGGCAGAAGCAACTCCAATAGTCGATATTTCAGCCGAAACCACTGCGAAGACGTTTCTGTGTACGTGGGTTGCCCGTTTTGGATGCCCCCTTCATGCCACAACTGACCAAGGACGTCTGCCTCCACTATATGACAGGCCAGCTTCCACCCTTTTCAAACCAAGTACATAGTCAGATTGTCCAACACACACTGCTACTCTCTTCGAAAGAAGTAACCTCTCTGACCCAGTTGGATGACTCTTGTTTCATAGATTTCCAATTTCTGGCCAAGTTTATGCCCCAAGTCTGAAACACGGAGGGGGTTCGATGATGATTTGGCAGCCATAAAACAGTACTCCATGGGCCACATGGTTACTCTGCAATGTTGTGTTCCTGCCACGGTTTATGTGATCATTTTGGCTGACCAGGTCCATATCGTGGTACAACGTTCCCCAGTGGTGACGCTGTGTTACAAGACAACGCGGCCCTTGTTCACAGAGCTCACATCGTCCAGGACTCGTTTTGACAACACAAAGATGTATTGTTGCATCTCCCCTGGCCACCAAGGTCATCAGATCTCAATATTATTGAGCCTTTATGGTCTGTTTCTAGAAGGGTGCATGATCGCTATCCATCTACATTGTCACTGCCTGAATTTGCAAAACTAGTTGCACAAAAAATGGTATAAGATTCCCGTAAAAACCTTACAGAACCTCAATTTATCCATACTGAGAGAAAAGGAAGCTGTTTTGAATGCAACTCTTTTCCTACACTGTATTTGGCATGGTAGTGTGTTGTGTTTTTGGTGTTTTATAATTTTTGTCTACCAATTGTATGTTAAGTTTGGTGATACCTGTGACAGGGCTAAGAAAAATTACTGTGTCATCTTATGTTACATTTGATGAGCACATTATGTTAAATGCTCACTTTGGAGTTGCTAACATGTGTGAGAATTACTTAATCATAAAACCTGTAACTCATGGTAACACATTTTATGCACACAAGAATGGAGCAACTGATAGGAGACTATACTGGAGCGGATAAATTTGAGTTGTGGAGAAATGTAGGAATGTGACAGCAACACTGGCTCTGTGATTTATCCTTGAAGGTAGAGGTAAGAAAGGCACATTTAGGTTAAAAAAAAGCTTTTGCCAATATTATCTTGAATACACTCTTTGGAATTCTGAACTTATCACGAATAAAATTCTGGAAGTCACATCATATCTACAACTTGAACAAAAATCAGACATAAAAGGAGGCCAGCAACTGAATGTGTAGTGAGACTGGGATGTACGCCGTACTCCAAGTTATTCTATCTTACACTAAGCAATTAGTAACGGAAGCCAATGAGAAATTTAATTTTTGGATAAAACAAGGGATGTGAAACAAGGATAATTGAGTGTAGTTGAATTAAGTCAGCTGATGCTGAGGGAATTAGGATAGGACCAAGATGCAAAAAGTAGTGGATAACTTTTGCTATTTGAGCAGCATAATAACTGATAACAAAAGAAGATGAGAGGATATAAAGTGCAGACATATAATAGCAGCAAAATCACTCCTGAAAAATAAAAATATGTTAACATTTCAAAAGAGTCATCAGATTTCACAAGATCATATCTTCTACATGAATGAAGGTGGAAACTTAAGGCGAATTTTAACTTGCATCAGGTTACAAAAGTTTTGTTTTCAGACCAATTTATAATTTTACAAGGTTTTGTGTTCTACATGTATGTGCATAAAATCTCTGAATACTTTTTAAAATTATGTTTATTTATGAAACTTTTTATTACTACCAAAAATATTCCATGTGCCCTCCACCAGAAGCATGACAAACATCAAGATATTAGTCGTACTTGTCCCATAGTTTTGCAAGCAAGTCTGGAGTTAGTCATTGGAAGCAAAGGTACATAGTTGGAGTTTTACAAAAACCCCCACAAAAATAAATATTGCACTGTGCGATCAGGAGATCTTGGAAGTCAAAGGCACAATGTGATAACTATACGCCTTAGTTGCACTAAACTGATTCTGTTGAGATGAAGAACGCAAAACACCTTCTGCTGCTGTTATATTGCCATCTCGAGTCACATAATAAAAGAGCAAGCATGTGATCTAGGTGCACCAGGAAGAACCCTACAGCAATCACATTAACTGGCAAGTTACAACTGAAACTGAGGTAAACTTTTAGTTTCAATGTGACACACTCACCTCTTTCTTGATGCTTCAGAGGTCCTGTGCACTACTGAGACTGTCAGGAAACTCCCACTTGTTTAGAAATTGAAAAGGAGTTACTCCCAAGTGTGCATTCATGCACAAGTCATGTCATGACCACCATCGAAATGTTTTATCTATAATGTGCACCAAATTAGAAATGCAGAGCTGGCTCTACATAATCTTGTGCCCTCGGCAATTGGTATTACTTGGTATTCCCACTGAAAAAACTAAGTTTTAGTATAATGTTTCTTCTAGAGACACATAAACGACTCTACCTTAAATGGATGTTGAGCTGTAGCTGTCTGAGTGTTCCAGCAAAAAATACTCTTACTTAGTCTCTGCCATGTTGTTGTAAGACAAGAAACAAAGTGTGACCAAGGCAAAAAGAAAATACTTTCCATACAGTGCCTACAAGGAACAGTTATGTCCAATGTCTAGAATACTGCAGAAGAAAAAATAAACTGCTTCAAACAAGTGCAAAACAATGACAATAGTTCATTTCCATAATTTCAAAACTAGAGTGTGATCTAGAAATTGGCAGGCCAAACGTAAAAATGATTTTCTTTTCTTTTGATATTGCTTTATTCGCCCATTTATGGATGTGCAGAGCAGTATCACGGAGGCGGCAGAAACTGATAAATCAGATTCTGTGTTAGCAATATGCTTTGATATATGTAAAATGAAGTGTCCCAAAAACATGCAGACTGGTGAGACAAGCCACTAGTGACAGGAAAATTATGGGTGAACTGTTGAAGTACTCCTAAATATAAACAAAAACTGACACGTGCAAGGGTTCTCACTTTTCAAGCTAATGCAAAATACATTTTACATACTTCATATCCAAAGTAATAGATTGTCTACCAGAATTTATGTTACCATTCACTGTCAAAGAAACACACACTGAAAATGTGACACAGTAGCAGGACATTTAATTTTGAAATTTCCAAGACATAATCTGCACTTATTGGTAAAACATATGTCAGCTTTGAAAATAGAAATGATACATAATGGATGTCAGAAATAGTGTTCGAAATATCTCACAAATTTCTGATTGATATACATAGTAAATGTGCCTCCATAATTTTTAAGTTAATCACGATTTTAAGTCAACTCTTGCTGGAACAGGACCACAAGAGAGAAAGTACAATTCTTAGCTTATGTGAAGGAAAGAATTATTCTGGTTATGAGGCAGTCAACTGACGAAATATCGCTATGTATTTATGTTGATCTGTTATGTATTTTACTTACAGTTCTTTCACAGTTAAGGACAAAGTTAATAAACAGAAATAGGTAAATACACTCTAACCACATACAGACCAACTAAAACTGTTTGCCTAACTCCAATGTGACATGTGATGCAGATGTCAGACATGGAGAAGTTCTGTGCTCCAAGATCAAGTAATGCAACAATTATGATGTCTCACCATTTATTTTAGTAACGGTTTCAGAGATTTGATTATGAAAAAAAGTGGAGCAGCAGAACAGCAGCAAATCAACAGAGTAAAATGATTCTTAGATGAATAAATTATTAATATTAATACCAAATATGGAGGCAGTAGAGGTACCAACACAATGTACAGTCATCTATCTGCTATCATCCTGGCATTTGGACTGATGCACTACTCCTAATGAGAAAGCAAGATAAAATTTAAGTGAAGCATAGAAGCAGTGTGCACTAAGCTCTGATGAGCTGAATGTGGACAATCATATCAACATGTTCAAGAGACTGACACCACCATGGACCACATGGCGGGCTACATGTTGTTTGGTACATGGTTTACGTGAAAACTGGCAGCAGCCTATTAAGCCAAAAGGATCTGCATGCCGGAATACCTGTACACTAAAATAAAACATCTACAGCAGGCCTGGGGGATGTTTCCAGAATGAGATTTTCACCCAGTGGAGTGTGCACTGATATGAAACTGCCTGGCAGATTAAAACTGTGTGCCGGACCGAGACTCAAACTCGGGACCTTTGCCTTTCACAGGCAAGTGCTCTACCAACTGTCTCTGCAATATCCTTTCTTTCAGGAGTGCTAGTTCTGCAAGGTTCGCTGCAGAGCTTCTGCAAAGTTTGAAAGGTAGGAGACGAGGTACTGGCAGAAGAAGTAAAGCTGTGAGGATGGGGCATGAGTCATGCTTGGGTAGCTCAGTTGGTAGAGCACTTGCCCGCAAAAGGCAAAGGTCCCGAATTCGAGTCTCGGTCTGGCACACAGTTTTAATCTGCCAGGCAGTTTCAAGATGACAATTGATAAATAAGTTTCATCTTTGACAAGGTCCGTCAGTGACTATCACATGTAACTCTGGCCACATCCCTTATTCTACAGTATATATCGAGAAAATACAGCAGACTGATGGCGCCTTAATTTGTTTGGTAATTTACCTAATTTTTCACTTGGGTTGTTACAAGTGTAGAAAATTGTCAGTCAACACTTTAGGCCAGATTCAGCACCTATTGTGGTAGCTAGATGAGTTACAGGAACAAGGTGAAAACTGTGGATTGACAGGACAACACTTTTATAAGTTGCTATGGTATATCCAAAGCATGCAGCGCAGTTAATGTGTTCTGATAATACAGCTAGAATAGCACAGTGTAGCCTTAGTGAATTTTGGGGCTATTCGTGTAAGAAACTGATACCTTCTCTGTAGATACTGCAGGAATTAGTGCAAAGGGACTACTGGTGGGTATAAGAAAACAGGGAGCTGTTAGCATGGTACATGTGGGATATTAGGCACATAGTAAAGGCATTATATTTACCACAGAGTGAAACAGAGGTTGCTGGGGTAAGTCCAGAGGATAGGTGTTGGTTGTTGTTTGTGGAAAGGCCAACTCATTCATGGATTTACAAGGCAGACACGTGTGTACACGATCCATTACACAGATATGAATCTGAAAGATATCATGTGAGACAAAAAGGAAACTCCATCTGATACATAGGGACACCTTTGATACTAGCAATATAGCTCATTACAAAAAATACTGAAAAATACTGAAGAAGGTTATCCAGATATCTAAACACCTGCATTATGAGAAGAAGATAAATAAAAACAATATGGGATATAGTTAAGTCAGAGACAGGTATGACCAGAAATGAGGAGGAACAAATAGCTCTAAACATAAATGAAACCCTGGTAACAAATGCATGTTGTGTGGCAAAACAATTAAACAAGTATTTGGCCTCTGTTACTGATAGCATGGGGTTGTCAGGTTCAGTAAACAATGCAATGGAGTATCTGAGACCAGTGCACACAAGCAATCTCAGTAAAATGGAATTCACACTTACTTCACCTAAAGAAACAGAATCCATCATAAAGTCCTTGAAATCAAATCCTTGTAGTGGTTATGATAACATATCAACAAACGTAATGAAAGAGTGTTCATGTGAACTTAGTCATATCTTAAGTTATTTGTGTAATCAATCACTTGTCACAGGAACATTCCCGGACTGGCTTAAATATGCTGAAGTTATACCTCTCCACAAGGAAGGGGACAAAGAAATGTCATCAAATTACCAACCGATCTCACTTTTGCCAACTTTTTCAAAAATCTTTGAAAAGGTTATGTTCAAGCGTCTACATAAGCACCTTAGTGAAAATAACATACTGTCAAAGTCACAGTTTCGGTTTCTTAAGGGTTCTGATATTGAGAAAGCTATTTACACTTAAAGCAAAAATGTCCTTAATTAATTGGACGACAAGTTAGAGGCAACTGGCATATTCAGTGACCAGTCAAAGGCATTTGACTGTGTGAATCACAGCATTCTTTTAAGTAAACTAAAATATTATGGTGTCACTGGTAGTACTGCAAAGTGGTTTCAGCAATATCCTACTAACAGAAAACAAAAGGTGTCATTACAAACACTTCAGCAGTAAGCAATCAGACATCAACTGACTGGGAAGAAATTACATGTGATGTTCCCCAAGGTCCCATACTAGGTCCACTACTGTCTCTTATGTATATTAATGACCTGTCATCTGTTACATTACCAGATGCCAAGTTTGCCTTATTTGCAGATGATACAAACATTGCAATAAATAGTAAATCAAATACAAATTTAGAAATGGCAGCTAATCAAATTTTTTCTGACATTAATAAGTGGTTCATAGCCAATTAACTGTCATTAAACTTTGAAAAGACCCACTATATGCAGTTCAGAACTTCCAACAGATTTCCTTCTGGTGTGTGTATAAAATATGGTTACATGGAAACAGGAGAAGTTGAGAGTGTAAAATTCTTGGGATTACAACTTGATAATAAATTCAGTTGGGAGCAACATACTAACGAACTGCTAAAGTGCCTAAACAAGTCTGTGTTTGCAATGTGAATGATGTCAGACACAGGAGATATAAAACTGGTATATTTTACTTATTTTCACTCCATTATGTCATGTTGTTGTTGTGGTCTTCAGTCCTGAGACTGGTTTGGTGCAACTCTCCATGCTACTCTATCCTGTGCAAGCTTCTTCACCTCCCAGTGCCTACTGCAGCCTAAATCCTTCTGAATCTGCTTAGTGTATTCATCTCTTGGTCTCCCTCTATGATTTTTTACCCTCCATGCTGCCCTCCAGTACTAAATTGGTGACCCCTTGATGCTTCAGAATATGTCCTACCAACCGATCCCTTCCTCTGGTCAAGTTGTGCCACAAACTCCTCTTCTCCCCAATCCTATTCAGTACCTCCTCATTAGTTATGTGATCCACCCATCTAATCTTCAACATTCTTCTGTAGCACCAAATTTCGAAAGCTTCTATTCTCTTCTTGTCTAAACTATTTATCGTCCATGATTCACTTCCATACATGGCTACACTCCATACAAATACTTTCAGAAACGACTTCCTGACACTTAAATCTATACTCGATGTTAACAAATTTCTCTTCTTCAGAAACGCTTTCCTTGCCATCCTCTCTACTTTGACCATTATCAGTTATCTTGCTCCCCAAATAGCAAAACTCCTTTACTACTTTAAGTGTCTCATTTCCTAATCTAATTCCCTCAGCATCACCCGACTTAATTCGACTACATTCCATTATCCTCATTTTGCTTTTGTTAATGTTCATCTTATACCCTCCTTTCAAGACACTGTCCATTCCGTTCAACTGCTCTTCCAAGTCCTTTGCTGTCTCTGACAGAATTACAATGTCATCGGCGAACCTCAAAGTTTTTATTTCTTCTCCATGGATTTTAATACCTACTCCGAACTTTTCTTTTGTTTCCTTTACTGCTTGCTCAATATACAGATTGAATAACATCGGGGAGAGGCTACAACCCTGTCTCACTCCCTTCCCAACCACTGCTTCCCTTTTGTGCCCCTCGACGCTTATAACTGCCATCTGGTTTCTGTACAACTTGTAAATAGCCTTTCGCTCCCTGTATTTTACCCCTGCCACCTTCAGAATTTGAAAGAGAGTATTCCAGTCAACATTTTCAAAAGCTTTCTCTAATTTTACAAATGCTAGAAATGTAGGTTTGCCTTTCCTTAATCTTTCTTCTAAGATAAGTCGTAGGGCCATTACTGCCTCACGTGTTCCAGTATTTCTACAGAATCCAAACTGATCTTCCCCGAGGTTGGCTTCTACGAGTTTTTCCATTCGTCTGTACAGAATTCGCGTTAGTATTTTGCAGCTGTGACCTATTAAACTGATAGTTCGGTAATTTTCACATCTGTCAACACCTGCTTTCTTTGGGATTGGAATTATTATATTCTTCTTGAAGTCTGAGGGTATTTCGCCTGTTTCGTACATCTTGCTCACCAGATGGTAGAGTTTTGTCAAAGCTGTCTCTCCCAAGGCTGTCAGTAGTGCTAATGGAATGTTGTCTACTCCCGGGGCCTTGTTTCGACTCAGGTCTTTCAGTGCTCTGTCAAACTCTTAACGCAGTATCGTATCTCCCATTTTATCTTCATCTATCTCCTCTTCCATTTCCATAATATTGTCCTCAAGAACATTGCGCCTGTATAGACCCTCTATATACTCCTCCCAGCTTTTTGCTTTCCCTTCTTTGCTTAGAACTCGGTTTCCATCTGAGCTCTTGATATTCATGCAAGTGATTTTCTTTTCTTCAAAGGTCTCTTTAATTTTCCTGTAGGCAGTATTTGTCTTACCCCTTATGAGATAAGCCTCTACATCCTTACATTTGTCGTCTAGCCATCCCTGCTTAGCCATTTTGCATTTCCTGTCGATCTAATTTTAAGAGACGTTTGTATTCCTTTTTGCCTGCTTCACTTACTGCATTTTTGTATTTTCTCCTTTCATCAATTAAATTCAGTATCTCTTCTGTTACCCAAGGATTTCTACTAGCCCTCATATTTTTACCTACTTGATCCTCTGCTGCCTTCATTATTTCACTATGTCACATGGTATCATATTTTTGGGTAACTCCACAAACAGAGAAAAATTTTTTAGAGTACAGAAGGGTATAATAAGAGTAATGAGTGTGTAAATCCAAGAATATCATGTCGAAACCTGTTCAAAGAATTGGGCATATTAACCACAGCTTCTCAGTATATTTATTCTTTAAGATTGTTGTAAATAATACATCTCTTTTTCCAACTAACTGCTTAGTACACTGTATCATTATTAGGAATAAGAACAATATACATAAAGATTTAAAATCACTTACTCTTGCCCAGAAAGGAGTCCAGTATTCAGCAAGTCATATTTTCAATTAGTTACCAGCAACCTTTAAGAGTTTAGTTTCAGACAAGGCACAATTTAAACATAATTTAAAAGAATGCTTGGTGGCCAACTCCTTCTATTCCATCCATGAGTTTCTCAACAAGTGCAGTAGACCATTTTAATGAAAATTTATTATACTTTAATTTTTGACAGTACTTGTTTGTAACAGGCAAGTAACTACCTACTGTGTGAATGATGGATGTATGGAAAACAGATGTAAGTCTTAAGTCTGTAAATAGTGGAAGTTTAATTTTAAATCTTGTACATAATCTGTTCTTAACTGAGGATCACTGAAATGAATAATTTACTTTAATTTTTGACAATACTTGGTTGTAATAGCCAAGAAACTAGCAAATGTCTGAATTATGGATTTAATGAAAGCAGGTGTAAGTATTAAACCTGTAAATATTAGAAGTTTAAGTTTAATTCATGCACATAATTTTACGGTTTATTGACTGAGGATCTTTAAAATTAATGAAACTCAAGTATTTCTAATTACGTTTTTGTAATGTGTTTATCTGACATGTTCCACACCCAGGAGGATTCCCACTTTTATGGGTCTATGGAATGAATAATTAATCTAATCTCATCTAATCTGAAGACCGAGACTGGGATACAGGAATCAAAGGTGGCTATAGGAGGCAGAAAGGGCTACCTTACACATAACAGGATGCCATGTACACATTTTAGATGTGGGTTGAAATGGCTCTGAGCACTATGGGACTTAACTTCTGAGGTCATCAGTCCCCTAGAACTTAGAACTACTTAAACCTAACTAACCTAAGGACATCACGCACATCCATGCCCGAGGCAGGATTCGAACCTGCGACCGTGGCGGTCGCACAGTTCCTGACAGTAGCGCCTAGAACCGCTCGGCCACTCCGGCCGGCTTTAGAAGTGGGAGTCCTGACCATTTCAAATGAGACTGTCCAGGCATCCAACAAAAGAAAAGCGAGAATTCTGATTGACTAGAGGCCAGTAATAGGAGCAAGGTCAAGGTGAGTAGACCCTTAGTGTGTAATAAGGCAGTGGCTCACAGTCAAACCTTCTAAGGTAAGGTTTGCACAATCACAGATGTCATTTTTGGCACACACAGTTTCTCCATAGGGTATTATTGTTGACCAAAGCTGCTTTAAGACTGTGCACAACTGTTTGCCACCTAAGAGTCCCAAGGCTATGGAAAGGTTCATTGGCATGATTAATTTTTTCCGAAAATTCACACTTAACTTTACCCAGTTCGCTACTCCACTGAGTTACATGAGAAAGAAAGGAAGGAAATTTGAATGGGGTCCACAGAGGAGTGGAGGAGGGGGAGGGGGAAGGGTGGGGATTTCTCAGATGGGTGGATTATCTGCAGAAGGTGTCATAAATCAATTAGCAGGACAAAAGGTCAAGAGAAGAGGAGAGGGAAGGGTCAGGGTTTTCTCAGGGTGGATTATACTCTGGATGCTTCTATATCAGGTGTAGCACCTCTTCTTTTATTAGAACACTAGTCAAGGAGAAGACCAATAGCGTACACCTCCCTCAGTTTTCAATGATTAGAAATTTTATATTCAGTTTACAGACTGGAAAGGTTGGCTGTATTGTTTGCTTTGCAGAAAATCCATACATCCCGGGAGCACCGTCCATTTGTTGTTGAAAGTGATAACCGTGCCCTTATTGGGTACGGGGACGACCAAGGTGGAAGGGTTGTATTGCAAGAGAAGCAATTCAGATCTCTGCCTCCAGTTTAGAGTGTGTCATTTAGGTGGAGGGTATAAAGCTGTTGCTGACAAACATAATTTTATGTTCGGGAAAGGGGATATTGAATCATACAGTGAGTGGACATTTCAAGAAGGCAGTAAGCACAAAGCAGACTTCTTTGTGGCTATCCTCACCTATCTCCTGCGGTTGTTTACAGACAGTGCAGAACATCAGGATTCCAATGTTAGGTTACAAGAAATTAAATAGGTGATAAAGGGAGGAGAAAAGGTTAAGCCCTAATGTTTAACCGTAAATATTTTGAGCTGTCCAGTCAGGGGAAGTAAACAGGACAAAATAGCTTCACCTCTCACCCCTGGAGTAGTATCTTTACTATGTAAATATTACCGAGAGTTGCTAGTCAGTAGCCATTTAGGAATATTTAAAATACAACTTAAAATTCAGGAAAATTTTAAATGGCAGATCACAGACAGGGGAATTAAGGGGTGGGTACAGTTTTGCAAAGTCTGTGCAATGAGTAACCAAATGATGAGTACACGGCACAGAGTGACTGCTAGCTTCTGAAATAGTGACGTCACCCACGCAGGTATTATACATAAATTATGTAGACAATCTTATGCAGTAGCAAGTCAGGTTCATATTAATTTGTGTGGATATCTTTACGTGCTTTTGATGGTTATTTCCGAGCTGTGATATGACTGCACATGGCACTAGAAATTGCTTAAAGTCCTTGTTTGGTACCCTTCGGCAATTGCAATATTTAGTCTCTGATAATGCTGCGTCATTCAAGTCGAGACTATTTCAGGGTTCCTGTTTCGAAAGGGGGACTGCACATACTGCTACAATGCCTTACTGTCCTAACCCGTCATTTGAGGAATGAGTCAACCACAATTTGTGTTCTGCCAACATAGCACACCAATATGAAGACCTTTCCTGGTGGGTCTATTCACTTCAATGGTTAGCTTTTGCCTTCAACATGATGGTACATGAGTCTCAGAAACAGATCCCACTAGCCTTATGTTCGCATGTAAGTACAACATGCCACTAGAAAATTTGTGACAAATCAACCCACTGTTAACTGAGAAAAGTGATACAGTGCAGAGCTGAGACTACTGGAAGAGGACAAGAGCTAATTTGAAGAGCAAGAATCCCAGAATTATAGCAAGGGGAGATGTCCTACTCACCTCAAACAGGGTGACAGAGTCTGAATGCAAAGCTTTCAGGCAGTCAGTAAAGTGAAAGATAAAATAATGATGAAGTTGTTGCCCAGATTGAACGTGATGGTACAACTCTTCCTGTTTGCAACTCCAGTCACCCTTTGCATTAAAAACCCACATTGTAATTGAATTTTTTTGGGTATATTTATCCCAAGTTAAACCCAATACTAATGATGTATGAAAATGTAATAAGTGATGTGTATGAATTTAAGCCTGTATAAAGAAGGGGAGCAACTGTTTTGATAACCAATGTTCAGTAATAGTGTTCAATGAACTGGTGCAACTGTGAGCAAATCATCATCTCCTATGTATATTATGTATGTACATTACAAACTGTACTTTTAAGCAAGGCGTGGGTAGATCTTCACTACCTCTACTCCTGCTATCTTCCAATTTATCCTTAATTGGAGATGTAACAACACTAAAGAAAAGGACCTCTAGCAATTTAATTTAACTGTAGTACCCCGTGCAGTGGTGGCACTAATATTGTCTCCTCGAGCTCCCTCACTAGGAAGCTCCTACCTCATCTAGACATTTTGGGGACAGGACTATGTGCTATGATGGACACAAGCACCATTCTGCAGCTGCCAGCTGTGCAAGTTTTTAATTTTGCAGTGGCCACGCGGAGTGACATCCGGCCATGAGAGTACTTGACTGGCAGACAGAATGATTGCTGTGGCTGAACTGATGGGACACTGACACTGGACAAGCAACCGGGCTGCTGATATACAGCAAAAGCTTTACCCTGGATGATTTTGGAAGTCTTGCCGAATGTGATGGCACCAACATATGTGGCCATGTCAACAGGCATCCTAATGTAACTCCCAGCTACTCAACAGGATATCTGAAGAGTTTCTGTAGAATAAGGTGGTGAAGGCAATCTCTCAATTTGCATATCTGTAAAATGACTGAATGTTAAACTGTTTCTCTGTTTTATATTGGTGCCAATGGCAGTTTTAATGTAAGTTTTTAATTTCAGGATTGTTGTGCCAAATTCTTAAAGGTTTTTGTTATAATTTTGGTAGTTGGGGACAACTGCTATTTTTCCTGTTTCCTTAAGCAGCCAGAGCTCCTAAACTACCTTCAATGTGTTTTTTAATTGAACCCATGGAGATGATTAAGTTTAGTTCTAATTTATTTGTTTTAATAAAGGTTGTTAAGTATAAACCACTTAATCACCCAGCCCTTCCACTCCCCTTTCACACTCTTACTCACATTCTTTATTATTTCAACTGCACTGTCCACTGCACTATAATGTCAAACATGTGATACTACACTAGGGTGCAGATGTACACCAAATCAGTCAGCACTGAGCCACAGTGGTTGGTAAACTGAAAGGGCCACAGCTCCCGAACATTCTCCAAAGACCGGAAAATACATTCCACCTCAACATAATACATGAGATAATTTTATAAATGAAACATTTGCAGTCGTGAAAACTTATTGATTAATCCCTGTTGGGTCCTACAAAAAATCCACAAGTGAATTACTAATAACCATTATTTGTTGAACATAGTTCACACCAATTGTAATAAATGAATAAATAAATAAATAAACAGCATAACTGATCCACAGAATTACTACAAATGGCCTATTCAAGACAAAGTGACCTTCTCTACAGCAATGAGTCTGGGTTCCCTAAACAGTGAGTGATGTAAAACCTATCCTGTACTCTTCATACATGATACTCCTACAATGGAACCACAGTAGCTTGGATGAGTAACACTGAATAAAAATTAGTGCAAAATAAGGAGATATATATGGTCTACCACCCATCAAGGTTATTTATCCATAAACCTTAATATTTTAACACTACCAATGTTCAAAGGTTAACAAATCAATGACTAAAGAGGCATAAGTTTCATAAATTACATATCATATGGAAAAACCTAAGTATTTGCTTGAAAAAACATGCAGTACTTGAAGACTCATATTCCCCAAAATAGATGCTGCTGGGTTTCTGTACAATCTTCCCCTATTAGTAACTGAAATGTGACTGTGAAGATTCAAGGAGATGATTGAAATACCCCAAAATGGAAGTTCTATTTTGAGAAATATAATACTAAATATTGCATGTGTTAATTTTTTTGCCAAATCACTTATGATTCTTATGAACCTTTTGGGACTTTTGCTTCTGCAGTATTCAAATTTGTAAACCTTTGATCATCAATTGTGCACAAATGCAGTTTCACAGATAAATGACAGTGATGAGTGACAGAGAAGACATTTCTCCAAGCTTAAAAACTATTTTTATTTGGGTTAAGCCATGTCAGCTGGGTTACTTTCCTTGTGAGAGTTATGGATAGGACTTGGATTTGGTATTACGACACTTTTCAGAAGTTTTTGACTCAGTATGTTTTCTTGAAGACCTATTCATGAATGTGACAGTCATAATATGTCATGAGTGGATAAAGAAGCACCTACAGTTACTGAATTTCATACCTGGTATCCTCATGGATGTGTAATAGAATTGTTACTGTTCATGTTATACATTAATTGCTTAGCAGGTAGTATTAGTTGCAGGCTCAGCTTTTAGCAAATGATGTATCTATGACAAACAGTCATTCAATAAAGAATTGTAGGAATGTCAGCTGGTTTTCAACAAAATATCAGTCTCATACAAACAAATGCAGTAATGTTGCACTACGGAGTTTATGAGTCACAGCAAAAGTCAGACCTGTCCTACAAGTGTCTGAGCGTAAAAAAAATGTAGAGATAAGAAGTTGAACTACTAGATAATCTTAGTCTTAGGTAAAACAAATGGCAAGATTTAATCCATCGATAGGCCACCAGGAATTTTCAGTTTGGCTGCGAAGGAGACTGCTTATGCCAAACATTAGAGTACTGCTTAATTCTGTGGGATCCAAAACTGGTTGGACTAACAGGGACCATTAAACTTGTGCAAAAGAAAGGGATGGCAGAAATGGTTACACACCTGTCTGTTCTGTGGAAGATAATAATGGAAATTACAGGTAAAGTATACTGATAAGATAACAAAATCCCATGAAATATATTTACAAAAATATAAGTCTCAGTTATCAGGACAAAATCTTCACATGCATTTTGAACACCGTATATATCTGCTGAAGAGACTGCAGAAATAAAAACTTACAGCAGGGCATGGACAAAGGCATGCAAGTAATCATGCTTGTCAAGTTTTCATCTATGAGTGGAACTGCTACAGAACTGCCTACAAAATACCTTGCCATCTTAATATATAGATATACAAGGGACATTCCAAAAGCAACTTTTGTCATTGTTTTTGAAAGAGAACATGGTACACCAGGTGACACAACAAGTGCCACATGAATCGACATCCATTGCTAGTTTAGAAAGAGAAGGGGTGCCAGTGGAGGAAAAATGATGTATGCACAGAGCACCAGAAAAGAGAGAATAGCAGTAAACTGGCGTAACTGAGGTTATTAGAGCACCTATCATGATGGCAGACAGATGTGCACTGACAATGTGGTCAGCAATGGAAACGTGTGCTGTTATCTGGTGCAAATGGGTACATGGGACTAGTGTGTGAATGCCTAGAGACTATCCCCATCTAGTCTCGGGATGTCACTTCCAAACCAATGCTGAAGTGCAGCAGGCTGTGCAAAATTTTCTTGCATCCCGAGGCACCAAGTTTTACCACAGTGGTTTCTTCAAACTGATTGCACGCTATGACAAATGTCGTAATATTGGTGGTGACTATGTCGAAAAATAGTGCAAGATGTATAGTTTTTGAAGCCATGGTGTATTTGATTTTGGCAGAACATCCTTTGTAGTTTACTTTACTTTTTGCTGTTCTATGAATCACATTCACAACAACTCAACTGTGATCTGGAACGCATCAATAGTTTCCAAATAAGATACATTTTCTCTGTTGAAACACTGCTACATTATGAACATTTATGTAACCAGATTTTTAATCTTAACATAAAACAAAATTTGACAAATGTGACCCAAGCACATTCAGAAATTCATAGTTGTCAAATAGAAAGGCTTTCAATTGGTTTTTAAATCTTTCATTGTTTACCGGCAACTTTAATTCATAAAGGTGATCAAATATTTTTCTTGTAGCATACTTTGCAACTTTCTGTGCAAGAGTTAAGGTAATATTGAAGATAGTGGAGGACATTTTTGTGCCTATTTAAGTATGCTGCTATTTTCAAATAATGTGACTCTTCACAACAAAAGGTCATAAAATACTAAACATATGTGAGGCTCTTGTTACCATGCATAATTTTTTAAACATCTGTGTACATGAAGTTTTAGGATGGGCACCAGATTTACTCTCACAGTTCTTTTCTGTATGATGGATACTTTATGTGTACATCCATAAATGACCCAGAATGTTACTCCATTTCACATCA
The DNA here is from genome assembly GCF_023898315.1 of Schistocerca nitens. Lineage (NCBI taxonomy): Eukaryota > Metazoa > Arthropoda > Insecta > Orthoptera > Acrididae > Schistocerca > Schistocerca nitens. Next base: position 117,342,828 of record NC_064623.1, read on the forward strand.
ATGGATGGAAGCATGTCAAGTAAGCTAATTTTGCAATGCTTTCCAGTACCAAATGTCATGTACAGTGGACAACACTGAACCCAAGGGTTTCAGAAGATATATCATATTCAATAAAAATTCTGATGCGCATTGCTACCCAGGAACACTGAACAGTCAGTTTTACATCTTTCCTTTCTCCTGTGATGTACTTGTATTGATAGTGACCTATTTGCCTTGCACTGTACAGGATGAACTGTGATTCATAAAGAGTACATCAAGCAATGTACCATTTACTGACAAATAATCAATAATACTTCTGAATATTTGATTTATAGTTCATTTTACCACAGCATGCTTGACTGAAGGAGATAGAGGGAAGGAAGTGAGACAGATTAGGGCTCAACATCTTGCAGTTGTCAAGATCTTTACAGGGAAAGGATGGGAAAGAAAATCAGATGCAACCTTTTCAAAGGAACTGTCCTGCATTTGGCCTATCCAAATCAGGGAAACTCCAAAAAATTTAAATATGGGTGGTCATACAGGACTCTCAACTCCTGTCCTCCAGTGTCTTGACCAGTGTTCTACCTCACTCAACCCAGTTCAGAAACCAGCAGTTCAGATAGACTGAAACCCAATTCCTGTATCTCTATCACACAAGGCACACCAGAAGCTTACAAATAAGGTACAAGGCTAGGATGCATGTGGGGGCTGGTAACATTCCTTGCGGATCACCTATGAGTGAAATAACAAGACGAGGAGTTAATGTCCACACAAGTCACCTACCATCATGCTGTGCACATTGGTTTGCAGACAATGTAAAGACAGATGAATCTGGATACTTACCAGAGTTTCTTCCTTAATGAATGTGTCTTCAATCTCTTGATTTGGAGATGTGGATGGGTCAGTTTCAACCTGAATGAAAATAAATGAGAGGTACAGGTGCAACACAGGCTACAAAAATACAGAAAAAAATGGGTCTAAACAACATAAATGAATATGTCATGACAACTGAAAGTCTGTGACAGACTGGGACTTGAACCTAGACAAAATTGCCACAATAGTCAGATTGTCTGACAAATCGTCCTAGCCTGATTCACACTTTCATTTGCCACTGATGTTCCCTCCTACAATTTCACAATCCTATTTCCTGAGGTTCTGCAACCATGACATGTGTGGTACAGAACACAACAGCAGCTCAAGGGGAATAGAGTCGGTGGACCACTGTGGCTTAGCCTCACACAAAGGATGTACATGAAGTTAGTTAAATGCTGCGATATTAAATAACTGGGTCGTTACTGATGAAATCAATGCATCATATTTCAAACACTCCTACTTTGAGGGAATCAATGAGATTGTATATATGCTGAATTTAGCTGTACATACAGTTTACTCAACAAAAAATTTACAACAAATTTAAAATTATTCAAGAGCAGAAAGCATATCCTTTGGTTTACTCATCTTTATGGATCAATGTTCTCATCTATTGTTGATTGTAGTCATTCCATTATTTACTTAAAGCACTGGATTTTGCTATTTTGTATGCATCAAATATCGAATTGGTGATTTCTGAGTTAAATCCAATATGCAATTTTACTCATTCTTGGGTTTGTTTATATTTTCTTGAAGACGTACCATTCAGAATGTGTTTCCACTCTACCATTCAGAATGTGTTTCCACTCTACTCAAGTTACCACTTCACATACTGCTGGCCATACTATTACCATCATGCCTGCTACCCAATCAACAACAACCATAATGTAACAACATCTCATTCCAAAACACAGAGTAAAAACCATATGTAACAGTATAAATTCTTACATAAGTTAACAAGTAGTCATTGTGCTAATCTTGACAATAATTTAAGGTTCTGACAGCTAATTCTGTGAAGTGAAACTATTATTTTTGATTTTTTTTTTGATTCTATACTGTAATTAGAAAAGGCAAATGGATGTGACACGATCACCCACATAGCTATTATTTCCATAATCCATACAATAAAAGTAAATCTGTAATGGTTTTGTCCGAATTTTTTTGTGCAAAAATGACAAATTAAACTTATCAGTACTGTACAGTGACATAAACAAACTCACATACCTTCAACATATTTCACATTGTAGGTTCAGCATATCCTGAAAGTTTTCACTGGCATAATTCATGTTACTCTATCTACACCAATTTCATCCGTACCGATCTCTCCACTCATTACTGCTCTTTTAACTCATTTCAGTTACATAATAGACACATAGCTCCTGCAACACAAGCATAAGAAGTGTTCAGTACCCGCTGTATTAGGCACCTCACTGTGCAGCTGCAGGTTGAAAGTCTGGAATCAGGTTGTACGTAGGTTGCAGGGAGTTGGCTTACAGAGATACTGTACAGCTCTACAACAAAAGAAGAGTAGACCATTCACACCGGGGCACCACTGTGGTCTGCCTCCCATTTACTCAAACCATACTGAGGCGACCTTTGTGACTAGAAGAATACTTGTGCTCAATCTGGAGCCAATCCCAATCTTTCATTTTGCCTTGTAAGTGTACCTCAAGTTTCACCACAAAGGACCACAGTTTTATAGCATTAATGGAGGGAACTACTCTCAACTAAAACGTATGAAACTATATGTAACAGTACTTTACAGTACAACTACATTATTTTTAAAGTCCAATAATACCCACAGATGTCTCGTAACATTGAAAATATTCAAACTAATAATTCCATCGTTTTATTATCGCCATGGCCAATCACAAGTTAGGCAATTATTTTCTGGGGACTACACTCACTACGGATGTAATGGAGTTGGTTTTCTCAGAACTCAAGTTGAAGGTGGTATTCACTTCATTATTATTTCTGAAATGGCCTAGGACTGTTAATTTACTCATTAACCTGATAAAATTGGTTTTATTGTAAATTACTTATGTAATTAATGATGGCAATTTGTATACTGCAGCATTCCTCTGTGGAGGGCCAAGCCCACAATGACGCTCAAATGTCCACAGTACAGAGCTGATAATACTGCTGTCACTACTTGATAATTTTGCTTTTAGAAGTTTCAAGTTCAAATTTTGAGCCTTCACCTTCAGTAAAACTTGCATTTTCAAAACTATCTGAACCAGAAATGCAACTTCAAATGCAAGCTCCATTACATCCTGGATCAGGAATTAATGTGTGAATATCAGAAAGGTTTTATATACAAGACTATTTTTCCACCTTATCACATTCTGGACACTGAGGTACCTGTCTTAACAGTGTACATGCTTTGGGGATGTCCATTAACCAGCTGAACTCAAAACCTCACCAAATCTCATTTAATGGTGGAGGGGAGGGCAATGAAAACCTCACATCAGTTTGTTAATGGAAAGAATATACATTATTATAGTGGATAACATTTTCATTTACAAAATTACTCTCCTGTATAACAATATTAAAGTGTCCATCAACCTCTGAACTCAATGCTATCATGCCAGCAAGACGTTAAGCATTCATGGGTGGATGCTAAGATGAAGTGCACCAATGTGACCTCTCTAGTGATCATACAAATGAAGTGAGAGAAAGCTAAGTAATCGCACAGTGCAAAGGAAAGTACAAACAATGTCGTCTTTCATTCGCAAAGTAAGTAAAGGTTCAATGAGATTTAATGTATTGTATAAAATATATCAATACAAGACTAGTTTTTTACCTATCCATCAAAACTATGAATACTATATTTGCAGAGCCTTTTCATCTGTCTGACTCTTGTCTGTCCATCTGGATACTCCTCAGAACTGGAATGTTTAAAATAAGTGTTTTAAAATGTTTTTAATCATGAGTTAAAAATACTATTTAATACACTTTCTAAATGTATGTACTACATTTTTTCTGCAAAATTAGCTGTCAAATGACAGCTACATTTACAATGGAAAACAACAATTTTAATTGATTTAACTTTCTTGAAAACTGCCAAATGGTGGAGAATATTCAGAGAATATCTGTTATCATAATACATTCAAGTTTTATAAAAATAATTCTGAGCATTGCATTAGGTATTTTTTGTGGTATAAAGCAAAAACATGAACATATCAAATAAATTTAATTATTTAAAAATTCAAGTGAGGGAAAGGGAGGGTGTTTCACCACATCTCATCAAGGGAAGAAGGTGGGTCCAAATTTTCTTAAAAAACCATCACAGAATTAATGGACGTACCTTTTCCAATCTCCTCCGCAGACAGGCCTGTTTATCGAGATGCCACTCTCTATATCCACATTACTGTCCCTTGTTTCCTTATTTTACATAATTCTTAAGATAATACTGCATCATCTCTACTGATAGTCATGTGTGACAACATTTATTTCAATCAAAGGACATAAATAAAGAATGAAGTTGGAGATACCACACCTTGTATGATTGCTGTACCTTTTGGCATTTGTATCCTGTGTATTGATATTTACAGAGCATTACAAACAAAGTGCCAAATAGATTAAGAAGTGGTGTTAGTCATCAAAACAAGTAAAACAAGTCCAATTAACATGTGCCAAGAGAGGCATACTTTCTGAAATCTGCATGAGGGGCTGAAAGATTATTGGTTGCTGATGTGAGCACAGTCACCACTTGGTGCTTCATAAAGTATGTCAACAGTACACATCACTCTAATGTGGTCAGTAGTCAGTTATGTGGCTAGAGTTGTGTTGTAGCATAGCTTGTTTTGTTAGTCTATGTAACTGTAGAGTAAATTACTCACAATCCTTAGGGTTTATTGTGGTGTCTTAGCTACTTATACAGATTACTTTCGTACTGTTTTTTAAGTGCAAATGGTCCAGTGCATTTTCTTTTCTCTCCAACAATGGAAATCTACTACTCCACAAATGATATTGCAAATACGATTTTATGTTGCAGTTTAGCAAATGTAAATAACTTTCAAGTATGTTAACTTCATGCTGAAAAATATCTGCACCTCAGAGTAGCACCTAATAAACTGTTTCCCAAACATTTCCATAGTCCTAGTTACACAGGTTCTTTGGCAACCCAAAGGGTAAACAGTCGATAGCCTTGTCCACTTCATACACCTGATATGGATGGAACATGCCATCCTTAGCGGACAAAACTTCTATAAAATGTGTGACGATTAGTGGGCTTTGTGGTTCCTACCCTCTTATAGACAGTACTTCATACACAATTTCTGTATCCATACCAGCACAACCAGACATCAAGGCAACAAGATCACAATTGGCGACTTACAGTTCTATCGATGGCGCAAGTAAGTGTGTAGTGCAGATCCTTCGTTTGTATCTAACATTTCACATACAGATAATGTGCACAGCTTACATTAATTTGTGTCATAAACTTCCAATATGAGCATGTGGGGGCTGATGAAAACCTCATCCACCTGCACTAAGACAGGATAAGCACTGTTTCTCAAACAACAAAAAGACGGGTGTTTTTGGGCAAAGATTAATAGGGCCACAGAGATTAAATGGTATGCTCATTATCAGTATTTTCTCATTAATACTGATCAAGGACGAGTTGTGTCAGTGAAGACTACAGATAAGGTTGATGCACAATGGCACACCAGCACGTTCTCGCAGCAGTGTGGTAGAACATCTAGCACTGACATTTCAGGACCACCACTGGTTTGTTTGGGAAGGCCCCACTCTCTTGGTACCCCACACCTCAATCATCAATACTTTCACTTATGGCAGCAACTGAAGAAATAATGGATTTAGTTTCAAAGGAATGTGATTCCTAATGCTGGAGAACAAAGGGACACACTGTTGTGGTTAGTAATAACACTAAGCCCCACCTGTAAACAAGAATTGAGATCTAAGAAAGTATGTGATTCCACAATCTCCTTTATAGGATCTGTTTTCTTGTTTAGATGATTACTACCACTTCTTAAACTATTATACACCTTTCTACAAAAAAAAAAAAAAGGAAAAAAAATCCTGTTTATTTTGTGTACTGTCTTGTTCCAGATGTAACCAGAACATCTGAGTAACTCTGACACTTTTACGTGTCAAAGATTTCTGGGGGTGTGAAATAATAAAAAAAAGAACTGTGTTGACAGGGAGAACCAGTCTGCTAATTTGTTGTTGCAATCATACAAAATATGATTGCAGGGATGCTGCAAAAAATAAAGTAAATACACTCCTGGAAATGGAAAAAAGAACACATTGACACCGGTGTGTCAGACCCACAATACTTGCTCCGGACATTGCGAGAGGGCTGTACAAGCAATGATCACACGCACGGCACAGCGGACACACCAGGAACCGCGGTGTTGGCCGTCGAATGGCGCTAGCTGCGCAGCATTTGTGCACCGCTGCCGTCAGTGTCAGCCAGTTTGCCGTGGCATACGGAGCTCCCTCGCAGTCTTTAACACTGGTAGCATGCCGCGACAGCGTGGACGTGAACCGTATGTGCAGTTGACGGACTTTGAGCGAGGGCGTATAGTGGGCATGCGGGAGGCCGGGTGGACGTACCGCCGAATTGCTCAACACGTGGGGCGTGAGGTCTCCACAGTACATCGATGTTGTCGCCAGTGGTCGGCGGAAGGTGCACGTGCCCGTCGACCTGGGACCGGACCGCAGCGACGCACGGATGCACGCCAAGACCGTAGGATCCTACGCAGTGCCGTAGGGGACCGCACCGCCACTTCCCAGCAAATTAGGGACACTGTTGCTCCTGGGGTATCGGCGAGGACCATTCGCAACCGTCTCCATGAAGCTGGTCTACGGTCCCGCACACCGTTAGGCCGTCTTCCGCTCACGCCCCAACATCGTGCAGCCCGCCTCCAGTGGTGTCGCGACAGGCGTGAATGGAGGGACGAATTGAGACGTGTCGTCTTCAGCGATGAGAGTCGCTTCTGCCTTGGTGCCAATGATGGTCGTATGCGTGTTTGGCGCCGTGCAGGTGAGCGCCACAATCAGGACTGCATATGACCGAGGCACACAGGGCCAACACCCGGCATCATGGTGTGGGGAGCGATCTCCTACACTGGCCGTACACCACTGGTGATCATCGAGGGGACACTGAATAGTGCACGGTACATCCAAACCGTCATCGAACCCATCGTTCTACCATTCCTAGACCAGCAAGGGAACTTGCTGTTCCAACAGGACAATGCACGTCCGCATGTATCCCGTGCCACCCAACGTGCTCTAGAAGGTGTAAGTCAACTACCCTGGCCAGCAAGATGTCCGGATCTGTCCCCCATTGAGCATGTTTGGGACTGGATGAAGCGTCGTCTCACGCGGTCTGCACGTCCAGCACGAACGCTGGTCCAACTGAGGCGCCAGGTGGAAATGGCATGGCAAGCCGTTCCACAGGACTACATCCAGCATCTCTACGATCGTCTCCATGGGAGAATAGCAGCCTGCATTGCTGCGAAAAGTGGATGTACACTGTACTAGTGCCGACATTGTGCATGCTCTGTTGCCTGTGTCTATGTGCCTGTGGTTCTGTCAGTGTGATCATGTGATGTATCTGACCCCAGGAATGTGTCAATAAAGTTTCCCCTTCCTGGGACAATGAATTCACGGTGTTCTTATTTCAATTTCCAGGAGTGTACATTCTCTAAATAAGAAAGCATCATAAGACAAAAAATATTACAAGCTGACAGCCCATAAATGTACAACATGCCAAATAGTAGAATCTGAGCCATAAGTAATGCACTTTAAAGTGATATATCACTTCAAAGATTGATGCACTTACTACGGTTTTAGACACAAAAATAACAATACACAAAACCTGCCAAACTTGTACTAAATTTCCAGAAAAGCGAGACCCACTGAAGGTGGCTCACAGCTGTGAAAACAATTGGGTAACAAAAGATCTGAACTTGGTCAATGATTGCAGAAACCAGTAATTTCCATTTGAAATTTTGTGTGATTGTGCTGGACAATAACCCATTTTAAAGAGGCTTATTTGGTTTTATTTTTGAGATACTGCTACAATCCTAAAAAACAAAAAACAAAAACATAATAGCTCATATTAACATTACTTACTGACTCTTGTTTGATGGTAGTCACACCATAGACAAAGCTTTGATGTTGTTCTGCTTCCATCTTGTGGGGGAAAAAAATAAAAAAATAAAACTATCACAAAACAAACAACAAAGAACTAACAGCAGGTAAACCACTACAAAAAAGTGGGTGACTAGTTCCAAATCTTTTATTTTGTTTGACTGGAGCTTCAAAACATGCACAGTTATTGCATGGGAGTTGACAATTAAACCAATTGTTGAAACCTTGTTTCACACACACACCGATTCAATCTGTACTTGACGAAGTTTAAGTTTATTGAAATCATTTTTCTGTCTACATATTTTTTTATAATATGTAGATTTTTTATAAGTTGCCCTTATGTGTAGAGCTAGATAATCAGAGCTCTAAGTGGTGTTAAGATTGGCAATTTGTTTTCAGTGTTCGGAACTGTAAAATTGTGCATTTCACTAAACAAACAAAAAAAGTGATATTCTATGACCACAAAATCAGTGAGTCAGAGCTGCAAGCAGTGATCTTATGCAAACACCAGGGTGTAACAATTTCTAAGGGTATGAAATTGAATGATCACGTGGGTTCTGTCATAGGTAAAGCATTTGGCGGACATCTGTTCACTGATAGAATATTGGTGAAAGATGCAATATGTGTATAAATGAGATTTCTCACAAAACTCTCACGGGACCCATCCCGGAATATTGCTCAAGTACAAAATAAGGCTAATAGGGGATCCTGAATGTATACAGATAAGGGCAGCATAAACTGTCACAGGTTTTTGACTCATAGCAGCATGCCACAAAAATGTTAAAAAATCTGAATTGGCAGACTCTTGAAGATAGATGCCATATATACTGAGAAACTGAGCTGTGATGTTTCCGGAAACAGTATTATGTGAAGAATGTTCATCTCTCTATGTTCATCTCTCTATGTATCACTCCCACAGAAACCGTGAAGACAAGATTAAACTAAGTACAGAATGCTCAGAGATATTTAAATAATTTTTCTCATGCCCCAGGTGTAATCGGTATTTTAGAAAACCCTAAGATGTGTTACGGCATAAGGTTTCCTCTTCCATGCACTTCACAGTGGTTTGCAGATATGCAAAATGTAAATCTTTAAAACATTTATATCAAAATCATAGAAATATTTGTTCATCACTAATTCTGTAAATTATCTGAACATTTGGAACACAGATCCACAAAATGTTTTTAGTGTTGCAGAAAAGCAAATTTGTCATGTATAACGTTACATGACACAGCTTCAAGTATTTTCGTACCTTCATCAGTATACTCATGAAACTTCCAGGCATCTAGTTGTTCTCGAACAGCAACTGAATAGCTCATTGAGAAAATATTTCACATTAAAGATTACTTGAACAACTAAGGATAATGCTAAAAACTTTAAAAGGTTGTTGTTAATATTGAAGACTAGTAATCTCACAACCCCCCCCCCCCCTTGAACCATGGACCTGCCCATTGGTGAGGAGGCTTGTGTGCCTCAGCGAAACAGATAGCCGTACCATAGGTGCAACCACAATGGAGGGGTATCTGTTGAGAGGCCAGATAAACGTGTGGTTCCTGAAAAGGTGCAGCAGCTTTTCAGTAGTTACAGGGGCAACAGTCTGGATGATTGACTAATCTGGCCTTGTAACATTAACCAAAACAGCCTTGCTATGCTGGTACTGCGAATGGCTGGAAGCAAGGGGAAACTACAGCCGTAAGTATTCCCGAGGGCATGCAGCTTTACTGTGTGATTAAATGATGATTGTGTCCTCGTGTGTAAAATATTCCAGAGGTAAAATAGTCCCCCACTCGGCTCTCTGGACAGAGGACTACCCAGGAGGACGTCGTTATCAGGAGAAACAAAACTGGCATTCTACAGATCAGAGCATGGAATGTCAGATCCCTTAATAGAGCAGGTAGGATAGAAAATTTAAAAAGGGAAATGGATAGGTTAAAGTTAGATATAGTGGGAATTAGTGAAGTTCGGTGGCAGGTGGAACAAGACTTCTGGTCACGTGAATACAGTGTTATAAATACAAAGTTGTAGGGGTAATGCAGGAGTAGGTTTAATAATGAGTAAAAAGGTAGGAGCACGGTTAAGCTACTATGAACAGCATAGTGAATGCATTATTGTAGCCAAAATAGACACAAAGCCCATTCCTGCCAGATTAGTACAAGTTTATATGCCAACTAGCTCCACAAGATGATGAAGAGATTGATGAAATGTATGATGATATAAGAGAAATTATTCAGATAGTGAAGGGAGACGAAAATTTAATAGTCATGGGTGTCTGGAATTCGATAGAAGCAAAAGGAAGAGAAGGAAACGTAGTAGGTGAATATGGAATGGGGGTAAGATATGAAAGAGGAAACCGCCTGGTAGAATTTTGCACAGAATATAACTTTATCATAGCTAACACTTGGTTCAAGAATCATGAAAGAAGGTTGTATACATTAAAGAAACCTGGAGATACTGGAAGGTCTCAGATCGATTATATAATGGTAAGACAGAGAATTAGGAACCAGGTTTTAAATTGTAAGACATTTCCACGGGCAGATGTGGACTCTGACAATCTATTGGTTATGAACTGTACATTACAACTGAATAAACTGCAAAATGGTGGGAATTTAAGGAGATGGGACCTGGATAAACTGACAGAACCAGACGTTGTAGAGAGTTTCAGGGAGAGCTATGGGAACAACTGACAATAATTGGGGAAATAAATACAGTAGAAGAAGAATGGGTAGCTTTTTGAGATGAAATAGTGAAGGCAGCAGAGGATCAAGTAGGTAAAAAAGACGAGGGCTAATAGAAATCCTTGAATAACAGAAGAGATTTTGAATTTCATTGATAAAAGGAGAAAATACAAAAATGCAGTAAGTGAAGCAGGCAAAAAGGAATACAAACATCTCAAAAATGAGATCGACAGGAAGTGCAAAATGGCTAAGCAGGGATGGCTAGAGGACAAATGTAACGATGTAGAGGCATATATCATTAGTGGTGAGATAGATACTGCCTACAGGAAAATTCGAGAGACCTTTGGAGAAAAGAGAACCACTTCCATGAGTATCAACAGCTCAGATGAAAACCCAGTTCTAAGCAAAGAAGGGAAAGCAGAAAGGTGGAAGAAGTATATACAGGGTCTATACAAGGGAGATGTTCTTGAGGACAATATTATGGAAATGGAAGAGGATGTAGATGAAGATGGAATCGGAGATATGACACTGCGTGGAGAGTTTGACAGAGCACTGAAAGACCTGAGTCGAAACAAGGCCCCGGGAGTAGACAACATTCCATTAGAACTACTGATAGCCTTGGGAGAGCCAGCCCTTAAACAGCTCTACCATCTGGTGAGCAAGATGTATGAGACAGGCGAAATACCCTCAGACTTCAAGAATAATGTAATAATTCCAATCCCAAAGAAAGCAGGTGTTGACAGATATGAAAATTACCGAACTATCAGTTTAATAAGCCATGGCTGCAAAATACTAACACGAATTCTTTACAGACGAATGGAAAAACTGGTAGAAGCCAACCTCGGGGAAGATCTGTTTGGATTCCGCAGAAATGTTGGATCATGTGAGGCAATACTGACCCTACGACTTATCTTAGAAAATAGATTAAGGAAAGGCAAACCTACGTTTCTAGCATTTGTAGACTTAGAAAAAGCTTTTGACAATGTTGACTGTAATACTCTCTTTCAAATTCTGAAGGTGGCAGGGGTAAAATAGTTTTTTTTTTTTTTATTTATTGAATTTCAATTCCCCCTGAAGGGGGCGGGCTGGCAGCAGCATAGTGTGCCGCTCTTCAGCCTACAGACTTTGTTAGAAAGATGAAGAGAATAAATAATAAAAACAGGCGATAAAATCGGAGACTTAAAGAGTAACATTGCGAGAAGAAATTGTGGAACTTAAAACAAAGAACAGAGGGATGATGACGCTAAGAAAATACATCCAAAGCAGACAGGGAAAACAATAGACAGACAATTAAAAAACACGGCGACAGTCTGGTTTCTGTTTGCAAAAGACATAAAATTCACACCCAGCGACAGCATGGTTTCTGTTCGCAACACGAGAAAGACGAACAACACTGAACAGTCACTGGAACACTGCACTAAAAAGTTGGCAAATGTGACATACCACAGCCGAGAGCAGGTGGGGGGAAACTGGACAGATGATGGGAAAATAAAAAAAAGGGGAGGAGCCGGGAAAGGAGCTAATGGAGGATGAGGACCCATAAGAGGGGTGGGGGGCGCTGGGCAGACGCGACAAGGAGTGGGGTAGGCAGAGGAGGGGAATACAAAAGGACTCGGGGGGGGGGGGGAGAAGGGAGGCAGGGAGAGGTTTAGTGGGGAGAAAACAGGACGGAAGGGGGGAAGAGGGAGCCCAGCGAAAGGACAGAGGAAAGGAGGGGGAGTGACGATCAGAGTTGATAGGAGGGATAAATGGAGGGATAGAGGGCATCATCCGGGAGGGGGAGTTGATGGAAGCCACTTTGGGAGAGGAGATGTAGGGTGTAGAGATGGAGGGTAGGGGGGACACAACGGTGAAGACGTGGCAGCGGGCGGGGATGGGAGAGGAGAGGAGCAACCAGGGGGTGAGGGGTAAAATACAGGGAGCGAAAGGCTATTTATAAGTTGTAGTACAGAAACCAGATGGCAGTTATAAGAGTCGAGGGGCATGAAAGGGAAGCAGCGGTTGGGAAGGGAGTGAGACAAGTAAAAGTAAAATAAGAGCCCTGTTCCTTTAAATGGCTGTCGGTTCATCAAATAAAATAAAATTTTTAAATATAAGTGAGTTTACTGGCGACAGTATTTCTGTTTACCATGACTTCCGCCTACGTCATTTCCCAGCGTAAACCGGCTCTGCCAAATTGGTAATGAAGGAACGTGATGTTTAATGCGGATTCTGAGTTATAACGTCTTTTTCTTTAGGTTACCAGAGGTACAGGAAATCTGTTTGTGCCTTTTAAAAGTAAATGCCTGAACCCACGCATTTCACCTGTGATAGTGCGTTCCACCAGACCATTGTGGCCACATTTCCCAGCCCCAGGAGTGTGCTGTAACGGATCATATGCTTAGCTTACAAAATTAGTCACGGTGGAAAATATGCGAGTCTATTAAATGGTTAAGTAGAAGCAAGCTTCTGACAAGTACATTATGCTATTCTCATGTCAGCAGGATGTAAAGACTCTTCTAGGCATCATAGCCTCGATGTGAAGCATTTTGAAATTTTCACTAATTCAGCAAATTTTTTAGTTACAGAAAATCCACTTTGAAGTGTGAAGTTACCGGATAATTCGATTATTACCATCATTATTATTATCATTTTCTTCATACCGCTGCTGGAACAAATGTGCTTGAACACCATTTAATGCGTTTTGGTCATTATAGAAGTAGTTACCCAAGAACAGTTTCTTTCTCTGTCTACGGAATTCTTATCATCTTAATATCAAACATCAGCAATAACACGTAGATTACATTCAAACTGAAGTAATTGATGAAGACGTCACTTGATAACAAAAACGCGCTGTCTTTCATTTACTTGCGCCTAGAAATGGCTGTCGAATACTGCCAAACCAAAAGCCAGTGGATCTTACTGCCTTCCGATATATGTCGCTGTCAGTTCTTCCATATGATTTGGTCGACGTGACCTGTTTGAAGTTGTGTATGGCAGTGAATGTTTTAGAAAATAAACTGTTTTCTTTTGCAATAAACAGAAAGATTTTCATTCTAAGCTATCCAAGTTCAAAATTTTCGCAACATTAGTTCAAATTTAATATTCGCTTCTGTAATGTGGGAAAGTATTTCACAGTTGCAAAACCCGCATCCGACCCATTGACCTTACTTAATCGCTGACCATAAATTATAGCTCAGGGTGACATCAGTTTAAGTAACCTAATGTAGCGAAGACTATTTTCCAGTGCTCTTTCTCACCGTAAAATACGCAATTAACCCACTGGGCTCCATAAGTAAACTGTAACAGTAATTTCTGTGTGTATGCAACGCATACGGATTGTAGAATTTGGTAGTGCTCCCTCTTCCAATTCTGTCTACAATACGCCTGATCCAACGGGCCCTTTATAATTACAGGCAACATCATACTGACAACAGTAATGTGCTTTTACTGACAACCTCACTGTTCGTTTTACCTTATTTTGTAATCATTTAAATAAACAACATGAGCTTCCAGTGTACGTTTTTTCTCATAAGACGCATAATGGCAATGAAGGTTGAGGCATCAAAGAGAGACCATTTATGTTGTTTAATTTTTCTCCTTTTCTGTTTATGCCAACTTGAAGGCACTACATTCAATTCAGTTCTCTTTATTTTGGTGCAGGGACGCGCAAGTGCCAACGCAGGCACAAACAAGAGATCCTTAATTTTAATGCCAAGCAGAGGCTACAGAGGTGGCTACATGGCGGAAAAGTGATACGTAGCAAGACTACGAGTGCGAAGGTCTCGGCTTCAATCCCTGGCCAGTCCCACGAATTTCACCTCCCGTTTTACACTTATTTCCCTTTGGGCAGTGTTTGTTGATGTGAAAAATGCCGAGTTGCACTGTGGTCCGAAAGCCACGTTAAACATTAACTTCCCTATTAACTGTCTAGGCAAGTCAACTCAAAGGTCGGAGGAAAGCAATGGCATACTACCTCCAACAGGACTGTGCCTATTAAAGCACTGTGGTGTTCAAACCAATCTTCCGACTGATGACTGCTTTACTTTACTATGGGTTCCAGAGTTAATGATCTTCAGGTTATTAACGTTTTTGTGTTTTCATGCTGTAGCTTTGATACCAGTAAACGTAAGTAACCGGCCGAGCACTGTCACCGTTCGAGTTGTCAAGGTGGGAGACGACGATGCTGTCGACCCCAGCTACAATCTTGTTCATGGCTATGTTTCAGTCGACTACCACTTTGTGCCTTTCTGTGTTTTGTGTTTTTCAAGATATACTTTTATACACTTGGTATGCATCCACATTGATATCTGATAGAGCTGTATTTAGCAACATAAATCAGATATGTTTTCCGAGCAATATATCAGAAAATATGTCAGTGCAGCGAGGTTTCGTTTGTGTGTTGCGGATGGTGCAAGAAATATTTGTGTTTTGCTTGCTTCTGTGATAGGGTTCACCCCACTGAATGTGCGCAAGCTCACGAATGGACTATCAACAATTGGAATTACACAATAACACACTTAAAAGGTGTATCAGGGGGGCGCAGAAAGCGATGCGCAGAAAGCAACGTGTTTTCTCAGTTGTGCGCATGACGTCACAGTGGAAGCAGCTGTGCCAAACAGTACACAGTTCGAATTGTGTGAGATTGTTGTTGTTGTGTTGTGTTGTGTTTGAAGGAGCATTTTTGATTAAGTTCTTTCTTCTGAGGTACTCAGTCAACAGGGGAAACATTCGGAATTCGGGAGTGTTACGGTTTTTGCTGTAATTGATATTTGATTCGGAACTGAAATAGTTAGCGATAGTGGACAGCGAGATCAACATTGTGTTCGCCAACTCTATAGTTTAGGATTCGTCCTGTGAAATTCTTATTGGAGAAACTACAAGTGAATGGGAAAATTAATTTTTACAATGCCAGGCTGTGCTGTTACGGGCTGTTTTTCCTACAACCGGAGCACAAAGGGAACTGACGTAATGTATCACAGTTTCCCGCGTAATGGAACATTACAAAAACTATGGTTTTCGAAATGTTGTAGGAAAGACAGTGTAAATGTAGCGCATGCACAAATATGCTCTCGACATTTCGTGGAAACAGATTACTTAAGGGATTTACAGTCTGAATTGCTTAATTTGCCCCAAAAAAGAATGCTCAAGCCAGATGCAGTTCCTTCGTGCAATTTGCCGTGCAGTAGTGCGACTGTCAATGTGTCACCCGCAACAGAAGACAGAACCAAACGGTATAAGAAACGAGAACTACATAAGAGATCTCTGGAAAAGCTGTCACCAAGTAAGAAACATCATAATAAGAGCACATGTACAGATGACAGTTTTTTTCAGACACAGATAAAGTTACTTTGATGAATACTATAGCGGCATTAGAAAGAAGGAATGCTGTTCTTACAAACAAGTGTGTGCAACTTCGAGCTCTTAAGTAAATTCATTTCAATGCGATTAAATGAATAGTTTCTGATTTATTTGAGCCGAGGTTTCGAATTTCAAGTATATGTCAGTGTCGTTGTGATGTGATATTTTACCGAAGTGTAAGGCATAATCTGCGAAAGAATATAACTCATCAATTTTAACTGCAATATTTTAGCAGCAGAAAAGCAGTTTAGACATCTCAATTCTGGTATAAACAAAATCTTCCGCCGAAAACTTGACGCAAACGCGCATGCCGTGTCGTCTGCTCGTGAGCGCTTGCTTCCACGCTGACGTCACTAGGCCAGCCAATGGCAGAGCAGAGCGCTTACTGTCCAACCTTATTATTTAGTAACCTTGAGGTGTATTTTTGCATTATATAACCCGATGAAAATAACTGTAAATAGATTATATGCCTGCTTGCTTATTACTCGCGCTTCTTGATGCTTTTCTCAAAAAATTAAAATAAAAATAAAAAGAGACAAAGAGAGAGAAAACAGAAATGTATTTCAAATATCAGCTCGGTGATGCCATGTTCGTCTCGTGATGTAAAGCAAGGATAGTTGATAGGTGATATCTCGTTGTACTAGCGATATGTATGGCTACAGGGTTCTTTCTTTTCCCTCTGCAAACAACCAGAACAGAATTCAGTAACAAACTGGTAAGAACATCTATGCAGTGCGCCAATTAAACACTCAGCCTTTCTTGGTTATTTTGTTAATCTTTAACACTTGTCTGTAATGCAGTAAACATCCTTGATTACTGATTTGTTACTACTACCTTTGTTATTGTTATTCGTCACCTCACAACACCTTTCCTATCACTCATTGCTGCCGATGCACGTAACGAATGGATCAGGATGAAAGGAATGTGGGATGTTTCGTTGCGGAGAATATACACATTTATCTCGGCATCTTGTGTTTAGGGTAATATGAAAATCTCAGTAAGAGAAGACAACAATGGGATGCCGGTGATGCAGGCAATAATATCCAACTATTTCTGTCGACTTAACACCATGACGACAGACAAATTGGCGTCTCAATGTATCTTGATAATACTTTGTTAGCCTTGTTGCGGCCTCATTCTAATACCTCGTGGAAGCAGGCATAACATTTTGGTTTTTGAACACCGAGCAATAACACACAAAGATAGTAGATGGAAGGATACAAAGAAACAATCAGACTCATGGGTGTGGATGCAGTTCATCATTAGAAAACTAAAAAAAAGATCGATGTATACGCTGGTTAGTATACATTATTCGTATAGATCTGAAGATGCAAAAGCGCAGATCTGCACAGTGCCCGCATCTGCACTTTAGTTACTGTCTTAATGGGCATAATATTTAGTTCCTTCTCTTCTGAATTTTCAAATGTATTGATTATTACGTGGCACAGACTAATTAGTTAACTGTGTTTCTTATAGCTTCCATTCCCACCAACATTTTTCTACATTCTCGTGCAATTCATGAAATGCTACTAGTATGATCACAAGACTGCACATAGATGCAACCGATTTCAAGGTGCAACGTGTTTGTTATCTTACTTATCGTGACAGGTGGAAAAAGTTGATTTCCAAATACTTTTATTGTACTGAAATAATCTTTTGTCACAAAGTAACAGGGTAAGTGTTTTATTCGTATATATTTTGTGGGAAACTGTAATCGTGATGGAAGTTTATACACCTGAATGTTTGACACAACTGGTGGCAGAAAACGCTGCATATCAACCAAACCCCGCGCCTCTTCTCCATATCCTCCAATGACACGAGCACGGGATTCTCCTCGCATACCGCTACAGAGCTGTTCCTAGCACAACTGAGAATTAGCAACATAGTCACAAAAATTTGGCGACACTGTGACAGTGCAATCACTTCCACGTATGGTACTGAATTGACTCGCTAAATTCACTTGATATTCCCTTTCCATCTGAATGACTCATGCTATATAACCCCTTGACACTGAGGCAGAAAATTCAATTTTTTGGCTAAAGAAATACTATTCTTCACGTAAGTGACAACTTCTATTATCGTTCACGATTCGTTATAAGGCTGAGAGACTAATACCATGATGAGAGTGGCGTGCTGGCAGCAGTGTGTCTGTAGCCCCGTGCCCCCGCCCGTATCTCGTGTCGCAACGGCTAAATGAGTCGTCAGTTCTAACCGTGGCAGGGATCAGCTTGTGCAAGCTTTTTTTCTGATTTATTTTATGGAGCTGCGAATTTCCAGAAAAAAATCTGTAAAGAAATGGGAAGAAAACTTTTACACGAAATTCAAATCGAGCGTCAATGATACAAGTTTCAATATTGTTCTTCACTTATGACTCACATGCCAGGGTGATAAGTTTAAAGGAAATGAACCTCTTGATTACTATAGGGCATCTATGATAAATTTCCACATTAGCAATTAGGAACTCTCTGCAGACATTTGGTAACAGTGGCTCTAGCAACTTACTTTTTCTCTGGGTAGCTTCAAATATGGGCAATTTTGTCGGCTTCAATCCAATTGAATATTTTAAATATCACTTTTGAACAGTGTTCACTTCTCCATTAATTAATGTATGGACCTTAAAACAAGCAAGTGTTGTGCTCGACTCTCCAGTCCCTAAACCTAGTTACAGAAATGTGAATCAGACGCATTACGTATTCCAGGCCGTGCCAGCCGCGTCTTTGAGATACCAGCTATGGTCACTTCCCAGCCCCCTGTAGGAACACATCGGTTCGTCTTCTTCCTGCTGGTTCTGTAACTGAGATTTGGCAACAAGGCAAGGTATGTTCGGCAACTCTGTGATCGACGAGTTACTTCCTGGTGTGCATGGAATTAAGCCTCAAGGTTCACTTGATTTTTCCTGTCAGTTCCATTGAATAATCTGAGTTGTTATCGCTTGAGGTGTAACAAAAGATTGTAAATTTACCGTTTTCAGCCCAGGAAAGTCGTTGCACGCGGAAATTGCAACTAATCTTGTCCTTTAAATAGCGATTCACGAGTTCTAGTCACTATTGGCTCGTAATAGGAATCGTGGATACATACTTTTTCGCTAGCTCTGTGGTAATATGCAGACATGTAAAAAGCACTGAACTCTTCGTCATATTATTTCTAGTTCAAACATGCTGACATGTCGCTGCTGGTGTAACAAACCCATATTTAACGTTAGTTTTCTCTAGAATATAACAGCGATAGGTACCGGGTTGGAGTTCTGGGAAGGAAAAAATTAATGTTTCGTCTTTTCGTTTCAGTTAAAACATCTTGCTACTGCCGAGAAAATCCGATATGTCACAGTTGATTGTGCTTCGGTAACAATCCGATTAGGTCCTGGGTTCGAATCCCTGTCCAACACAAAGCTTTACCTCACGGCATTTCAAGTAAATTACTTGTGAAAAAGCAATATTTAACATGTCTCGTAGTTCGTTGACAGGGACAATAGATGCTGGGTAGGAATTCGCTTCCGTTAAAAATGTTTACGTTATGTAATTTAAAGTTGATATTTCCTAACTGATACTACCTAAAATCAAGGTATATCACTCTCTGTATGCCTAGTCAGGAATGACTGTTAGTTTCCGTCAGTCACGAAATCTTTGCTTAGTCCGCATGACCTGGGTTTGAATCCATATGCATAACGAGACAGTTCGTCTTGTCATTTGAACTTCATACGTATTCTCAACTAGCAGCTCAAGACAACGTTAAATTTTAATGTCATTTTGTGTTAAATAATGAGTACGATATGTTTCTTTTAAGAGGAAATCATGAATACGACGAACTTACTACGTGCATTACCTATCTGACGTAATAATGAGAGTGGTAACATTTCAGGTATGTCATTTATTGTAATAAATGTGAACTTACAAGCCTTAAGGACAGTCTCACCCGTGATAAGGTGTTCCCTGATATTTGTAATATCGTGGTGTTACTTTACATCTTGAGTTATTGCGATACAGAGCAGTGTTTTCTAGTGGTGATTTGTTGGAACCATTTTCAATAGTCAAACGACTGTACCGAGGAGCGATTAGAGGACCTGCTAGACAGCTGCGTTATGAGGGTTGTATGCGAATCAGGCGAAATGCAATTCAAGTCGTTCGGATACTTTTGAGCACGACTGTACATCATGTCTACAGATTTCCGTCCTATTCAGATAATTCCTTTGTGGTGCGTCGTTTGTCTTTTGCCGTAGAACGTATTCTCTACAGACTTCTCTTTCCAATCCACAAGTCTGCGCAATTGCAACAAGCCAATGGAAAAGGCTCTGCTAAATGCAACCAATGTAATTTTTTTAAGGACACAACTATCCCCCCGCATAGCAAAAGGTTTTACAATGTAAACCAATTGTTTCAGTATCAATTGCTCAGTTCTTACACAATTCCAACTCTTCACATAAGTTTTCCACCTCAGCCGATACGCTAGTGTCCACGTTCACATTTCGCGGAAATTGGCGTCCTGATTTCCCCTTCTCTACTGTTTTGTTAAGATTAACCAGAGAGGAGCTCTCTTAAAACTTTATAGACAGGAGTGTGCTCACATGTTAACGGGCGCCGAAAATTTGGCCTAACAGTTCCCAAAGGAAAAAGAATTCCTGAACACAATGCAGCTAAGTCGCTTTTCAAGGAACACAGAAATCTCCGTCTGTTACTGGCTTCGCCCTGCACAGCATTATCAGAAGGTGAACCGTCGGCAGAAATCACAGTTCTTTTGAAATGTGTTTTGCCCGGATGGCACTGCTTGTAAAATCAAGACTGCATGAACAAAGGAGCTCATCACGCTGCTATATACGACTCTTGTGAATCTAGGCCCGGTCCCCATAGTGTGCAGTGTATGTTATGTGTATCACTGCCAGAAAGCAATGCGCAGGCACCTGGACAGAACAAGGCTTAGGCTGTGGTGTTTACCTGTGATGAGCGCATACTCTGCCCATCACACTTGTTTTCTCCACTGAAAACTAAATTTTGAAGTGTTTATATGACCAGCCTGAAACGGAATTGTGAAATCGGTCTACGAAATCCGGATTTGAGAGCCTCATGTAAACATGGTGAGTGAGCTGCTTATAAATGTTGATTCAGACATTGTTGGTATATCAGGGCACTACAATTGGCTCTGAGCTCTATGGGACTTGACATCTGAAGTCATCAGTCCCCTAGACTTAGAACTACTTAAACCTGACTAACCTAAGGACAGCACACTCATCCATGCCCGAGGCAGGATTCGAACCTGCGACCGTAGCAGCAGCGCGGTTCCGGACTGAAGCGCCTAGAACCGCTCTGCCACAATGGCCAGCTATGTGACATTTCAGAGGCTACCTTTACCACGATACAGGTTACCCGTCTGTTTTTCAAGGAGCTCTTTTCGGAGTGGGGGAGTGGCTATGTACATGAAAAACGTATTCCATTTGAATCTACTGACGTAGCAAAGGTATAGGTCTTCGACTGTTGTGCAGGAGTAGCTGAATTTATTGAAACTTAACGTTAAACTTTAATTATTTATAGGTCCCCTAATTCGGATTTCAGGAAATTTCCGTTCAAGGTAGAGAAGTTTCTCGGCTCACTTTATAGAAAGTACCAAAAATTAGTTTTTGTGGTGACTTTAACATTAATTTTACAAGTGACTGCGCAATAAAAACAATGTTGAAAGATCGGCTAAATTCATGTCATCTGACGTTGATTATGTTCCTTCTGACCAGAGTGCAGGGTACGGTAGCACAACCACAGATAATATTTGTGCATACACAAATGTTAAATATAATCGCAAAGGATTTAGAAAAGTTAAAAGCGGCAGCAGAGACTTTTTCTAACTTCATTAAAGAACAAAAGTGGCAGGAGGTTTATAGAGCTGATAACATCACCGACAAGTAAATATAATACTTTCCACAACATATTTCTCATGGTGTTTGAAAGTTGCTTCCCATTAGAGCACTCTATACTGGATACTACCCAGATAGCACAGTAAGCTGGTTTCAAACTTGTTTCCAGATGTAAAGTATGTAAGCTTGATCAAAGCTGGAATATTCAGGCCTGTTAGTTGGATTCAAGCTTGAAACAAACATCAAAGTTGGCAGAGTTCGAGCTATATTTCAAGCTTGACTTATCAAGTTTGGCTCCAGCTGTATCTACACACGTGGAATACAGCCTGGTATTTACAGCTTGTTTTAAGCTATATAATTATTAATATGAATTTATTGAACCTAATTAATTAAATAAATATCAGAATGGAAATGGTGTGAAACAAATTATTAAGACATGTATGTTTAAATTTTTTTTATTTTCAAAGTGTTTAAAATTGTTTTATTTTAAAATTTAATTATTCTGAAGGCCCTCCGGCCCCAGCACACAGACCAGAGCAGGATCAAATATCGCTGACTTCTGCCGGTATAATGATCCTGCAAAAGAAAATGTTAGCCATACCTAAACATAAAAAAATGTAAAAAGTTGATACTGATCAACCTAAATATAATTTATGCCCCAGATTACCAAAATAACTTCAAACTCAGTGATGAAGTAAGAATCATTAACTAGTATAAACGTCACTGAGTAAGCAGCTACTTCTGGTGACTTCATTCCATGAGTTTTTAAAGTAATTTGAAATAACTTTTTGTTTGAAATTTTTAAAGTAAAGATTACGTTTCGGTAATTTTTCGATGACTTCATGAAGAAGCCACACATCACTATTTCTAACAGTTTCAGGGCCATTTAATCTGAATTATAAAGAAACAATTACTTGAAATCATATACACCTCATACTGTAAGCTTATAAGGAAACTACTGTTTAGAAAAATGTAGACGTTTTATTCTATCCACAATTATGTTAGTGCAACTAAACACACGCTATTTAAGCTAAATACAACATTAAAAAGGCACAAACATTCACAATAAACTCAGATTTTTTTTTAAAGTTCTAGTCAAATGAGAAGTGTCCCCTGTTGTTCATAAATGTTGGAATATGGTAAGCTTTCTCAACAGTACTACAATCATTCTCAATAGATTCATCCTTCACAGTACAGCCAAGATCCAAAATTGCCACAACTTTCCATGAAAAGTAATGTTACACTTATTATGAATATGCTTAACTTTTGCCAAGCATGAGTTACAAGAAATTTTGTGTCCATCATCACAAAAAGAATTAACAGCTTCAACAAAATCTCTCAAGACTGATGGCGTAATAACAGACTGCAACTCTGATTTTACTGTTGCCCCAACTTTAAGACTTCTTTGACTTGAATTTCTTGAGTATGTTTACTTTGTGCAAGAGTGTCATACTAACGGGAAGAAATTTCATATTACCGCAATTAAAGAGCAGTCAAAGCTACGTAAATAAAAAAGACTGACACGTATATAGTGACTGGTTCTTGATGTACTTTTTCCCGTTCACCATGTCATTAGTATTTGTATTCGCAAAGAAACTTTTCGCACTTCACGATTATTCATTCATGGTGTGACACACGCGAGTACTTACAAGTAAACAGATGTAATAGGGCGATATACATAAAAAGGCGAGATTTTAAAAAGGTAAAATAACATTAAGTTTTAATTTATTGGTGCCACGTACTAGAGAGCTAGTTTGAAATGACCTCTTTTTCCTGAACAACTTTTAATATGTATTCTTAGCTGGTAATCCATTTCACTTTCACCCAGGCTCAATTTTTCTACGTAAAAGAATATGATATTTCTTTACATTACATAATAATATTTATCATTTGTAATATTAACGTACCACTATAGAAAAATGCACCAACGTACCTGTAATACACTATATATTCTCTTCAGACCCGGTGTAGCTGTAAGGCAGGAGACGCCACACACTTACCGAACTATTTTCCAGTATAAAACAAACTTCACAACAGTCAACGATCATTAACGCGCGTCACAAAGGTAAAATGGTCGTCAGTGCAACGCTTATAAACGCTTCTGGCGCTTCCCGTGGACGTTTATGGAAGCTATGCTGCGCGCACATCTGCTGTACAGCCTTCCAGGGAAATTACAGTTTATTTCAAGCTTGGGAAAATTATTTTAATTCAAGTTAAATTTTTACAGCTTGATGTAAACTGTGTAACAGGTTGATTTTTCAATCTTGAATTTTCAACTTAACCTAAACTCAATATCCACCTTGAAATAAGCTTGAGTGCTAGCTGGGTAGCACTAACAGGCTTTCGAGGTAGCTGATTAGTGAGATAAGGATATCTTGTAGAACACAGTGGGAATTATATAATGTTAGAAATAGTCACTATAGAATTGCAGAAGCCCATTACAAACAGTACTGTGTTGTTGTTGTGGTCTTCAGTCCTGAGACTGGTTTGATGCAGCTCTCCATGCTAATCTATCCTGTGTAAGCTCCTTCATCTCCCAGTACCTACTGCAACCTACATCTTCCTGAATCTGCTTAGTGTATTCATCTCTTGGTCTCCCTCTACGATTTTTACCCTCCACGTTGCCCTCCAATACTAAATTTGTGATCCCTTGATGCCTCAGGACGTATCCTACCAACCGATCCCTTCTTCTAGTCAAGTTGTGCCACAAACTTCTCTTCTCCCCAATCCTATTCAATACCTCCTCATTAGTTACGTGATCTACCCACCTATTCTTCAACATTCTTCTGTAGCACCACATTTCGAAGCTTCTATTCTCTTCTTGGCCAAACTATTTATTGTCCATTTTTCACTTCCATGCCGGCCGGTGTGGCCGTGCGGTTAAATGCGCTTCAGTCTGGAACCGCGTGACCGCAACGGTCGCAGGTTCGAATCCTACCTCGCGCATGGATGTGTGTGATGTCCTTAGGTTAGTTAGGTTGAATTAGTTCTAAGTTCTAGGCGACTGATGACCTCAGAAGTTGAGTCGCATAATGCTCAGAGCCATTTGAACCATTTTTTTCACTTCCATACATGGCTACACTCCATACAAATACTTTCAGAAACGACTTCCTGACACTTAAATCTATACTCGATGTTAACAAGTTTCTCTCCTTCAGAAACGCTTTCCTTGCCATTGCCAGTCTACATTTTATATCCTCTCTACTTCGACCATCATCAGTTATTCTGCTCCCCAAATAGCAAAACTCCTTTACTACTTTAAGTGTCTCATTTCCTAATCTAATTCCCTCAGCATCACCCGACTTAATTCGACTACATTCCATTATCCCCGTTTTGCTTTTGTTGATGTTCATCTTATATCCTCCTTTCAAGGCACTGTCCATTCCGTTCAACTGCTCTTCCAAGTCCTTTGCTGTCTCTGACAGAATTACAATGTCATCGGCGAAACTCTAAGTCTTTATTTCTTCTCCCTGGATTTTAAAACCTACTCCGAATTTTTCTTTTCTTTCTTTTACTGCTTGCTCAATATACAGATTGAATAACATCGGGGAGAGGCTACAACCCTGTCTCACTCCCTTCCCAACCACTGCTTCCCTTTCACGCCCCTCGATTCTTATAACTGCCGTCTGTTTTCTGTACAAATTATAAATAGCCTTTTGCTCCCTGTATTTTACCCCTGCCACCTTTAGAATTAGAAAGAGAGTATTCCAGTCAACATTGTCAAAAGCTTTCTCTAAGTCTACAAATGCTAGAAACGTAGGTTTACCTTTACTTAATCTTTCTTCTAAGATAAGTCGTATGGTCAGTATTGCCTCACGTGTTCCAACATTTCTACGGAATCCAAAGTGATCTTCCCTGAGGTCGGCATCTGCCAGTTTTTCCATTCGTCTGTAAATAATTCACGTTAGTATTTTGCAACTGTGACTTATTAAACTGATAGTTCGGTAATTTTCACAACTGTCAACACCTGCTTTTTTTTGGGATTGGAATTATTATATTCTTCTTTAAGTCTGAGGGTATTTCGCCTGTGTCGTGCATCTTGCTCACCAGACGGTAGAGTTTTGTCAGGACTGGCTCTCCCAAGGCCGTCAGTAGTTCTAATGGAATGTTGTCTACTCCCGGGGCCTTGTTTCGACTCAGGTCTTTCAGTGCTCTGTCAAACTCTTCACGCAGTATCATATCTCCCATTTCATCTTCATCTACATCCTCTTCCATTTCCATAATATTGTTCTCAAGAACATCTCTCTTGTATAGACCCTCTATATACTCCTTCCACCTTTCTGCTTTCTCTTCTTTGCTTAGAACTGGGTTTCCATCTAAGCTCTTGATATTCATACAAGTGGCTCTCTTTTCTCCAAAGGTCTCTTTAATTTTCCTGTAGGCTGTATCTATCTTACCCCTAGTGAGATAAGCCTCTACATCGTTACATTTGTCCTCTAGCCATGCCTGCTTAGCCATTTTGCACTTCCTGTCGATCTCATTTTTGAGACGTTTGTATTCCTTTTTGCCTGCTTCATTTACTGCGTTTTTATATTTTCTCGTTTCATCAATTAAATTCAATATTTCTTCTGTTACCCAAGGATTTCTACTAGCCCTCGTCTTTTTACCTACTTGATCCTCTGCTGCCTTCACTACTTCATCCTTCAGAGCTACCCATTCGTCTTCTACTGTATTTCTTTCCCCCATTCCTGTCAATTGTTCCCTTATGCTGTCCCTGAAACTCTGTACAACCTCTGGTTTAGTCAGTTTATCCAGGTCCCATCTCCTTAAATTCCCACCTTTTTGCAATTTCTTCAGTTTTAATCTACAGTTCATGACCAATCGATTGTGGTCAGAGTCCACATCTGCCCCTGGAAATGTCCTACAATTTAAAACCTTTTAGTATCTCCAGGATTCTTCCATGTATACAACCTTCTTTCATGGTTCTTGAACCAAGTGTTAACTATGATTAAGTTAACAGAGTACTGTAAAGTACTTAAAATGTTATTGGGAAGGCAGAAAGCATGTGATATGCTAATAGAATACTTAATTCCCGGGATAAAATTAAAACCATACTGTCTGTATTGAAGGAAGTGTCTGGTCGGCAGCACAATGCCGAGGACATAAAATCAGTATTTAATACAGATTCCTTTACTGATAAGTCAGATTTAGCTACAATATTTGACAATCATTTTTCCAATATAGAAGGTGAGCTAAATAATACCTTAGTTTCCAAGGAGACTCACATAACTCTCTTAGAAAATGACTTTCCAAGACTGTTCTCTGAAATATACTTCCGTGATACTGACAAGGGGGAGGCCGAGTCAATAATTAAATCGTTGGAGACTTAGGGCTCTCATGGATATGATGGGTTACGTGGAGAATACTAAAGCACTGTGCTGCATATATTAACTCAGTACTTAGCCACATTTAGAACTTTTCCTTTAGGAATGGTCAGTTTCTTGAATGATTAAAGTACTCAGTAGTAAGACCGGTTTATAAAAAAGGAGAAAGGGATAACGTCGACAGTTTCAGACGTAATCCTATATCATTGGTGTTAGCTAAAGTTATGGAAAAAGCTGTATACATAACGATAATTAATCATTTCAGTTCACATAATTTGCTTTCAAAAGATCAGCTTGAGTTTAGAAGTGGTTTAATAACTGAAAATAATGTATTCTTTTTTTCTCTGTGAGTCACTTGGATTAAACAAAAACTCGTGGACACTAGATGTTTTCTTTGATTTAACTAAGGTGTTCGATTGTGTTGGTCACAAAATATTATTGGGGAAGTTGGAATAAGACCAGTAACACGCAATTGGTTCCACTCATACTTTCAGAATATACAGCGGAAGGTCATACATCCACAGTAATGAGAACGGCTAAGACGTGGATCCTGACTGAGAGACCGTTATGGAGGGAGGCTCAGGTTTCGGTGATGGAACCGTTCCCGCTTCTTATATGTATAAATGTTATACTTTTTAATATGACAGGTGATTCTGAAACGTTTCTGTTAACTTAGTAGTGAAGGATATCGAGTGCAGAATAGGCAAAGTACCAAACAGTACAGTTCGTGGCTTGTAGAAAGAAAATTGTTGCTAAATCACAATAAGACCCAGAGTTCACTGTTTCCAACACAGAATTCAACTAAAATTGCTATTTTGATTATACAGGATGAGCATATGATTTATGAATTTGAACAGTCCAAATTCCTAGATATTCGGATAGTTGGTAAACTGTCATGGAATTCTTTTCAAGATCTTGTTCAAAAACTTAATGCTGCTATATTTACCACCATTAGAACAGTATCTGAGCTAAGTGATAGACCAACACGGGAATTAGTCTACTTTGTTTAGTTTCATTCGCTTATGCATATCGTATTATACTCTTGGATAACTCTTTCCATTCTCAAAGTGTGTTTTTGGTTCAGAAATGGGGAGTTCGAGCAAAATGTGATATACCTTCGCGAACCTCTTCTCGGCCCCCGTTCAAGAGTCTTGGAATTCTGACACAGGCTTCTCAGTATACGTTTTCTCTAATTGCGTTCGCTGTTAACAACATGAGCTTATTCTCTAGAAGCAGCAGCTTTCCCTCAGTTAATACTAGGCAGAAATCCAGCCTGCATTTTACTCGCACCTCCTTTCCTCTTTGTGAAGAAAGGCGTGCAGTGTTATGATACATCCATTTTCAATAAGCTACCATGAAGAATTTTCTCATAGCTCACTCCTACCGTGACGGGAATTCATGTGTTATATTTTTGATTATGCCAGTTTTTAGTCATCAGTTTGTCAGTTCCATACGCTTCGTGTAAACGTTAACTGTTATTTACGTTTCTGATGTTAATTCATGTACTGACACGTTCCATGACCACGGAGATTTGCTCCTCAGTTTGGTCCTGATGAACCAGAAGTATAAAATAACATAAAAATAAATAAATTACTTTCCAGAACGAAATTTTCACTTAGCGGCGGAGCGTGCGTGGGTATGAAACTTCTTGGCAGATTAAAACTGCGTGGCAGACCGAGAATCGAACTCGGGACCTTTACCTTCTGCGGGCATTTTTTTTTTAATCACCAACGATATTACAGAGCTTGACCATTAAGGGGAGTTAGAACGGAAATTTTTTTTTCCCATTGTCGGATTTTTATCTCATTATAAAATTTGAAATTTTCCGAGTAAAATAATATATATATATATATATATATATATATATATATATATATATATATATATATACTCACATGGGAAGTCTTTTATTTTATTTTTTGAAATATAATCTACACTGGTTGAAAATGTTAAAATTTTTACATGCATTACTTCAAGATTTAATATAATCGCTAAATTTTTATATAGAAGGCTGGAATGTGTTGGTCATGTCCAGAACAGGATGGGCATCAGGTTGAGGAAGTTGAAACAAAGTTTGAGAGACAAGAACCTTTCTGATCGTAAAACCATAAGAAACAGGCTAACAGACAAAATGATTGACGAACTACAGCAATATTATGGGATGACCATCAGAAATACTACTGAGGATTTGTTGAAAATGAAGCAGGCAGTATGGGCTACCGTCTTCCACAGACTGTCAACTGATGAAAAACCCGCCGGAACCTAATTCATGGTGCAATTACCGCAATGCCCAGTACTTAAAAAGTTCATAGAGCCGTAAACATTCCATCCCAACAGCAGTCATGGATATCATAAAACCTATTTACAGAGACCTAGCAAATCCTGAGTTGCTGAAGAAGTGTCTGCATGGTCAGACTCAAAATCCCAATGAGTCGTTCAATAATCTTACATGGACTCGCTTACCAAAATATGTTTTTGTTGGAATGAAGACACTAACGTGGGGGTCAGTGATGCTGTTATTGCTTTTAACGATGGCAACATTGGTATGGTGAAATTGCTACAGCAAATGGGAATTAATCCTGGAGCAAACTGTATCAGAGAACTTGAACGGATGGACAAGGCTCGCATTGATAAAGCACAGTATGCAGCACAGTTGGCCACTGAGGAGTCCAGAAAGAAGAAAAAACTTGGAAAAAGATCAAGAGCATGATATACAGTATGGTGTAGGGTGCTTCTGAGTGTCGAAAAATAAAAAAAATCAAGCATATATTAAGTGAGTTACAGTCTTTTGAAACTTTAGAAGCCGTTCCTGAAAATTTACATTTTCTGTTGCATTTTCCCTAAATCTCAGATACCACTTCGAGTAGAGTATTCAGATTTTCAGGGAGTAATAAGATACATATCCTGAGTCCACTGAACTAAAAGAAGAACATAATGTTATGTATAATTAAAATTATTTAGGATAACGTACAAAAAAGTACACAAAATTCTAACCGTGTAATTAAAAAATTGTATTTCCGAAAGCAGTTGCTGAAATGCAATTATTGTAGATCAGTAGACACAGAACATACAGTTTAATGCCCTGTAAAAGCTTCAGTCAATGGCTACAGTAGTTCCTTAAATACAGGGAAACCAAGTCAACAAATTTAGAATTATCGGGATAGGGCGTTCCAACACCCCTGAAAGTAAAAGTACTTCAAGAGTGGCCAACAGCAGACTGACTACACTTTTAAAGACGTACATGATATTCAGTATTCATTTCATTATTTCATTGTAAGATCGCAATCGCTGCAGGAGACGTACAGCTTCAGGTTTCTTCTTACCAAGGACAGCCGTCGATCAGGTGGGTGTTAAATAAATGTCGTGTGACTGGGGCCTCCGGTCGGGTAGACCGTTCACCGGGTGCAAGTCTTTCGAGTTGACACCACTTCGGCGGCTTGCGCGTCGATGGGGATGAAATTATTATAATTGGGACAACACAACACCCAGTCCCTGAACGGAGAAAATCACCGACCCAGCCGGGAATCGAACCCGGGCCCTTACATTGTGTCTCGCTGACCACTTTTTTTTCTACCTTTGTTGATCCCATTTTGTTCTGTTTTGTTCGTTGTATACGTTCGGGGCGGACATCTCATGACACCTGTTCAGGTTGTTCGTTAATCCGTTCACTCAGTTTTTTTTTAATTTTTATTTTTTTAATTACAGAGGGTAGCTAACCCTCTGACCGAACACGCTGAGCTACCGTGCCGGTGTACCACTGAGCTACCGGTGGCGGACAGGTGAATGTTGTATCCGCGGGATGTGTAGCCGCAGAAGTCTACGCTCGCCTTCACTGCACGAGAAATCCCAGCTCAGTGACTGCTTCAACTTGGTCTTCTCGAAGGGTAGTTTCTTGGTTTTCCATTTCGTGGCAGGTATGTATCCACACTCTGGTTTCCCGAGTTTGGATTCCTCTGTTTATCTTCTCTGAACTCTCAGCGTCACACTCTGAAAGATCCTTTCTCCCAGCTTGGGCGCATCAGAATATGAGGAGGGTATCACGTTCATGTAATGGGTTTCTTCTCTTAATATCCAAATGAATGTTGTGGATGAATGCTATTCACAACAAATAAACTTAAAGAAACGGAAGGAAAGTTGCTTCTCCTGTGGTGGTAGCTTCTCACCATTTGGAAATGAAATTTACTTTGCAGCAATATGTAAGCGTCAGTTTAAAATAAAGAAAAAAAAGAAAAAAAAGATTTCTCCAACAAATTACATAACATTTCTCGTTTGACTATTTACAGTTTTCTCGACTGGCGTGTGTACATGTGACTTTGTTGTGCTTGCGCTCGTCAGCTATGTGTAAGATGCTTTTCCGAACATGAAGTAATACAGAGTGTCCGAAAAGACTTTCCCTGATTGCATAAGTTGATAACTCAGGCTAGAAGTAAGATACAAATATGAAACGTGTGTCGGATTGTTTACAACTATCAAAGTTTTTTTTCTGTTTTAGGTTCGCAGTACGTAAGTAGTGGATGAGGTGCAGTGCCCAAGAAGCCATGTTAACCAATCAGGAGAAGGCACAGTGTGTCCTGTGGTACCATGAGACACGATCACCAACCACAGTGCAGAGACACTTCCAGACAACATTTGGAAGGAATCCACCTGATGTCAAGAGCATTAAAGCCTGGTATGAGAAGTTCAAGAACACAGGATTGGTTGCTGACCTTCCGAGGTGTGGTCGACCAAGAACCTCAGCAGACAGGGTGGAAGCTGTAAGGCAGTCTTTTCTGCGAAGTCCGAAGAAATCGGTGCGTTGGGCCTCACGTGAATTACCGATGCCAAAAAGCTCTCTCCATGACGTTTATTGTTTCGTGCATACAAAGTGCAAATCGTTCAGGCCTTGTTGCCCAATGACAGTACACGTCGATATGACTTTGCGGTCGAAAAGCTATCACATATTGAGGACGATGATGGTTATCTCAGACCAATTGCCTTTTCCGACGCAGCAACGTTTTTTGTCAGTGGAGTAGTGAATCGCCAGAATGTGCGCATTTGGGGTTCACAACCCCCTGGCGACGTCATGGAGTGCACCAGAGGCAGTCCAAAGGTGAATGTTTGGTGCACGCTATTGCACGATCGAATTATCGGGCCATTCCTCTTCGCTGAGGCAACCATCACATCTGCAGTGTATCTGTACATGTTGCAACTGTATGCTGTTCCTCAGCTGCTTCAGTATCACCCCGATGTCTTGATTGAGCAAGACGGTGCATCGCCTCATCGGGGTTTGGACGTCCGTGCCTATCTCGATATGACCTTTCCTGGGCGATGGATTGGTCGTGATGGGCCAACGGTTTGGCCTCCACGCTCTCCTGACATAACCCCATTAGACTTCTGTTTATGGGGTTATGTCAAGGACGAGGTCTACCGAACACGTGTACCAGATCTTGAAACCCTGCGGCAACGGATAACCACAGTCGTTGAATCGATCCCTCTAGTGATGTTGGCTAATGTGTGGACGGAAATTAAATATCGCCTAGATGTGCTACGTGCTACCAAGGGTGCTCAAGTGGAAGTTTACTGATGTGTGAAAGAAACTTTGATAGTTTGTAAACAATTAGACACAAGTTTCATATGTGTATCTTACTTCTAGCCTGAGTTATCAATTTTTGTAATCAGGGAAAGACTTTTCGGACACCCTGTACGATATGGAATGACTCTCAGTTTTGAGGTAAAACGCAAATAAAAAAGTTTTGGAACAACTGTTTATACTTAGGATGTTTTTCCAAATTACGATGTTGCTCCTGAACATACAAAATGAATGCTTTGAGGCGTGCATGCTGTTGGGTGACAATGTAGTACGCACGTTGTCCGAGGGCCAGGTATAACTATTGTTCATCGCGGCAGGGAACAAGTGCTAGTCCGGGTGTAACACATCGTCCACAGTGATCGCATTCTCTGTCGTCCTGTTAATAATCGATACCTTTTTCCTCGTCCAGTTCCATATCACGATGTTCTCTCCACAAACGAAGGTGTGAGCCATTGTGTCTATAAAGTGACATTGGTTACAGTATGGTGTAGGGCGTAGTTTAATTTTATGCATCTTTTCGCCTGTAGAGATCTTTTTATTTACAATGTCATACCATACAGCAGCTATGACCGATATAAGAACGGGGTTGGTTATGTTCGCCTATATATGTTTCCGTGTTTTACCCGGGTTTTTCTTTTCGATCAGATTTCGATGTTGTCTCTTTGTCAGTTCAAAGCAAGGTGTAGAGGTACTAAAATGATGAGGTGACAGGTGCAGGCAGCTGGTTTCCGTGAAGTAGACGCTGACGTATCCCAGCCTTTGGTTGGTGTGCCCAACGTTGATTGGCGGCGTCACATCCTGAGGTATTAAGGAGGTGAATAGTCTCTCTGATATCCCAGTCTGGTTGCTGCCGATTATTTTGGATGTTCTATGTATGAAGACCACAAGACGCTGAGTGCGTACATCCTTATACACTACTGGCCATTAAAATTGCTACACCACGAAGACGTGTTACAGACGCGAAATTTAACCGACAGGAAGAAGATGCTGTGATATGCAAATGATTAGCTTTTCAGAGCATTAACACAAGGTTGGCGCCGGTGGAGACGCCTACAACGTGCTGACATGAGGAACGTTTCCAACAGATTTCTCATACACAAACAGCAGTTGACCGTCGTTACCTGGTGAAACGTTGTTGTGATGCCTCGTGTAAGAAGGAGAAATGCGTACCATCACGTTTCCGACTTTGATAAAGGACGGATTGTAGCCTATCGCGATTGCGGTTTATCGTATCGCAACATTGCTGCTTGCGTTGGTCGAGATCCAATGACTGTTAGCAGAATATAGAATTGGTGGGTTCGGGAGGGTAATACGGAACGCTGTGCTGGATCCCAACGGCCTCGTATCACTAGCTGTCGAGATGACAGGCATCTTATCCGTATGGCTGTAACGGATCGTGCAGCCACGTCTCGATCCCTGAGTCAACAGATGGGGACGTATGCAAGACAACAACTATCTGCACGAACAGTTCGACGACGTTTGCAGCAGCATGGACTATCAGTTCTGAGACCATGGCTGCGGTTACCCCTGACGCTGCATCATAGACAGGAGCGCCTGCGATGGTGTACTCACCGACGAACCTGGGTGCACGAATGGCAAAACGTCATTTTTTCGAATGAATCCAGGTTCTGTTTACATCATCATGATGGTCGCATCCGTGTTTGGCGACATCGCTGTGAACACGCATTGGAAGTTTGTTTTCGTCATCGCCATACTGGCGTATCACCCGGCGTGATGGTATGGGTTGCCATTGGTTACACGTCACGGTGACCTCTTGTTCGCATTGACGGCACTTTGAACAGTGGACGTTACATTTCAGATGTGTTACGACCCGTGGCTCTACCCTTCATTCGATCCCTACCAAAACCTACATGACACGGCGGTCGGATAGTCCCGATGGGCCATTTCTGGCCTGCAGACGGAGTGCTGTGCATATATCCACAGACGATTATACTTGAGGGAACATTCCAAGTCTTGTTTTCATAACAGTAACATCACCGACATTGCCGACAGAATGTTCAGTATAATCCACAAGTAGGTCACATTTTTCGGGATTCTTTAACTTAAGATAGACGGACTACTACTGGTCGACGGATGAATTTCAGCTACACTATGTGATCCAAAGTATCCTGACACCCCCAAAAACATACGTTTTTCATATTAGGTGCATTGTGCTGCCCCCTGCTACCATGCACTCCATATCAGTGACCTCAGTAGTCATTAGACATGGTGAGAGACGAGAATGGGCCGCTGCTCTGAACTCACGGACTTCGAACGTGGTCGGGTGTTGGGTGTCACTTATGTCATACGCCTGTACCCGAGATTTCCACACTCCTAAACATCCCTAGGTCCACTGTTTCCAATGTGATAGTAATATGGAAACGTGAAGGGGCACGCACAGCACAAAAGCGTACAGGCCGACCTCGTCTGTTGACTGACAGAGACCGCCGACAGTTGAAGAGGGTCGTAATGTGTAATAGGCAGACATCTATCCCGACCATCACACAGGAATTCCATACTGCATCAGGATCCACTGCAAGCACTATGACAGTTAGGCGGGAGGTGAGAAAACATGAATTTCATGGTCGAGCGGCTGCTCCTAAGACACACATCACGCCAGTAAATGCCAAACGACGCCTCCTTTGGTGCAAGGAGCGTAAACATTGGACGATTGAACAGTGGAAAAACGGTGTGTGGAGTGATGAATCAGAGTAAACAATGTGGCGATCCTATGGCAGGCTGTGGTTATGGCGAATGTCCGGTGACCGTCATCTGCCAACGTGTGTAGTGCCATCAGTAAAATTCAGAGGCGGTAGTATTATGGCATGGTCGTATTTTTCATGGAGAGGGCGAGTGCCTCTTGTTGTTTTGCGTGGCACTATCACAGCACAGGCCTACATTGTTGTTTTAAGCCACTTCTTGCTTCTCACTATTGAAGAGCAATTTGGGGGTGGCGATTGCATCTTTCAACACGATCGAGCAGCTGTTCATAATGCACGGCCTGTGGCGGAGTGGTTACACGACAATGATACCCTTGTAATGGACTGGCCTGCACAGAGTCCACACCTGAATCCTATAGAACATCTTTGGGATGTTTTGGAACACCGACTTCGTGCCAAGCCTCACCGACCGACATCGATACCTCTCCTCAGTGCAGCATTCTGTGAAGAATAGGCTGCCATTCCTCAAGAAACCTTTCAGCACCTGACTGAACGTATACCTGCGAGAGTGGAAGCTGTCATCAAGGCTAAGGGTGGGCCAACACCATGCTAAATTCCAGCATTACCGAACGTGTAGGTCATTTTCAGCCAGGTGTCCGGATACTTTTGATCACTTGGTGTATAATTCCACAATTAGATCACATTTTTCTGGATTCTTTAGCTTAAGATAGACAGTCTACAACTGGTCGAACGAAGAAAGAAATGGCTCTGAGCACTATGGGACTTAACTTCTGAGGTCATCCGTCCCCTAGAACTTAGAACTACTTAAACCTAACTAACCTAAGGACATCACACACATCCATGCCCGAGGCAGGATCGAACCTGCGACCGTAGCGGTCGCGCGGTTCCACGAAGGAAGAATTCCAGTTATATCCTCAGTTGTTAACTGCTTCTTCCATAGAGTCCACTACCACAAACGGCTTAGGTCGTGCATAGTTATTGTCAAACATAAACTTCAAAGTGTCCTTCCTTACGGGTTCTGCCACCAAAAATACTGTCTGATTTGTGGCAATAAGTTACGAACGCTCAACGGCGTTAAACTCACCAACACCACACGGCTACTAGCAGCGGAGACGTAAACACAACCCGTTTCCCTCGTCACAGCCGCCGGGGCCAAATGCGCTAGTCAGCTATCCCGAGCACGTCCTAACAGCTTCACTCCCTTCAGTTCTTCATTAGGCAAGATTAGCACTCCTGGGATAAAGGATATTGCGGTGGCACAGATTATCCATAGCCTGGGGCTAAGCCGCGTCTCCGCAATATTCTTTCTTCCAGGCGTGTTAGTGTTGTATGTTTCGCAGGAGAGCTTCTGTGAAGTTTGGGAAGTATTAGATGAGATACTGGCGGAAGTACAGCTGTGAGAAGCGGCTGTAAGTCGCGCTTGGGTAGCTCTGGTGGTAGTGCACTTTTCAGTGAAATGCAAAGGCTCCGATTTCGGTTTTCGATCCCGAAAACAATTTTTAATCTGCCGAGAAATTTCAATAATCATTTTGATTACGTTAACGTAGCGAAAAATTTGTTTTGGCTGATTCATTTTACCATTTTATCCATCTTTCCCTCCTGTTGTAATGTTTTTATTATATGTTTTCTTTCTTTCCTTCGTTCGGGCGCCAGGCAGACCTCATTCTCGGCAGCATTGCCCCAGACGCCACAACCATTCGTGCCCCTGTCATTATCGCTTGCAGTTTCTTTAATTGTACGGTGATAATTGTCCGCATCCCCTCTTAGAGTAAACAACACAAATTGCGATGTGACGCAGTTTTCAACAATACTGCGGTCTCTTTAACGCCCCGTGCCGTATCTTAGCAACAGTCTGAGACGATTCGAATGGCGAGCAACACGAGTGTTCCTGACCGCATTCAGCAAAACCTTCAAAATTCGTGAAATGCAGTAGGGGCACGGGCAACAATGGCGGTGTATGGTAAGTCATGAACCAGAAACTTACTTCTGCGAATCCTTAGCAGCCAAAACTAGAGGCGTCGAATCAATTGTACCTTTCTGCGGACGCATAACACAAATTCTCACGTCATATATGTTTAATGAATATAGAGACCTTCGACACAGCAATTATATTCAGGGTGATTTAATTCTGCAAACCAATCGTCCAGACTGTTTATCGCGGTTAGTCTAAAGCAGTTTGTATTGGAGACAAATTAATTTTATAAATCTTGTAATTAGAATGAGATCGGAATACTACAAATTATAAATGCTCATATGGAGCTGCCCGTGCCAAGTGCTTGTCGTATTCGCTCGTTTAAATAACGTTCGACAAGTTTGGTACATAGCCAGGCTGTCTTGAAACACACGTTTTCTAGGGTCCTATAGAAAGAAATAATATACCTTCAAAAGAATTTATAACGGGTTGTAGATGAATTTCTGGTATTAAGTGCTATTTGCGATTCCAACTGTCAGCTTTTACCAGTCATATCCTGTGTGACGCCATGAGTTCACGATGTGAAGAATGTACTACATGATGTACTGGCGTTGTTATTAAATGTTATCTGTGGTTCTCTTAGTAACTGACGTAAAATATGCTGTTTTTTGCAAATATGTCGCTATTTTCGAGGGTGTGGCTAGGCAGGAACCTAAGTGAACAGCCCGAATTGCTGTGAGTGAATCAAGTGGCAATCGTATTTATAATCTTGGTTCTCCTAAATATATATGGCTACTTTTTTCCGAATATGGTATGATTTCGGAAGGGGACTTTTAAGTAAGAACCTAAGAGCAAATCATAGTGTTTATGTTTATTTCTGCTACGTCTTTTTTGTGTTTCTATACGAGTCAAGTCGCGATTTTTCATAGTGTTTGTGTTTATTTCTGCTGCGACTTTTTTTGTGTCTCTATACCAGTATAGTTGTCGATTCCAACATTTGTTATTTTTAGCGTTTTACCAGTAGCTTAGTGAGCGATACGAACAAGTCAAATCCTTAACGAAATAATTAACAGCCAGTAAAAATGAAGAATAACGGAATGTGGAATCAACAATTAGAGTGATAGCATGGATGACAATTCCCAAAGAATGCACAATACACACCTACTGTAACAACAGCAGTACAGAAAGCAACACCAAGAAAGCATAATCTAAAGTGCATTCTTTTAGAGTTTTCGTACGTGGTACCGCTCTAATTGCCGATTCTACGTTCCTTTATTACGTCATTTTCTTTACGTGAGGGTTGCTAATTCCTTTAGGATTCAACTTGTGATATTGCTTCCTGTACTACTGCAAAAACGCTATAAATAGCAAACCGTGGAATCGACGACTGGAATTGACCTATGTAGGTCAAATCAAGTTACCGGTTCCTAGAAATTTTATTTATCACGGTAGTACAGAAAGCGACACCAAAAACAGAAATCCAGTAGCAAAGAACTGCACACACCTAATACGAAAACAACGCTGAAAATAATGAATGTTGGAATGGATAAGTAGAACTGTCCTATATAGCTCCATTCTATTTATCGATTCCAAGATTTGTTTGTGTATTTTCGTTACCTGTGTAGTGCCCTTACTCTGTGGAATTCAGTATTTTTTTCTCCTTATTTCCTGCTTATGTCCTTGTTACGTTTTCTGTATATTTTCTGTTTTGCAGGTGTTGTGTTAGATGTTAGTTGCCCCCGCCCAAAACCCCCACCTTCCCACGTTCATCCCGTTAGATTCAATACCTATTACTAAGAAGTACCAGTATTCCACAACATTACGTGTTTACTATGCGTAATATTGTAGTGAACTGTAAATATCGTATATGGTTCTTTCACGACTACTCACGTAAACTCTGACTATAATTGAGGCATTGAGAACCACAAGGGCCCGAATAACATACACAAAGTTTTGAGAAAAGTAGATGTTTCTGAAAATAAAATTTATAGGGAAACCACCAGTTTCATAGTTTTGACTTTCCGGTTGGAAACCGTAACACATCAACTAAGATGGTGTTCAGATTTAAATTATCTGCCCTTATTCTTCTTTTTCCTAGCCTGTATGCCGTATCTTCACGGGGTCTGTATGTTAATTTGTCAGTGGTACAGGGAGCACGATGCCCCTTCCTGTTGCCAACCCTTCCCATCCTCCTCCAACCTTCTTTGGGCACAGTTTTGGCAGATCTATGAAGGGCGCAGGATTACCTCGGTACTGCTTATATCAACTTTTATGCTGTACTGTATATTTGACAGTTGATTTTTCTCAAAATTGCACTGGGAACGAAGTACTCAAGACAAATCAAACCTATTAGTGCAAAATACGTGTTTTGGCAAACTCATACGCATTTTTAAGGCGTGATATCTAGAAACACGCAAGGAATAAAAGAATTGTACACACAACTTTGTCGTAAGTTTTATCAGCTACAAAAGTTATTCAGGCTATTTTAACCGAAATTCCATTGGACGGGAGATATGTGGGGGAAAAGGATTTTGCCATGATTTCGGCTGGTTTGCTCAAACATGGCCGAGTGCACACATGCGCTCCAATGACGAGATTTGGATTTTATAAGAGGATGCCAGTGCATGCAACACACTAAAAAAACTGGAACAACAGGGATGATTACGATCACGGATCATTAATTTCACTGGACTGCACACCTGCGTATGTCAGATATATTCTAGTGTAAAGCTCTAACAACAGCCTGACACAGTCAGATCACGCTGTGGAATATACTGTACGGTATTATTGCACCAAGAGGGCGTCACCAACACTTCAAAGTAGTCATTTTGTTCACCGTAGCGTTTTCGAATCCAGATCATTAACGTGTCACGCAACGTACCATAAGATGAACATAAAACTGTCGTCTGCCTCAAAATAGACGTCATCAGATTCGTGCCTTGTATTTCCTGATTCTCACATCGGAAGAACGGAAGCGACAAGAAATATTCGAAATGACTGCAATGGAACGCTGTTACGTCATTAATAACAACACACCTGACTTTTTTACCTGTTCCGACGCACAATCAATAAATAGAAAAGCAATTTCACTTACTATATAGGTTTTGCCCATGGGTTAACGTGATGGATAACGACTGCCGTGAAAGAGCGAGAACTCTTGAAATGTCAGCATTTCGAGTATATGTGTGACTCATACATGTTGCACAGACTACATGCGAGAATTTCATCACATTTCGTAGCTCGTCTGGATGGAAATAACACACATCTCAAAGACCTGCAGTTTTTAGTGGGCACAATCTCAGCTGTCCACACTCTCTTACTGTTAATATAATCTAACCTTTATGCCAAGGAAACTTCCTCGTCCATACTGAAAGACGAAATTCAAATTTTGTGTTACTGATCTCCTTAAAACAAAACTAGTTACTTGTGATTCAGCTTTTCTGTTGCTGTCAACTGGTAAGTCATAGGATAGATCATTTACGATTCTCTTGTAACGCTCACTTAGCAGCTTGTGAGTAGTGGGACAAAGCAGCCACCAGCGCATTTTCCTAGTGCCAGTTCCCTACATAAGGCGCAGGTATGCAGTCAGAGGCAAAACTATTGTTCTCCTTCGATTGACAGGTCATTAACCTGTTGTTCTCCTTTGATTGATAGGCCCTTAACCTATTGTTCTGCTAAAAGGATCCTTCCTTTTGATTGACAGGTCCTTAACTTATTGTTCCTCGCCTCCTACCCCCCCCCCCCCCCTCCCTACCTCCTAGGAAAGCTCCCCCCTCGCTGCTACTGGTATACTTTCAGGTCTGAGTTACTGTAATAGCCCCTCTCATTGTTATAAGTTCGATTGACTACTTAATTAAATTGATCAATTAATTAACCTCTCCCCCTCTGGTAAACCCCCTCCCCTCCCACCCTCAGACTCAGTTGGTCTGTCATTTGGAGGGAATTCGATTGTAGTGGATGGAATATTGTTTAAACAATTTAAACTCTGTATAGAATATTGTTTAGTTATTTATGGCAGTGTATGGAATATAGTTTATTTATTCAGTTAAAGAATTTGTCTGGAAGTAGATTGCTGTTTATGGAATATTGTTTAAACAAATTAGACAATGTGTGAAATATTTTTATTTAAACAATTTAGGGGATTCATGGCAGTGTATGGAATATAGTTTATTTATTTATTTAAAGAATTGTTCAGGAAAATGATCACCACCACTGCCGCCCCACCCTCACCTCCCTCACCCCCTCCCCACTTCCCCTTCCCCTCCTCTACCTGGAAACTGGCGGCTCTGCAGTGGAGAGGAAGGATGTCACGAAGAGAAATTCAAGGGTGCATTGTTCTTTCTACAAAAAAATCAGTTTGTTGGGCTTGGATTTCACTTTCTCATCATTCTCTGCTGTTTGGAAAGATGCAGGTCTTGTGAGAAGTAATTACATCGATCACATTTCTTTTTTTATTCCGATTGCGCGAGGAATACCGTCATGAAACACACGTCACACGTAATTACACACAGTTAATAATCTTTCGATCGCGAAGCGTGCACCGCCCACCGTGCCCTGTCCACTGGACTGCACAGGACGCTACCGCACATGCTCCCGGGAGTCGGGATGCACCGGTGGCCCTCACAAAGTGACAACGTGGCCGTCAGCAGCCAAACCGAGTGCAGGTGTCAGTTCATGTCCTGCAAGGATGAGGTGGTTGCATCCCTGTGATACATCACACCTGAGAAATAGGTGTCAAAATACGTATTCATCTAGGCACCGTTGCTGGCACGATGATGCAAAGCTGCAGGTCTAGTGCTTTAGAAATCTGTTCTAATGCTTACCAGAATTGCTCAGGGTGCAGTGTTCCTAGTGATCCTAATGGTAAATGCAAGCTGTGTCTAGCTGCACACGCGTGTTTACCTGCCCAACGTGGCTGATGCATCACTGCAAAATGTTAGCGTAATGACTCACCATCTAAAAGCTCTCAATATTGTACTGACGTCACATGGCTATGTAAATAACCTCTCGGAAATTGTAAAGTGTCGCAGAAATAGTTAACGGTCGCTTTTTTAGGAGCTTTCATGATGTCTCAGCTTGTCCGCACGGAAGTTCCTGACCTGACAGAACCCGTTTACGAAAACAGCCTAGAATAACGCTGAATATATTCCTCCTGATGCTCCTAACGTGGCACCCATCCTGAAAATCGTTAAGTCCTGCTTTCAACAAACATCTCTGAAACACAAATGTTCTCACTGCTATACAGGGTGGTCCATTGATCGTGACTGGGCCAAATATCTCACAAATTAAGCGTCAAACGAAAAAACTACAAAGAACAAAACTCGTCAAGCTTGAAGGGGGAAACAAGATCGCCCTATGGTTGGCCTGCTAGATGGCGCTGCCACAGGTCAAATGGATATCAATTGCGTTTTTTAAATAGGAACCCCAACATTTTATTGCATATTCGTGTAATACGTAAAGAAATATGAATGTTTTAGTTGGACCACTTTTTTCGTTTTGTGATAGATGGTGCTGTAATAGTCCCAAACATATGGCTCACAATTTTAGATGAACAGTTGGTAACAGGTAGGTTTTTTTAAATTAAACTTCAGAACGTGGGTACATTTGAACATTTTATTTCGGTTGTTCCAATGTGATACATGTACCTTAGTGAACTTATCATTTCTGATAACGCATGCTGTTACAGCGTGATTACCTGTAAATACCACATTAATGCAATAAATGATCATAATGATGTCCGTAAACCTCAATGCGTTTGGCAATACGTGTAACAACATTTCTCTCAAGAGCGAGTAGTCCACCTTCTGTAATGTTCGCACATGCATTGACAGTGTGCTGATCATGTTGTCAGGCGTTGCCAGTGGATCACTATAGCAAATATCCTTCAACTTTCCGCACAGAAAGAAATCCTGGGACGTCATATTCGGTGAATGTGTGGGCCATGGTATGGTGCTTTGATGACCAATCCACCTGTCATGAAATATG
Organism: Schistocerca nitens; assembly: GCF_023898315.1. Lineage (NCBI taxonomy): Eukaryota > Metazoa > Arthropoda > Insecta > Orthoptera > Acrididae > Schistocerca > Schistocerca nitens. The sequence continues at coordinate 117,386,121 of NC_064623.1, forward strand.
CTATTCAATACCGCTTCAACCACACATGAGCTATGTGCCGGACATCCACCATGTTGGAAGTACATCGCCATTCTGTCATGCAGTGAAACATCTTGTAGTAACATTGGTAGGACATTACGTAGGAAATCAGCATACATTGCACCATTTAGATTGCCATAGATAAAATGGGGGCCAATTATCCTTCCTCCCATAATGCCGCACCATACGTTAACCCGCCAAGGTCGCTAATGTTCCACTTGTCGCAGCCATCGTGGATTTTCCGTTGCCCAATAGTGCATATTATGACAGTTTATGTTACCACTGTTGGTGAATGACGCTTCATCACTAAATAGAACGCATGCAAAAAATCTGTCTTCGTCCCGTAATTTCTCTTGTGCCCAGTGGCAGAACTGTACACGATGTTCAAAGTCGTCGCCATGCAATTCCTGGTGCGTAGAAATATGGTACGCCGGCCGCGGTGGTCTAGCGGTTCTAGGCGCTCAGTCCGGAACCGCGCGACTGCTACGGTCGCAGGTTCGAATCCTGCCTCGGGCACGGATGTGTGTGCTGTCCTTAGGTTAGTTAGGTTTAAGTAGTTCTAAGTTCTAGGGGACTGATGACCACAGATGTTTAGTCCCATAGTGCTCAGAGCCATTTGAACCAAATATGGTACGGGTGCAATCGATGTTGATGTAGCATTCTCAACAAACGTTTTTGAGATTCCCGATTCGCGCGCAATTTGTCTGCTACTGATGTGCGGATTAGCCATGACAGCAGGTAAAACACCTACTTGTGTATCATCAATTGTTGTGGTTGACGTTTCAAATGTGTCTGAACACTTCCTGTTTTCTTAAATAACGTAACTATCCGGCGAATGGTCCCGACACTTTGATGATGTCATTCAGGATACCGAGCAGCATACAAAGCACACGCCTGTTGGGCATTTTGATCACAATAGCCATACATCAACACGATATTGACCTTTTCTGCAATTGGTAAATGGTCCATTTCAACACGGGTAATGCATCGCGAAGCAAATACTGTCTGCACTGGCGGAATGTTACGTGATACCACGTAGTTATACTCGTATGTTTGTGACTATTACAGTGCCATCTATCACAAAGCGAGAAAAGTGGTCCAACTAAAACGTTCATATTTCTTTATGTACTACATCAATATGTAATAAAAATGGGGGTTCCTATTTAAAAAAATAACGGTGTTGATATCCGTTTGACCTGTGGCAGCGCCATCTAGAGGGCCAATCATAGTGCCATCTGGTTTCCCCCATCAAGCTAGACGAGTTTCGTTCTTTGTAGTTTTTTCGTTTGATGCTTATTTCGTGAAATATTTGGCCCGGTCACTATCAATGGACCACCCTGTATAGAGGCTCCTATGTACTGTCACACAGGATATCTTGTGAACGAATGGAGCATTTACCTGCCAAATTACTGATGCTGTCAGTATAGAACCACTGTCCGCCTTTTTCTTTCTGCAGACAAGACTTTCAGTCCCGAAACTATTTTGTACAGATCGCTATATTGCACTGACAGTTAAACCCTGCTAAAGTGACCTACAGATCGTCAAATATGGAAAGATTCTTACTCAATTACACTGCTCCACAAATGAGGACGGAAGATTGAACGTAAGAGCATGAAACAGACCTCCAACCCAAAAATATGTCACCGCGTACTGTGTCGATGTAGTAAACATGCAATTCGTATCTTGCGCCATACAAAATCGCCCCTTTCGCATCATTCATACAGCTATCGACCACCAGACACTCGTACATATACCGTGAAGAATCGTTGTGCAAAGGCCGCGTCGGTTCCCCTTGGCACAAAGGCGTCACTGTTCATGGTCCCAACCTGCTTGCTTTGCTTGTTTTCTACATCAGTCTCCAGACTCTGGGGTTACAAGATCATATGTAATTTCACACGGCTTGCCAGAATATCATACCATTTTCGTGATACTTCTCGATATCTAGTACATAGCAATAATGCGTGATTAGCAGTATCGCTTGTGCAGTATAATTTCCAAGATATAGACCGTAAATTATTTCTCTGGAAACTCGAAACGTTAATGAGGTGGAGCTTGCTGTAAACTACCGAGTAACTAGAAAATGATCTCGCTGATAGATCATTGGAACAGATTTCTAAAGCGCTAGACCCACAGCTCTGCATCATTGCGCCAGCAACGGTGCCTAGGTGAGCACATATTGCGACAAGTATTTCTCAGCTATCATGTATCAAAGGGATGCCACCATCTCATCCTTGCGGGACCTGAACTGACATCTGCGTATGGTTCAGCAGCTGATGGCCACATCGACACTTTGCGGTGCATCCTGACTCCTAGGAGCATGTGCGGTAGCGTCCTGTGCGGTCCAGTGGACAGTGTACAGTGGACGGTGTGTGCTTCGCGATTGAAAGATTTTTAACTGTGTGTAATTACTTGTGATGGATGTTTCACGACGGTATGCCTCGCGCAATCGGTATAAAAAAAGAAATGAGATCGATATAATTACTTCTCACAAGACCTGCATCTTTCCAAACAGCATAGAATGATGAGCAAGTAAAATCCAAGCCCCACAAACTCTTTTATTTTATAAAAACAATATACCCTTGAATTTCCCTTCATGAGATCCTTCCTCTCCACTGCAAAGCCGCTAATTTCCAGGTAGCAGATGGAAGGGAGAGAGTGACGGGGGCGAGAGGGGCGGTGATGGGGTGGCGGGGATGGTGATCGATTTCCTGAAAATCTCTTTAAATAAATAAATAAACTTTTTAATAGTAATAATAAATAAAAAAACTCGAGGACACTATTGGCAAGATCCCAGAGAGGAATACAATCATATTACTGCATGATTTTAATGCCCAGTTAGGGAAAGAGCGGAAGTATAAGTATATAGTGGGGAAATACCCAGCTCACATGCGCACTAACAGAAATGGAGAATGGCTTGTGGGACTCTGTAAACCATTTAACCTAGTAATGAAATCAACAGCCTTTAAGCATCTACCAAGAAAGCAGATGACATGGACTTCACCCAATAAACTTCTAGGAGAGTTTCAAAAAGATCATGTGGTCATTTCAAGAAAGTCCTGTAGAGAAGTCCAGAATGTGAGAGTGTTAAGAAAGGTTAACTTGGACTCACACCACTACCTCTCCGATTTCTATCTAGGAATACAAGAAAGTCTCAAACTCCCAAACTCACCAAGTTTGACTTTGAAAAACTGAAAACCTGCAATATGCTTACAGAGAGAATGCAAACACTAGATCATGAAAGCAACAACTGGGACCAATGAAGGGACCAATTACCTGCGACCAAGCGATCACAAAGAGACAAGCAGCTTGGCTAAGATGGAGCTCACAGAAGTCCAAAACAAATAAGGAGAAGTTCATAGAACAGCCCTGGCTAACTGCCAAAACCACCAGACAGGTTTAACATCAGTACACTCAGGACCAATTGACTAAATTAGATGAAGATATCAAGGAGAAAACACTAGAAACTTTTACCAGACTTTCAAGCGAAACATTAGAAGCTATGCCCCACCCAGCTTACACTTCAGAGGACCAGATGGAAACATAGCCTATAATGACAAAGACAACTGCCACATATTGGCCAAATATTTTGTCATATATTTTGAGAATCTCCTCAACTGTGAGTCCCCTAAAACCTCCTTTATCTATTGAGACAGTCCCAGACAACCAAACTCTCGCCCTCCAACAGAAGAAGAAGTGAAAAACATCATTCAGTCCCTGAAGAATAACAAAGTACCAGGAGAAGACGCTATAGTTGCAGAGATGTGGAAGCAGGCTGGACACAAAGCAATTAGCAAGTTGACCGAGATCCTATGGAACATAGAGTGGCGAAAAGAAATGGAAGATCAAAATATACCGAGCGGTATTTACCTGGACACAAATGGAAGGGACTGGTAGTAGACTGTTTAGCTTTCACAGATGATCTGGCACTTATAGCAAGCTGAGTGGAAGTAGCAGTAAAGCAGCTCAATATGCCTAAACTCCAAGCTGCCAAGATAGGGCTTAAATTGTCACTACAAAAGACAAAATTCCTCACCAACATCAGTGATACTCCCAGTGTTCTCCCCAGCAACATCAGTCATGGTAGTGTGATGTTGTCGACAAAGTGGTTACGCGAGGGAACCTGTTCCGAGTTGGAGTGGCACCGGATCCATATTTCACTAAGTGTACTCTATAACACATCCTGGAACACCGTTCCGTGTGCGTCAATTAAAAGAAAATGTGGGCGTGGGTTCGCAAAAGAATGGCCCATATTACCTGCACAGCACCTTTATCAATACCAATAAAAATTTATTACAACCAGACTAGCACTGCTAAACGACTCCAAAGCTATTAAAAAAGAAGTCACAACAGAAACATAAAGAATTTATCTGCAATTTTTTGCAACTCTTTCAGGTAGATTGAGGGTTTATACAAGAGATTTTCTCTTACTCTTCGAAGAAATCCTTATTGTTTTCTCTCAAGAAAAATTTCCACCATCTCCGATAGAGAGTCTTTGCGCTGTGTTTCTTCCCAACATGTTTCAGTTATTTCTTTAAGGGGAGTGGCAACTGTTTCTTTTAGAAGCGTTTTCTTTTCAGTGTCTTCCAGACTAATTTGACATAACCTCTCTTCTTCCCATAATGAAATTACTTAATTTTCCTAGAGCAGATTTGTTTATTTTTCTTTCAATGGAGATGCTATTTTATTCATGTACATGAAGAAGTTATTTCGAAGTTCTTCGTGAAGAAGCTCGTCTTCTACTACGATGAGTAACTTAAAAGAGTCTGGAAGACACCTCAGGAAAATTTCTCCGCTCGGGACTGGGCGTGTGTGTTGTCCTCACCATCATTTCGTCATCATCAACGCGCAAGTCGCCGAAGTGGCGTCAACTAAACAGATCTGCACCAGGCAGCGGAAAATCCCCAATCCCCGCCAGTACTTCCATACGCATTTTAAATTTTTTTTTAACTTGTAGATATTTACTGAAGAATGTCGCTTTCCTTTAAGAACAAAAAGTGACTGGTAAACAGCAAGAGACCTGACCTTTTGCAGAAGGATCTCGTGTAACTACCAAACAACGTGAAGTTTTTTCGTTACACTTCCAGCAATATAAGTGAACGCAGAACATAGGAAGCTTATATGGAATGCAATATCTGCCCAATTTAACGTACCAAACAAGCCAACACAACAACTTTGACTGAAGAGGACACCACAGAGACGTGATAATAAAACGTCAAAAGCTATAAAACAGTTTCCCGACACAGAAGAAACGTATGCTGCAATAATCTTCAGCACAGTCGTCTTTTGAAGAAAAATTAATTACATTTACTTAATATCCGTGTGTTAGAAAGTCGAGTGACGTGTACGAAAGTGCTAATCATTAGAGGTGTCAAGAAAGTGGCAATCATAGTAAGAACAGGCAGCAGCATAAGTACCTACATGCTTCTTATTCATGCAACACTGTGAGTACGTTATACTGCTTTCAGCGGAGTAAGCTACAGCTATTCAGTATACGAAAGTATTTCTTCACTGAATAAGCTGTTCACTGGATCAGTGAGATTTGGCTCTTTTTACATTTATTTCACGATAATTCATGTCTTAGTTAAACAGAAATACAATCAAAAGCAAACATTAATTTCTCGAAGTTAGGGGGTGTTTATCTTGGTCAGACTGTGGACCTACTGTGTTGCAACAAAACAATGGGAGAATAGTAAATAACTCGTGGCGGAAAAAATAATCTTGTAACGAAGGCCATTAAATGTTTGCTGTCAGTTGTCTACATGGATCATATTTTTTTAAAAATTCGTATGATTATATCATAATCAGAAATAAGACAGACGATAAATAAGTGCACTACCGATTTGAAAACAACTACGTCTTTATCCAGTATATTTAGAGAAATGGTCCTCCAGTTTTATCCAGTTACTGTCGTTTCGCCACTTATGAAGAAAAAACGTTCGATAATCGAAACTGAATTTTGAACAGGGCTTCATTCTCACAAACACAAAGTTACGTACACGTATGTTATCATGTTTTGTTAGTTTGCTGTGGGTGACGTTAATCAGATTTATATGAAGTTTCTCACCTTCATCAGTTTTTCACCCTGCATTCAACACGACACATTTTCTCGGAAACGTACTTGATATTGCGTTGTACTTATTGTTCCACGTCGTGCGCATCTCTACATATTCGGAATAGACACAACTGAGACAAAGTATCTCATGTTTCGGAATAACGTATTCTTTATGCATCAACAGAGATGCCAACGGAGTGGATTACGAATGGAACTCTTTACCAAATGAGCAGTAGTGAATCAACAACTAATTCGACGGTGTTTGCTTATACCGGGTAGGTCCCACAACTCTCTTGCCTGACTACATATAATGGTACTATTTTTCAACGTAACCACTCTTTATGTCAATATACTTTTCACACCTCTATGCCTTTCAAAAAATAATCTTATACTGTATCGGCAAAATGTCCCATTACAGCAGCTTTCACTATCATCATCAAATTTCCTTCTTCGAAGAAATGGCTCAAATGATTCTGAGCACTATGGGACTTAACATCTGAGGCCATCAGTCCGCTAGAACTTAGAACTACTTAAACCTAACTAACGTAAAGACATCACACACATCCATGCCCGAGGCAGGATTTTAACCTACGACCGTAGCAGTCGCGCGATTCTAGACTGAAGAGCCTAGAACCGCTCGGCCACAACAGATGGCCTTCTTCGAAGAACTTTCTTTAGTTTGGAGAAGAGTAGTTACTGTTGGCTAGATCTGGACTACAAGTGGGTGGTCAGTCTCGTAGAAGCCACATTCCTTTACTGCAGCCTTCGCAACTGCCCCTGTGCGCACTTGCGCAGTGCCGTGGAGAAGACGAATACCATGTCACAACCTTCATCACCCCTGTAGTATGACGGACTCGCATTATTTGTGCAGAAGTGAAGCATAGTACTGTGCGTTCACAGTGGTATCCCTTTCTTTGAAATGAACTAAAAGAATACCTCTGGAATCACAGAAGATTGTTCCGTGACCTTCTTTGTGGACTGAGTAGCCTTCGCCTTTCTTTGAAGAGCATCATCTGGTTTATGCCATTCAAGAGATTCTCTTTTGGACAGAGGATCATAATAAAGAACCAAAGATTCATCCCCTGTAACATACATTCCAGAACTTCTTTCTGGTTGCCACGGCACAGCTCCAAAAACTCGGTGCACGAGTCACGCACTGTTCCTTCCGCACTGCAAAGAGAAGTCTGGGCACCCGACTTGCACTAACCTTTTTCATGTTCAAATGACCATGCACGACCCGGAAAACGCTTGTTTTAGATAACTCTAACCTTGCTGCAATGCCCTTAACTTTCAACCGCCTGTCGCTCAGAACTTCACTTTCAGAAATAGCTATAGTTTTCTCAGTCACCATCTCAGCTTTTTTTTTTTATTATATGTCGACCCCCCCCCCCCCAGATGGAGGGGGGCGGGCTGGCAGCAGTGTAATACGCCGCTCTGCAGCCTACAGATAAAGTTAAAAACATAATGAGGGGACATAACAATAAAAAGAGGTGATAAAACGGTGACTGTTTAAAACTGGTACATGGCGAAAAAGTTGTGAAGAAAACATAAAAAACAAAGAGGTCAGTGATGCTGATTAAAAACACTTAGGAAATAGCCAGGCACAATTAAAAAACACGGCGACAGTCTGGTTCTGTACGCAGCACTTTCAAAAGGGGACGCACAGCACTGAACACTTACGGAAAACACTGCACTATAGAGTACAAAGGCATATGGGCATGGAGGGGGGGGGGGGGTGCAGACAGATGGGGGGTGGGATCACCAACTCTCTCTCTGCCTAGATGAAACTGTTTAGACCATTCCTTCACTGTGAAGTATGAAGGGGAAGCATCACCATAATACCATCCAAGTGGACTGTGATTTCAGCCAGTGGAAACCCGAGGAACTTTATCCCTGCACGGTACTCGATTTTATCCATTGCAGCACCGCAGCAAGCAACGCCTTACTGAAACGAGTGTCACCATACGACTAAGGCTAGCAGCGGGCTGCAGTTTGTGCGAGCGTCTACTGGCAGATGTCGCTAGCTCCCCTTCGCCCTCGTATTCAAGGCCAGGCCGGAAACTTATAGAACCTAATCCTAGGTGGGCTTCAATACTTGTATTACCTATAACTGCCAATAGATTACACTATTACATACACGTAAGACGGATCTTCTTTAAAATACTTTGAGCAGCACATGAGCCCATAATAACCCTGAAAATTAATTTTATATGTGCATGGCAAATACAAGCTCCGCAACTTTGCTTCCGCCGTTTTTTCCCCAACATTTGGTGGTTACTCATGTCTCATTCAAAGTATTTTTCATCGCTGGCCACTACTTTCTCCCACCTTTCGGACAGTGTACGAATCCCGCTTCGAAAAAATTGTTCATCTTTTGAAGCGATCCACAGATCGATCCAATTTGTAATTTCTTCATGAGATCGGAAGTGTTGGCCAGCGAGGCCATGCACCATTGATCTAAACAGGTGATAGTCATAGAGAGCAATGTCTGGCGAATATGGCGGGTGGGGTAGGACTTCCCATTTTAACGTTTCCAAGTACGTTTTGACCTCTTTTGCAATGTGGGGTCGATCGTTGTCGTGCTGGAAAATCACTTTATCGAGTCTCTCGCTGTATTGCGGCCGTTTGTCTTTTAATGCTCTGCTCAAACGCATTAACTGCGTTTGATAACGAGCACCTGTGATTGTGTCACTTGGTTCTAACACCTCATAGTACACGACGCCGAGCTGGTCCCACCAAATGCAGAGCATGATCTTCGAGCCGTGAATATTCGGTTTGGCCGTCGACGTGGAAGCATTGCCGGGATATCCCATTGATTTGCGTTTAGGGTTATCATAATGAACCCATTTTTCGTCTCCGGTCACAATACGATGCAAAAATTCCTTCCGTTTTTGCCTCTGAAGCAACTGTTCACAGACACACAAACGCCATTCAACGTCTCTCGGTTTCAGCTCACACGGGACCCACGATCCTTCTTTCTGAATCATACCCATAGCTTTGAGACGTTTTGAAATGGCTTACTGTGTCACTCCCACTAATCGTGCCAATTCTTCTTGAGTTTGACGCGAGTCTTCACTCAGCAATGTCTCTAATTCTGCATCCTCGAAAACATTCTCTCTTCCACCACTCCCGGTCTACGACATTAAAACCCACCGTTCTTGAAGCGTTGAAACCACTCACAACACGTTCTGTCGCTAATAGCGTCCTTACCATAAGTACTTGAGAGCATTCGATGATACTCAACCGCTGTTTTCTTCATACTGAAACAAAACAGTAACACCTCCGCAAATGACGAGAATTAGGCTCGTAAACTGACATTTTCGATCAAGAACGACTTTATGATGCAGACACAAATCGACTTATGTTTGAATGAGGTTATGTTGACCGTGGTCCAAGCCAACTGCCTGGCGTCTGCGATCGCTAAGCTTAGCAGACGCTACTCAGTCCAGCTCTGCATAAAACCGTAGGAGTGACAGGTCTGACTCAGACGCCGTCTTTTAGTTTACCAGTTCCGAACGCATCGAGACTGGGATGACAGGGGCGCTGTTGCATGGACACGGATGGTAAAGGAAATGGTGGAGCAAGAGTGGTTGGTCTCGACCATCCAAAGTAGACGGTGATGACATTAAAAAGAAAGGAAACAGAAATAGATACTAAAACACTATCTAATTCTACACGCATAAATGATTTTGGTGATTGGCCGAGTGTTGGGCATTTAAAAGGTATTAAATGATCCTTGCCCGACCTGGTCCTGCCGATAGCCCACAGATATTCACACGTGTAAGGCAGGCATGACACTAGGGAGAAACAAGCACTTTCCTTCTAGTGGCGTATACGTTCATCACAAATAGTGCTGCCCTGTTTGGGGTAAAATTGTACACTTTGATTTGAAACTTCGGGTCGGATAATGTAATAATTACTTAAACGGAATATTGGATGTCCATTATTTTCTGCCAACCGCTGTGAAAACTTTCCGAGGCAAATTATCTCATTCAAAGCGCTTTATCAGTATTACTGGACATTACAAAATCGATATCTCATCCGCACGGTTTGTCATATGAGCGATTCGATATATTGTATTATCAGTGAACGACGCCAGTATTCGGTGTCATTTTCGGATTGCTTCTGAATTTTTGCTTGCATCCAGAATATAGAACATTAATTTCTATTTTCAATTCCTCTACAGTATTCACTTAAAACTTCCGGGCTGATAGGCCGTGGTCGAAGTATAAAACTCTCCCCTGACGTTTCGTCTTCGACTGCGGGAGACATCCTCCGAGATACAGCGGCGAACTGCTAAGAGAACTCGAGGAAGCGCTGATTATATAGGCAGTACAGAGGGCGCCACTGTCGATCACGTGGCGTCGGCTATGAGACTGTCTCTGGTAATGCCAACATTCTCGATTGAAAGTAATCGATCATCACGCTTGCGATGCAACGCTGACATCCAAGCTGTACCTCCGAGGATGTCTCCCGCAGTCGGAGACGAAACGTCAGGGGAGAGTTTTATATTTCCACCACGACCTATCAGCCCAGAAGTTTTAAGTGAAGACAATACTGGCCGTGAAAGCTTACACTGTATGATCCCCTACAGTAGTTCGTGTTTTTCCAAGTAATAATGTAATTATTCTATCTGCTTCCTTCCGGTCGTTACTGAGAACGTCAAGGATTCCTGTGATGTTTTCCATCGCCAAGGTCATATCTATAGACTTGTTAGATAGTTGGACATGAACTACTGGTTCCAAAACTGCTGAGCACTTGATTATTGTTTGTAAAGCTAAGATCAACACTGGTTTGGCTGAATGTAATTGATACACAGATACTCTCGTTGCATAATATCCGTCTGCAGAATTTTTTTTTTTTCCAGCTCACAGGATATTGAGAAAATAGTCTGGTGGTTTCATATTTCTAAGGCCATCTCATCTTATACATTCGTGATAAATTCGAAGCATATTTCCAGCGTGTAGTTGATTCTCTAAAAATGTTTATAGTGTCTTTTACAATGGCAACAATATTCCTAATTTTCGGCACTGTGTTTGTATCGTAACCCATTTTGTAAACCCTCGTCGCCAATTTTGTAAAGGCCTCGTCGCTGCCGCTGTGGAGGTCGAGCTTGTGAGTTGGTAAAACAGCTTCTGGTGCAGTACACCGCTAAGACAATTTCTCCCTGCCACTATTACACAGCTACGTGCCAGGGCCAGGTAGCAGAATACGTTCTACAACACCCTAACAAATTAGTAACGAAGTGACACAAATAAGTTGAAAAGGTTGATTTATCTTTGTGACTTGTTGAACAATGAAGTCTGCAACACTGCTTGTAATATAACACAAAAAAGACCCTCAATGGCTAAATGCAAATAATTGTAGGTAAACTTCACAGTACATAGCAAATCCAATTACAACAACAGTCTTGGTTCAAATGGCTCTGAGCACTATGGGACTTAACATCTGAGGTCATCAGTCCCCTAGAACTTAGAACTACTTAAACCTAAGGATTCGAACCTGCGACCATAGCAGTCACGCGGTTCCGGACTGAAGTGCCTAGAACCGCATGGCCACCGCGGCCGGCAACAACACTCTGTTCGCTAAGAGTTCACTAAACGACGTTCCCTGACTAAGTCAGGACTGGACGATGATCTATAACCAACTGGGCGAGAGCTGCTCGGCTCGCATCTTTGCGCCTGTGGTGATTTTGCCCTGACTGTGTCTTGTTCAGACGACACAGCAAGCCACAAGATTGAGTTTGTGGCTTGACCGAAGAAAGTGTGAGGATCGATAATGTTCTGTCTTAAAATGGCTTGTACACCGCTCTCTCTGCCCGCCATTGTAGAACATCCATCGAAGCAAAATCCTACACAGTCTCCAGCGTTGCGCAGTTAATGTTCCCCCATGGTGGACGCCACAGGTTCCTTGAAATGAGGCTGGATTCCCAGTTCGAAGTGTGCCTCGTGTCGAATCGCGACCAGCACAAAAAGTCTTGCACCATTCCACAACTGCACATTCTCCATTCTCTGGTGGATGTCTACTGGTGTTCGTCCTTCAGCAGTCACGAACAGAATAATAAAAGGTTGGTGCTTTTGGACACATTTGGTAATAACGTCGTCGTATTTCAGGTTTCCTCATTTACAACACGAGTGTAGGGAAGACACGAATGTCACACTAACCCCTTACCAACATGTTGGTGCTTGTATGCTCTCATCCGAGTCGCGCGATGTTGCATATACAAGGTGTGGCTAGAAAAAAACCGGACTAGTACTGGTGAAACAATAAAACGAATGCAATAAGGCTGAAAGTCGCGTGGCCTGTCACGTGACTCTCGCTCCGCCTACTGCTCGAGTTTCATCTGCCTCCTGCACTCAGTCTGCCCGTGGCGTCTGTTTTAAGTAGTTGACTTTTTGTCTGTGCGTCGGAAAATGTTGAGTGTACAGAAAGAACAGCGTGTTAACATCAAATTTTGTTTCAAACTAGGAAAATCTGCAAGTGAAACGTTTGTAATGTTACAACAAGTGTACGGCGATGATTGTTTATCGCGAACACAAGTGTTTGAGTGGTTTAAACGATTTAAAGATGGCCGCGAAGACACCAGTTCAAAAAAATGGTTCAAATGGCTCTGAGCACTATGGGACTTAACTTCTGTGGTCATCAGTCCCCTAGAACTTAGAACTACTTAAACCTAACTAACCTAAGGACATCACACACATCCATGCCCGAAGCAGGATTCGAACCTGCGACCGTAGCGGTCACGCGGTTTCAGACTGAAGCGCCTTTAACCGCACGGTCACACCGGCCGGCGAAGACACCAGTGATGACACTCGCACTGGCAGACCATTGTCAGCAAAACCTGATGCAAACATTGAAAAAATCGGTAAACTTGTTCGACAAGATCGCCGTTTAACAATCAGAGCAGTGTCTGAGTTAACAGGAGTTGACAAGGAAAATGTTAGGCAGATTCTTCATGAAAGTTTCAACATGAACAAAGTGTGTTCAAAAATGGTTCCAAAGTGTCTCACAACTGAACAGAAGGAACGCCGAAGAATGATTTGTTCTGACATCCTGGAAAACATTGAAAGTGATCCCACCTTCTTACAAAATGTTATTACTTGCGATGAATCGTGGTTTTTTACTTACGATCCCGAAACTAAACGCCAATCGATGCATTGGAAAACTCCTGGTTCTCCACGACAAAAAAAAGGACGAATGTCAAAATCGAAATTCAAGGCAATGATGATTGTTTTTTTGACATCAAAGGGATTGTGCACATTGATTGGGTACCAGAGGGACAAACAGTGAATCAGCATTACTACGTTAGCGTCCTGGCTACCCTACGTGAGCGAGTACGGAGAAAACGGAACGATTTGTGGAGAAAAAAGTCATGGATCCTTCACCAAGACAATGCCCCAGCTCACAGTGCGTTGTCAGTGAAGACGTTTTTGGCAAAACACAACATTCCCATCTTAGATCATCCACCCTACTCACCTGATTTGGCCCCCTGTTACTTTTTTCTTTTCCCTAAAGTCAAGTCAGCAAGAAGCTGCTTAAAACATCAATATAGGCCTGTCGTGTGGTAGTGCCACGCAAAACAACAAGGGGTGCTAGCCCCATCCATGAAACACACGACCATACCATAACACCACCACATTCAAATTTTAACGTTGCACTACACACGCTGGCAGATCAAGTTCACTGGGCATTCGCCATACCCACACCCTGCCTTCGGATCGCCACATTGTGTAGTGTGATTCGTCACTCCACACAACGTTTTTCCACTGTTCAATCGTCCAATGTTTACGCTCCTTACACCAAGCGAGACTACGTTTGGCATTTACCGGCGTGATGTGTGACTTATGAGCAGCCGCTCGACCACGAAATGCAAGCTTTCTCACCTCCCACCAAACTGTCATAGTACTTGCAGTGAATCCTGATGCAGTCTGAAATTTCTGTGTGACGGTCTGGATAGATGCCTGCCTATAACACATTACGACCATCTTCAACTGTCGGCGGTCTCTGTTAGTCAACAGCCGAGGTCGGCCTGTACGATTTTGTGCTATACTTGTCCCTCCCCGTTCCCACTTCACTATCACATCGGAAACGGTGGATCTGTGGTTGTTTAGTATTGTGGAAATCTCGCATACAGACGTATGACACATGTTACACCCATACACCTGACTGCGATCAAAGTTCGTGAGTTCCGCTTTCTTATTCTCTCACAATGTCTAATGACTACTGAGGTCGCTGATGTGGAGTACCTGGCAGTAGGTGGCAGCACAGTGCCCCTAACATGAAAAAGTAAGTTTTTGGGGGTGTCAGGATACTGTTAAAAACATTCGTGGTAAGGTCTTATAGTACCAAACTACTTACAAGGGAACATCCCCATCGCACCCCCCTCAGATTTAGTTATAAGTTGGCACAGTGGATAGGCCTTGAAAAACTGAACACAGATCAATCGATAAAACAGGAAGAAGTTGTGTGGAACTATGAAAAAATAAGCAAAATATACAAACTGGGTCGTCCATGCGTAAGATAAGCAATATTAAGGGCAATGTGAGGCGAGGAGCGCCGTGGTTAGCGTGAACAGCTGCGGAACGAGAGGTCCTTGGTTCAAATTTGCCCTCGACTGAAAATTTTGCTTTCTTTATTTTCGCAAAGTTATGATCTGTATGTTCGTTCATTGACGTCTCTGTTCACTGTAATAAGTTTAGTGTCTGTGTTTTGCGACCGCACCGCAAAACCGTGTGATTAGTTACGAAAGGACGTGCCTCTCCAATGGGAACCGAAAACATTTGATCGCAAGGTCATAGGTCAACCGATTCCTCCACAGGAAAACACGTCTGATATTTTGTATACGACACTGGTGACAGCATGTGCGTCACATGACAGGAATATGTTGTCGACCCACCTAACTAGTACACTTGGCGAATGGGTGAAAAGATTCTTCTACCTCGCCCGATTTAGGTTTTCTTGTGGATGTTATAATCACTCCAAAAAAAGTGATGAAAGCATAAGAGTTTTTCACATAAACTGAAAATAAAAAGTTAAAATTTTCGGTCGAGGGAAGATTTGAACTGAAGACCTCGTTCAGCAGGTGTTCACACTAACCACGGGACCACGGCGCTCCTCGTCTCATACTGCTCTTAATATTGCCTATATTACACATGGACGACCCAGTTTGTATATTTTGCTTATTTTTTCATAGTTCCACACAACTTCTTCCTGTTTTCTCGATCGATCTGTGTTCAGTTTTTCAAGGCCTATCCACTGTGCCAACTTATAACTAAATCTGAGGGGGGTGAGATGGGGAGGTTCCCTTGTTAGGTCATCGGTCCCTAAGCCTACATACTACTTAAACTAACTTACGCTATGGACAACACACATACCAAGGCCCGAGTGCGGACTCGAACCACCGACGGGGGTAGCCGCACGGACCGTGACAATGAGCGCAGACAACGCGCAGGATACTTTTGATCACATAGCGTGTATAATAATTTTCCGCGCAATAACAATGGCTATGCCACTGATGACAGTGCCTCTAAATCAGAGTTACTAAACACGGTTTTCAGAAACTCGTTCACCAAATGGGGCGAAGTAAATCTTCCAGAATTCGAATCCAGACCACCTGCCAACATGAGTTTCTTAGAAGTAGATATCATCAGTGTAGTGAAGCATCTTAAATCACTTAATAAAGGCAAGGTATCCGGTCCAGATTGCATACCAGTCGGATTCCTTTCAGCAACAGTTCCGCATCTAACAATGATATACAAACGCTCGCTCATTGAAAAATCTGTACCTAAAGACTGAAAAGTCGCACAATTTGCATCGAGAAAGGAAACATGAGTAATCCGTTGAACAACAGACCCCTATCACTAACGTCCATTTGCAGTAGGTTTTTGGAACGTACTCTGTGTTCAAATATAATGAATTATGTCGAAGAAAACGATTTACTGACTAATAGCACCGATTCAGGAAACATCGTTCTTGTGAAACACAACTAGCTCTCTGTTCTCATGAAGTAATGAGTGCTGTCTACAGGGGTTGTTAAACTGATTCCGTGTTTTTATATTTCCAGAAGGCTTTCGACACCGTTCCTCACAAGTGTCTTCTAATCAACTCGCGTGCCTATGAAGTATCGTGTCAGTTGTGCGGCTGGATTCGTGTGTTCCTGTTGGGCAAGTCACAGTTCATAGTAGCTGATGTAAAATCATCTAGTAAAATAGAAATAATGTATGGTGTTTCCCAAGGAAGTGTTTAGGCCCTCCTAGATTGTTTGCAGAAAATACTGACATTTACCGTCTTGTAAGTCAAAAGATGACCAAAAGGAATTCGATAAAATATCTGTATGGAGCAAAAAGTGGCAGTTGAGCCTGAATAAAGAGAAGTGTGAAGTTATTCACATGAGTACTAAAAGAAATCCGCTAAATTTCGGTTACGCTATGAATCACACGAATCTAAAGGCTGTAAACTCAACTAAATTCTTGGGGATTACAGTTACGAATAACTTCAGTTCGAATGATCATATAGATAATGCTGTGGGTAAAGCAAACTGAAGACCGCGATTTATTGGTAGAGAATGTAGAAAATGCTACAGATCGACTAAAGAGACTGCGTACACCATTCTTGTGCGCCCTCTTCTGGAGTATTGCTGTGCGGTGTGTGATCCGCATCAGGTGGGACTGACTCAGGACATCTTAAAAGTTCAAAGAAGGGCAGCTCGTTTTTCATTGTTGCGAAATAGGGGAGAGAGTGCAGCGCACATGATGCCCGAATTAGGGTGACAGTCATTAAAAGGCGCTTTCCGTTGCGGTAGAATCTTCTCGTGAAATTTCGATCACCAACATTCTCCTCAGAATGCGAAAATATTTTGTTGGCACCCACCCACATAGCGAGAAATCATAATCATGATCAGAGCTCGCACAGTGCTCGTTTTTCCTGTGCGCTGTTAGAGAGTGGAATAGTACAGAAATAGCTCGAAGGTGGTTCGATGAACCCTCTACCACGAACTTAGTTTTGAAGTGCAGAGTAATCATGTTGATGTAGATGTAGACAAGTGGGATGTTTCTCGTTCTTATTGATGTCGGCTAACCACAATAGAGCACATACTCTGCGACAAGAAATCAATGTAAGCTCGTAGCAGACCGTTCACTATGTTATCATTAAAACTTGTTGAGGTACGACTGGGCAAACAAATGTCGGTTATGAATAATGTGGTATGCTGAGTTTTCTATTTTGTCTTTGACACATATCCTAGTTCCTGGTAACATCTCTTTTCGTGAGACTGCTTTTAAAATCCACATACTCTGTTTTATACTTATGGAATTTTGGTTTTTCATGTTGATTTTAAAATGACCTTTTTCATGTTTGAAATGTACTAACTCGTTTTTTCCTCACAGCAGGTCAACTTGTGAGTGTCGTTGCAACATTACGCTCCCATTGAGAAAATGTTTGTGGAAAGGGGCATCTGTTGCACCACAGGGCAGGGAGGAGGGTGCTTAGCTCGAAACATTTTCTTTCTCTGGTAAGCATTTTTTTCTGTTTAATACTTTTGGAATTTTGGTTTTTCATGTTGATTTTAAAATGACCTTTTTCGTGTTTGAAATGTACTAAGTCGTTTTTTCCTCACAGCAGGTCAACTTGTGAGTGTGGTTGCAACGTTACGCTCCCATTGAGAAAATGTTTGATGAAAGGGACATCTGTTGCACCACAGGGCAGGAAGGAGGGTGCTTAGCTCGATATATTTTCTTTCTCTGGTAAGCATTATTTCTTTTTTATACTTAAGGAATTTTGGTTTTTCATGTTGATTTTAAAATGACCTTTTTCATGTTTGAAATGTACTAACTCGTTTTTTCCTCACAGCAGGTCAACTTGTGAGTGTGGTTGCAACACTCCGCTCTCATTGAGAAAATGTTTGTGGAAAGGGACATCTGTTGCACCACAGGGCCGGGAGGAGGGTGCTTAGCTCGAAACATTTTCTTTCTCTGGTAAGCATTTTTATCTGTTTCATACTTTTGGAATTTTGGTTTTTTATGTTGATTTTAAAATGACCTTTTCCATGTTTGAAATGTACTAACTCGTTTTTTCCTCACAGCAGGTCAACTTGTGTGTGTGGTTTCAACATTACGCTCCCATTGAGTAAATCTTTGTGGAAAGGGACATCTGTTGCACCACAAGGCAGGGAAGAGGGTGCTTAGCTCGATACATTTTCTTTCTCTGGTAAGCTTTTTTTTCTGTTTTATACTTATGGAATTTTGGTTTTTCATGTTGATTTTAAAATGACCTTTTTCATGTTTCAAATGTACTAAGTCGTTTTTTCCTCACAGCAGGTCAACTTGTGAGTGTGGTTGCAACATTACGCTCCCATTGAGTAAATGTTTGTGGAAAGGGACATCTGTTGCACCACATAGCAGGGAGGAGGGTGCTTAGCTCGATACATTTTCTTTCTCTGGTAAACATTTTTTTCTGTTTTATACTTTTGGAATTTTGGTTTTTCATGTTGAATTTAAAATGACCTGTCTCATGTTTGAAATGTACTAACTCGTTTTTTTCCTCATAGCAGGTCAACTTGTGTGTGTGGTTGCAACATTACGCTCCCATTGACTAAATGTTTGTGGAAAGGGACATCTGTTGCACAACAAGGCAGAGAGGATAGTGCTTAGCTCGATACATTTTCTTTCTCTGGTAAGCATTTTTTTCTGTTTCATACTTTTGGAATTTTGGTTTTTCATGTTGATTTTAATATGACCTTTCTCATGTTTGAAATGTACTAACTCGTTTCTTCCTCATAGCAGGTCAACTTGTGTGTGTGGTTGCAACATTACGCTCCCATTGACTAAATGTTTGTGTAAAGGAACATCTGTTGCGCCACAGGGCAGGGAGGAGGGTGCTTAGCTCGATACATTTTCTTTCTCTGGTAAGCGTTTTTTTCTGTTTTATACTTTTGGAATTTTGGTTTTTCATGTTGATTTTAAAATGACCTTTCTCCGGTGTGAAATGTACTAACTCGTTTCTTTCCTCATAGCAGGTCATCTTGTGTGTGTGGTTGCAACATTACGCTCCCATTGACTAAATGATTGTGGAAAGGGACATCTGTTGCACCACAGGGCAGGGAGGAGGGTGCTTAGCTCAATACATTTTCTTTCTCTGGTAAGGATTTTTTTCTGTTTTATACTTTTGCAAAATTGGTTTCTCATGTTCAGTTTAAAATGCCCTTTTTCATGCAGGTCAACTTGAGAGTGGTTGCAACATTACGGTCCCATTGAGTACATTTTTGGAGATAGGGACATCTGTTGCACCACAGGGCGGGAGGAGGGTGCGGAGCTCGATACAATTTCTTTCTTTGGTAAGCATTTTTTGTATTTTATACTTTTGGAATTTTGGTTCTTCCTGCTGATTTTAAAATGCCTTTTTCATGTTTGAAATGTACTAACTCGTCTTTTCATAACAGCAGGTCAACTTGGGTGTGGTTGCAACATTACGGTCCCATTGAGTACATTTTTGGAGAAAGGGACATCTGTTGCACCACAGGGCGGGAGGAGGGTGTGGAGCTCGATACAATTTCTTTCTTTGGTAAGCATTTTTTGTATTTTATACTTTTGGAATTTTGGTTTTTCATGTTGATTTTAAAATGCCCTTTTTCATGTTTGAAATGTACTAACTCGTTTTTTCCTAACAGCAGGTCAACTTGGGTGTGGTTGCAACATTACGGTCCCATTGAGTACATTTTTGGCGTAAGGGACATCTGTTTCACCACAGGGCGGGAGGAGGGTGCGGAGCTCGATACAATTTCTTTCTTTGGTAAGCATTTTTTGTATTCTATACTTTTGGAATTTTGGTTTTTCATGTTGATTTTAAAATGCCCTTTTTCATGTTTGAAATGTACTAACTCGTTTTTTCCTAACAGCAGGTCAACTTGCGTGTGGTTGCAACATTACGGTCCCATTGAGTACATTTTTGGAGAAAGGGACATCTGTTGCACCACAGGGCGGGAGGAGGGTGCGGAGCTCGATACAATTTCTTTCTTTGGTAAGCAATTTTTGTATTTTATACTTTTGGAATTTTGGTTT
Organism: Schistocerca nitens; assembly: GCF_023898315.1. Taxonomy (NCBI): domain Eukaryota; kingdom Metazoa; phylum Arthropoda; class Insecta; order Orthoptera; family Acrididae; genus Schistocerca; species Schistocerca nitens. The sequence continues at coordinate 117,406,245 of NC_064623.1, forward strand.
TTCATGTTGATTTTAAAATGCCCTTTTTCATGTTTGAAATGTACTAACTCGTTTTTTCCTAACAGCAGGACAACTCGGGAGTGGTTGCAACATTACGGTCCCATTGAGTACATTTTTGGAGAAAGGGACATCTGTTGCACCACAGGGTGGGAGGAGGGTGCGGAGCTCGATACAATTTCTTTCTTTGGTAAGCATTTTTTGTATTTTATATTTTTGGAATTTTGGTTTTTCATGTTGATTTTAAAAAGCCCTTTTTCATGTTTGAAATGTACTAACTCGTTTTTTCCTAACAGCAGGTCAACTTGGGAGTGGTTGCAACATTACGGTCCCATTGAGTACATTTTTGGAGAAAGGGACATCTGTTGCACCACAGGGTGGGAGGAGGGTGCGGAGCTCGATACAATTTCTTTCTTTGGTAAGCATTTTTTGTATTTTATACTTTTGGAATTTTGGTTTTTCATGTTGATTTTAAAATGCCCTTTTTCATGTTTGAAATGTACTAACTCGTTTTTTCCTAACAGCAGGACAACTTGGGAGTGGTTGCAACATTACGGTCCCATTGAGTACATTTTTGGAGAAAGGGACATCTGTTGCACCACAGGGTGGGAGGAGGGTGCGGAGCTCGATACAATTTCTTTCTTTGGTAAGCATTTTTTGTATTTTATATTTTTGGAATTTTGGTTTTTCATGTGGATTTTAAAAAGCCCTTTTTCATGTTTGAAATGTACTAACTCGTTTTTTCCTAACAGCAGGTCAACTTGGGAGTGGTTGCAACATTACGGTCCCATTGAGTACATTTTTGGAGAAAGGGACATCTGTTGCACCACAGGGCGGGAGGAGGGTGCGGAGCTCGATACAATTTCTTTCTTTGGTAAGCATTTTTTGTATTTTATACTTTTGGAATTTTGGTTTTTCATGTTGATTTTAAAATGCCCTTTTTCATGTTTGAAATGTACTAACTCGTTTTTTCCTAACAGCAGGACAACTTGGGAGTGGTTGCAACATTACGGTCCCATTGAGTACATTTTTGGAGAAAGGGACATCTGTTGCACCACAGGGCGGGAGGAGGGTGCGGAGCTCGATACAATTTCTTTCTTTGGTAAGCAATTTTTGTATTTTATACTTTTGGAATTTTGGTTTTTCATGTTGATTTTAAAATGCCCTTTTTCATGTTTGAAATGTACTAACTCGTTTTTTCCTAACAGCAGGTCAACTTGGGTGTGGTTGCAACATTACGGTCCCATTGAGTACATTTTTGGAGAAAGGGACATCTGTTGCACCACAGGATGCGAGGAGGGTGCGCAGCTTGATACAATTTCTTTCTTTGGTAAGCATTTTTTTTATTTTATACTTTTGGAATTTTGGTTTTTCATGTTGATTTTAAAATGCCCTTTTTCATGTTTGAAATGTACTAACTCGTTTTTTCCTAACAGCAGGTCAACTTGGGAGTGGTTGCAACATTACGGTCCCATTGAGTACATTTTTTGAGAAAGGGACATCTCTTGCACTACAGGACGGGAGGATGGTGCGAGCTCGATACAATTTCTTTCTTTGGTAAGCATTTTTTGTATGTTATACTTTTGGTATTTTGGTTTTTCATGTTGATTTTGAAATTACATTTTTCATGTTTGAAATGTACTAACTCGTTTTTTCCTAACAGCAGGTCAACTTGGGAGTGGTTGCAATATTACGGTCCCATTGAGTACATTTTTGGAGAAAGGTACATCTGTTGCACCACAGGGCGGGAGGAGGGTGCGGAGCTCGATACAATTTCTTTCTTTGGTAAGCATTTTTTGTATTTTATACTTTTGGAATTTTGGTTTTTCATGTTGATTTTAAAATGCCATTTTTCATGTTTGAAATGTACTAACTCGTTTTTTCCTAACAGCAGGTCAACTTGGGAGTGGTTGCAACATTACTGTCCCATTGAGTACATTTTTGGAGAAAGGGACATCTGTTGCACCACAGGGCGGGAGGAGGGTGCGGAACTCGATACAATTTCTTTCTTTGGTAAGCATTTTTTGTATTTTACATTTTTGGAATTTTGGTTTTTCATGTTGATTTTAAAAAGCCCTTTTTCATGTTTGAAATGTACTAACTCGTTTTTTCCTAACAGTAGGTCAACTTGGGAGTGGTTGCAACGTTACGGTCCCATTGAGTACATTTTTTGAGAAAGGGACATCTGTTGCACCACAGGACGGGAGGAGGGTGCGAGCTCGATAAAATATCTTTCTTTGGTAAGCATTTTTTGTATTCTATACTTTTGCAATTTTGGTTTTTCATGTTGATTTTAAAATGACCTTTTTCATGTTTCAAATGTACTAACTCATTTTTTCCTAACAGCAGGTCAACTTGGGAGTGGTTGCAACATTACGGTCCCATTGAGTACATTTTTGGAGAAAGGTTCATCTGTTGCACCACAGGGCGGGAGGAGGGTGCGGAGCTCGTTACAATTTCTTTCTTTGGTAAGCATTCTTTGTATTTTATACTTTTGGAATTTTGGTTTTTCATGTTGATTTTAAAATGACCTTTTTCAAGTTTCAAATGTACTAACTCGTTTTTTTCCTAACAGCAGGTCAACTTGGGTGTGGTTGCAACATTACGGTCCCATTGAGTACATTTTTGGAGAAAGGGACATCTGTTGCACCACAGGGCGGGAGGAGGGTGCGGAGCTCGATACAATTTCTTTCTTTGGTAAGCATTTTTTGTATTTTATACTTTTGGAATTTTGGTTTTTCATGTTGATTTTAAAAAGCCCTTTTTCATGTTTGAAATGTACTAACTCATTTTTTCTTAACAGCAGGTCACCTTGGGAGTGGTTGCAACATTACGGTCCCATTGAGTACATTTTTGGAGAAAGGTTCATCTCTTGCACCACAGGGCGGGAGAAGGGTGCGGAGCTCGTTACAATTTCTTTCTTTGGTAAGCATTTTTTGTATTTTATACTTTTGGAATTTTGGTTTTTCATGTTGATTTTAAAATGACCTTTTTCATGTTTCAAATGTACTAACTCGTTTTTTTCCTAACAGCAGGTCAACTTGGGTGTCGTTGCAACATTACGGTCCCATTGAGTACATTTTTGGAGAAAGGGACATCTGTTGCACCACAGGACAGGAGGAGGGTGCGCAGCTCGATACAATTTCTTTCTTTGGTAAGCATTTTTTGTATTTTATACTTTTGGAATTTTGGTTTTTCATGTTGATTTTAAAAAGCCCTTTTTCATGTATGAAATGTACTAACTCATTTTTTCTTAACAGCAGGTCACCTTGGGAGTGGTTGCAACATTACGGTCCCATTGAGTACATTTTTGGAGAAAGGTTCATCTCTTGCACCACAGGGCGGGAGAAGGGTGCGGAGCTCGTTACAATTTCTTTCTTTGGTAAGCATTTTTTGTATTTTATATTTTTGGAATTTTGGTTTTTCATGTTGATTTTAAAAAGCCCTTTTTCATGTTTGAAATGTACTAACTCGTTTTTTCCTAACAGTAGGTCAACTTGGGAGTGGTTGCAACGTTACGGTCCCATTGAGTACATTTTTTGAGAAAGGGACATCTGTTGCACCACAGGACGGGAGGAGGGTGCGAGCTCGATACAATATCTTTCTTTGGTAAGCATTTTTTGTATTCTATACTTTTGCAATTTTGGTTTTTCATGTTGATTTTAAAATGACCTTTTTCATGTTTCAAATGTACTAACTCATTTTTTCCTAACAGCAGGTCAACTTGGGAGTGGTTGCAACATTACGGTCCCATTGAGTACATTTTTGGAGAAAGGTTCATCTGTTGCACCACAGGGCGGGAGGAGGGTGCGGAGCTCGTTACAATTTCTTTCTTTGGTAAGGATTCTTTGTATTTTATACTTTTGGAATTTTGGTTTTTCATGTTGATTTTAAAATGACCTTTTTCATGTTTCAAATGTACTAACTCGTTTTTTTCCTAACAGCAGGTCAACTTGGGTGTGGTTGCAACATTACGGTCCCATTGAGTACATTTTTGGAGAAAGGGACATCTGTTGCACCACAGGACAGGAGGAGGGTGCGGAGCTCGATACAATTTCTTTCTTTGGTAAGCATTTTTTGTATTTTATACTTTTGGAATTTTGGTTTTTCATGTTGATTTTAAAAAGCCCTTTTTCATGTTTGAAATGTACTAACTCATTTTTTCTTAACAGCAGGTCACCTTGGGAGTGGTTGCAACATTACGGTCCCATTGAGTACATTTTTGGAGAAAGGTTCATCTCTTGCACCACAGGGCGGGAGAAGGGTGCGGAGCTCGTTACAATTTCTTTCTTTGGTAAGCATTTTTTGTATTTTATACTTTTGGAATTTTGGTTTTTCATGTTGATTTTAAAATGACCTTTTTCATGTTTCAAATGTACTAACTCGTTTTTTTCCTAACAGCAGGTCAACTTGGGTGTGGTTGCAACATTACGGTCCCATTGAGTACATTTTTGGAGAAAGGGACATCTGTTGCACCACAGGACAGGAGGAGGGTGCGCAGCTCGATACAATTTCTTTCTTTGGTAAGCATTTTTTGTATTTTATACTTTTGGAATTTTGGTTTTTCATGTTGATTTTAAAAAGCCCTTTTTCATGTATGAAATGTACTAACTCATTTTTTCTTAACAGCATGTCACCTTGGGAGTGGTTGCAACATTACGGTCCCATTGAGTACATTTTTGGAGAAAGGTTCATCTCTTGCACCACAGGGCGGGAGAAGGGTGCGGAGCTCGTTACAATTTCTTTCTTTGGTAAGCATTTTTTGTATTTTATACTTTTGGAATTTTGGTTTTTCATGTTGATTTTAAAATGACCTTTTTCATGTTTCAAATGTACTAACTCGTTTTTTTCCTAACAGCAGGTCAACTTGGGTGTGGTTGCAACATTACGGTCCCATTGAGTACATTTTTGGAGAAAGGGACATCTGTTGCACCACAGGACAGGAGGAGGGTGCGGAGCTCGATACAATTTCTTTCTTTGGTAAGCATTTTTTGTATTTTATACTTTTGGAATTTTGGTTTTTCATGTTGATTTTAAAATGCCCTTTTTCATGTTTGAAATGTACTAACTCGTTTTTTCCTAACAGCATTTCAACTTGCGTGTGGTTGCAACATTACGGTCCCATTGAGTACATTTTTGGAGAAAGGGACATCTGTTGCACCACAGGGCGGGAGGAGGGTGCGGAGCTCGATACAATTTCTTTCTTTGGTAAGCATTTTTTGTATTTTATTCTTTGGTAATTTTGGTTTTTCATGTTGATTTTAAAATGCCCTTTTTCATGTTTGAAATGTACTAACTCGTTTTTTCGTAACAGCAGGTCAACTTTTGTGTGGTTGCAACATTACAGTCCCATTGAGTACAATTTTGGAGAAAGGGACATCTGTGGCACCACAGGGCGGGAGGAGGGTGCGGAGCGCGATACAATTTCTTTCTTTGGTAAGCACTTTTTGTATTTTATTCTTTGATAATATTGGTTTTTCTTGTTGATTTTAAAATGCCCTTTTTCATGTTTGAAATGTACTAACTCGTTTTTTCGTAACAGCAGGTCAACTTTTGTGTGGTTGCAACATTACGGTCCCATTGAGTACAATTTTGGAGAAAGGGACATCTGTGGCACCACAGGGCGGGAGGAGGGTGCGGAGCTCGATACAATTTCTTTCTTTGGTAAGCATTTTTTGTATTTTATTCTTTGGTAATTTTGGTTTTTCATGTTGATTTTAAAATGCCCTTTTTCATGTTTGAAATGTACTAACTCGTTTTTTCGTAACAGCAGGTCAACTTTTGTGTGGTTGCAACATTACGGTCCCATTGAGTACAATTTTGGAGAAAGGGACATCTGTGGCACCACAGGGCGGGAGGAGGGTGCGGAGCGCGATACAATTTCTTTCTTTGGTAAGCACTTTTTGTATTTTATTCTTTGATAATATTGGTTTTTCATGTTGATTTTAAAATGCCCTTTTTCATGTTTGAAATGTACTAACTCGTTTTTTCGTAACAGCAGGTCAACTTTTGTGTGGTTGCAACATTACGGTCCCATTGAGTACATTTTTGGAGAAAGGTTCATCTGTTGCACCACAGGGCGGGAGGAGGGTGCGGAGCTCGTTACAATTTCTTTCTTTGGTAAGCATTCTTTGTATTTTATACTTTTGGAATTTTGGTTTTTCATGTTGATTTTAAAATGACCTTTTTCATGTTTCAAATGTACTAACTCGTTTTTTTCCTAACAGCAGGTCAACTTGGGTGTGGTTGCAACATTACGGTCCCATTGAGTACATTTTTGGAGAAAGGGACATCTGTTGCACCACAGGACAGGAGGAGGGTGCGGAGCTCGATACAATTTCTTTCTTTGGTAAGCATTTTTTGTATTTTATACTTTTGGAGTTTTGGTTTTTCATGTTGATTTTAAAAAGCCCTTTTTCATGTTTGAAATGTACTAACTCATTTTTTCTTAACAGCAGGTCACCTTGGGAGTGGTTGCAACATTACGGTCCCATTGAGTACATTTTTGGAGAAAGGTTCATCTCTTGCACCACAGGGCGGGAGAAGGGTGTGGAGCTCGTTACAATTTCTTTCTTTGGTAAGCATTTTTTGTATTTTATACTTTTGGAATTTTGGTTTTTCATGTTGATTTTAAAATGACCTTTTTCATGTTTCAAATGTACTAACTCGTTTTTTTCCTAACAGCAGGTCAACTTGGGTGTGGTTGCAACATTACGGTCCCATTGAGTACATTTTTGGAGAAAGGGACATCTGTTGCACCACAGGACAGGAGGAGGGTGCGGAGCTCGATACAATTTCTTTCTTTGGTAAGCATTTTTTGTATTTTATACTTTTGGAATTTTGGTTTTTCATGTTGATCTTAAAAAGCCCTTTTTCATGTTTGAAATGTACTAACTCATTTTTTCTTAACAGCAGGTCACCTTGGGAGTGGTTGCAACATTACGGTCCCATTGAGTACATTTTTGGAGAAAGGTTCATCTCTTGCACCACAGGGCGGGAGAAGGGTGCGGAGCTCGTTACAATTTCTTTCTTTGGTAAGCATTTTTTGTATTTTATACTTTTGGAATTTTGGTTTTTCATGTTGATTTTAAAATGACCTTTTTCATGTTTCAAATGTACTAACTCGTTTTTTTCCCTAACAGCAGGTCAACTTGGGTGTGGTTGCAACATTACGGTCCCATTGAGTACATTTTTGGAGAAAGGGACATCTGTTGCACCACAGGACAGGAGGAGGGTGCGGAGCTCGATACAATTTCTTTCTTTGGTAAGCATTTTTTGTATTTCATCCTTTTGGAATTTTGGTTTTTCATGTTGATTTTAAAAAGCCCTTTTTCATGTTTGAAATGTACTAACTCATTTTTTCTTAACAGCAGGTCACCTTGGGAGTGGTTGCAACATTACGGTCCCATTGAGTACATTTTTGGAGAAAGGTTCATCTCTTGCACCACAGGGCGGGAGAAGGGTGCGGAGCTCGTTACAATTTCTTTCTTTGGTAAGCATTTTTTGTATTTTATACTTTTGGAATTTTGGTTTTTCATGTTGATTTTAAAATGACCTTTTTCATGTTTCAAATGTACTAACTCGTTTTTTTCCTAACAGCAGGTCAACTTGGGTGTGGTTGCAACATTACGGTCCCATTGAGTACATTTTTGGAGAAAGGGACATCTGTTGCACCACAGGACAGGAGGAGGGTGCGGAGCTCGATACAATTTCTTTCTTTGGTAAGCATTTTTTGTATTTTATACTTTTGGAATTTTGGTTTTTCATGTTGATTTTAAAATGCCCTTTTTCATGTTTGAAATGTACTAACTCGTTTTTTCCTAACAGCATTTCAACTTGGGTGTGGTTGCAACATTACGGTCCCATTGAGTACATTTTTGGAGAAAGGGACATCTGTTGCACCACAGGGCGGGAGGAGGGTGCGGAGCTCGATACAATTTCTTTCTTTGGTAAGCATTTTTTGTATTTTATTCTTTGGTAATTTTGGTTTTTCATGTTGATTTTAAAATGCCCTTTTTCATGTTTGAGATGTACTAACTCGTTTTTTCGTAACAGCAGGTCAACTTTTGTGTGGTTGCAGCATTACGGTCCCATTGAGTACAATTTTGGAGAAAGGGACATCTGTGGCACCACAGGGCGGGAGGAGGGTGCGGAGCGCGATACAATTTCTTTCTTTGGTAAGCACTTTTTGTATTTTATTCTTTGATAATATTGGTTTTTCATGTTGATTTTAAAATGCCCTTTTTCATGTTTGAAATGTACTAACTCGTTTTTTCGTAACAGCAGGTCAACTTTTGTGTGGTTGCAACATTACGGTCCCATTGAGTACAATTTTGGAGAAAGGGACATCTGTGGCACCACAGGGCGGGAGGAGGGTGCTGAGCTCGTTACAATTTCTTTCTTTGGTAAGCATTTTTTGTATTTTATACTTTTGGAATTTTGGTTTTTCATGTTGATTTTAAAATGCCCTTTTTCATGTTTAAATGTACTAACTCGTTTTTTCCTAACAGCAGGTCAACTTGGGTGTGGTTGCAACATTACGGTCCCATTGAGTACATTTTTGGAGAAAGGGACATCTGTTGCACCACAGGGCGGGAGGAGGGTGCTGAGCTCGTTACAATTTCTTTCTTTGGTAAGCATTTTTTTGTAATTTGTACTTTTGGAATTTTGTTTTTTCATGTTGATTTTAAAATGACCTTTTTCATGTTTCAAATGTACTAAATCGTTTTTTTCCTAACAGCAGGTCAACTTGGGTGTGGTTGCAACATTACGGTCCCATTGAATACATTTTTGGAGAAAGGGACATCTGTTGCACCACAGGACAGGAGGAGGGTGCGCAGCTCGAGTCAATTTCTTTCTTTGGTAAGCATTTTTTGTATTTTATACTTTTGGAATTTTGGTTTTTCATGTTGATTTTAAAATGCCCTTTTTCATGTTTGAAATGTACTAACTCGTTTTTTCCTAACAGCAGGTCAACTTGGGTGTGGTTGCAACATTATGGTTCCATTGAGTACATTTTTGGAGAAAGGGACATCTGTTGCACCACAGGGCGGGAGGAGGGTGCGGAGCTCGAGACAATTTCTTTCTTTGGTAAGCATTTTTTGTATTTTATACTTTTGGAATTTTGGTTTTTCATGTTGATTTTAAAAAGCCCTTTTTCATGTTTGAAATGTACTAACTCGTTTTTTCCTAACAGCAGGTCAACTTGGGAGTGGTTGCAACATTACGGTCCCATTGAGTACATTTTTTGAGAAACGGACATCTGTTGCACCACAGGACGGGAGGAGGGTGCGAGCTCGATACAATTTCTTTCTTTGGTAAGGATTTTTGTTATTTTATACTTTTGCAATTTTGGTTTGTCATGTTGATTTTAAAATGACCTTTTTCATGTTTCAAAGGTACTAACTCGTTTTTTCCTAACAGCAGTTCAACTTGGGAGTGGTTGCAACATAACGGTCCCATTGAGTACATTTATGGAGAAAGGGACATCTGTTGCACCACAGGGCGGGAGGAGGGTGCGGAGCTCGATACAAATTCTTCCTTTGGTAAGCATTTTTTGTAGTTTACACTTTTGGAATTTTGGTTTTTCATGTTGATTTTAAAATGCCCTTTTTCATGTTTGAAATGTACTAACTCGTTTTTTCCTAACAGCAGGTCAACTTGGGTGTGGTTGCAACATTACGGTCCCATTGAGTACATTTTTGGAGAAAGGGACATCTGTTGCACCACAGGAGGGAGGAGAATCCGGTGCTCGATACAATTTCTTTCTTTGGTAAGCATTTTTTGTATTTTATACTTTTGGAATTTTGGTTTTTCATGTTGATTTTAAAATGCCCTTTTTCATGTTTCAAATGTACTAACTCGTTTTTTCCTAACAGCAGGTCAACTTGGGAGTGGTTGCAACATTACGGTCCCATTGAGTACATTTTTGGAGAAAGGGACACTGTTGCACCACAGGACAGGAGGAGGGTGCGAGCTCGATACAATTTCTTTCTTTGGTAAGCATTTTTGGTATTTTATATTTTTGGAATTTTGGTTTTTCATGTTGATTATAAAATGCCCTTTTCCATGTTTGAAATGTACTAACTCGTTTTTTCCTAACAGCATTTCAACTTGGGTGTGTGGTTGCAACATTACGGTCCCATTGAGTACATTTTTGGAGAAAGGGACATCTGTTTCACCACAGGCCGGGAGGAGGGTGCGGAGCTCGATACAATTTCTTTCTTTGGTAAGCATTTTTTGTATTTGATACTTTTGGAATTTTGGTTTTTCATGTTGATTTTAAAAAGCCCTTTTTCATGTTTGAAATGTACTAACTCGTTTTCTCCTAACAGCAGGTCAACTTGGGTGTGGTTGCAACATTACGGTCCCATTGAGTACATTTTTGGAGAAAGGGACATCCGTTGCACCACAGGGCGGGAGGAGGGTGCGGAGCTCAATACAATTTATTTCTTTGGTAAGCATTTTTGTATTTTATACTTTTGGTATTTTGGTTTGTCATGTTGATTTTAAAATGACCTTTTTCATGTTTGAAATGTACTAACTCATTTTTTCCTAACAGCAGGTCAACTTGGGAGTGGTTGCAACATTACGGTCCCATTGAGTACATTTTTGGAGAAAGGGACATCTGTTGCACCACAGGGCGGGAGGAGGGTGCGGAGCTCGATACAATTTCTTTCTTTGGTAAGCATTTTTTGTATTTTATACTTTTGGAATTTTGGTTTTTCATGTTGATTTTAAAATGACCTTTTTCATGGTTGAAATGCACAAACTCGTTTTTTCCTAACAGCAGGTCAACTTGGGTGTGGTTGCAACATTACGGTCCCATTGAGTACATTTTTGGAGAAAGGGACATCTGTTGCACCACAGGGCGGGAGGAGGGTGCGGAGCTCGATACAATTTCTTCCTTTGGTAAGCATTTTTTGTATTTTATACTTTTGGAATTTTGGTTTTTCATGTTGATTTTAAAATGCCCTTTTTCATGTTTGAATTGTACTAACTCGTTTTTTCCTAACAGCAGGTCAACTTGGGTGTGGTTGCAACATTACGGTCCCATTGAGTACATTTTTGGAGAAAGGGACATCTGTTGCACCACAGGGCGGGAGGAGGGTGCGGAGCTCGATACAATTTCTTTCTTTGGTAAGCATTTTTTGTATTTTATACTTTTGGAATTTTGGTTTTTCATGTAGATTTTAAAATGCCCTTTTTCATGTTTGAAATGTACTAACTCGTTTTTTCCTAACAGCAGGTCAACTTGGGAGTGGTTGCAACATTACGGTCCCATTGAGTACATTTTTGGAGAAAGGGACATCTGTTGCACCACAGGACGGGAGGAGGGTGCGAGCTCGATACAATTTCTTTCTTTGGTAAGCATTTTTGGTATTTTATATTTTTGGAATTTTGGTTTTTCATGTTGATTTTAAAATGCCGTTTTCCATGTTTGAAATGTACTAACTCGTTTTTTCCTAACAGCATTTCAACTTGGGTGTGTGGTTGCAACATTACGGTCCCATTGAGTACATTTTTGGAGAAAGGGACATCTGTTGCACCACAGGGCGGGAGGAGGGTGCGGAGCTCGATACAATTTCTTTCTTTGGTAAGCATTTTTTGTATTTTATACTTTTTGAATTTTGGTTTTTCATGTTGATTTTAAAAAGCCCTTTTTCATGTTTGAAATGTACTAACTCGTTTTCTCCTAACAGCAGGTCAACTTGGGTGTGGTTGCAACATTACGGTCCCATTGAGTACATTTTTGGAGAAAGGGACATCCGTTGCACCACAGGGCGGGAGGAGGGTGCGGAGCTCAATACAATTTCTTTCTTTGGTAAGCATTTTTGTATTTTATACTTTTGGTATTTTGGTTTTTCATGTTGATTTTAAAATGACCTTTTTCATGTTTGAAATGTACTAACTCATTTTTTCCTAACAGCAGGTCAACTTGGGAGTGGTTGCAACATTACGGTCCCATTGAGTACATTTTTGGAGAAAGGGACATCTGTTGCACCACAGGGCGGGAGGAGGGTGCTGTGCTCATTACAATTTCTTTCTTTGGTAAGCATTTTTTGTATTTTATACTTTTGGAATTTTGGTTTTTCATGTTGGTTTTAAAATGACCTTTTTCATGTTTCAAATGTACTAACTCATTTTTTCCTAACAGCAGGTCAACTTTGGAGTGGTTGCAACATTACGGTCCCATTGAGTACATTTTTGGAGAAAGGGACATCTGTTGCACCACAGGTCAGGAGGAGGGTGCGGAGCTCGATACAATTTCTTTCTTTGGTAAGCATTTTTTGTATTTTATACTTTTGGAATCTTGGTTTTTCATGTTCATTTTAAAATCCCCTTTTTCATGTTTGAAATGTACTAACTCGTTTTTTCCTAACAGCATTTCAACTTGGGTGTGGTTGCAACATTACGGTCCCATTGAGTACATTTTTGGAGAAAGGGACATCTGTTGCACCACAGGGCGGGAGGAGGGTGCGGAGCTCGATACAATTTCTTTCTTTGGTAAGCATTTTTTGTATTTTATTCTTTGGCAAATTTGGTTTTTCATGTTGATTTTAAAATGCCCTTTTTCATGTCTGAAATGTACTAACTCGATTTTTCGTAACAGCAGGTCAACTTTGGTGTGGTTGCAACATTACGGTCCCATTGAGTACAATTTTGGAGAAAGGGACATCTGTTGCACCACAGGGCGGGAGGAGGGTGCGGAGCTCGATACAATTTCTTTCTTTGGTAAGCATTTTTTGTATTTTATACTTTTGGAATTTTGGTTTTTCATGTTGATTTTAAAATGCCCTTTTTCATATTTGAAATGTACTAACTCGTTTTTTCCTAACAGCAGGTCAAATTGGGAGTGGTTGCAACATTACGGTCCCATTGAGTACATTTTTGGAGAAAGGGACATCTGTTGCACCACAGGGCAGGAGGAGGGTGCGGAGCTCGATACAATTTCTTTCTTTGGTAAGCATTTTTTGTATTTTATACTTTTGGTATTTTGGTTTTTCATGTTGATTTTAAAAAGCCCTTTTTCATGTTTGAAATGTACTAACTCGTTTTTTCCTAACAGCAGGTCAACTTGGGAGTGGTTGCAACATTACGGTCCCATTGAGTACATTTTTGGAGAAAGGGACATCTTTTGCACCACAGGACGGTAGGAGGGTGCGAGCTCGATACAATTTCTTTCTTTGGTAAGCATTTTTGGTATTTTATACTTTTGCAATTTTGGTTTTTCATGTTGATTTTAAAATGACCTTTTTCATGTCAAAGGTACTAACTCGTTTTTTCCTAACAGCAGGTCAACTTGGGAGTGGTTGCTACATTACGGTCCCATTGAGTACATTTTTGGAGAAAGGGACATCTGTTGCACCACAGGGCGGGAGGAGGGTGCGGAGCTCGATACAATTTCTTTCTTTGGTAAGCATTTTTTGTATTTTATACTTTTGGAATTTTGGTTTTTCATGTTGATTTTAAAATGCCCTTTTTCATGTTTGAAATGTACTAACTCGTTTTTTCCTAACAGCAGGTCAACTTGGGAGTGGTTGCAACATTACGGTCCCATTGAGTACATTTTTGGAGAAAGGGACATCTGTTGCACCACAGGGCGGGAGGATGGTGCGGAGCTCGATACAATTTCTTTCTTTGGTAAGCATTTTTGGTATTTTATACTTTTGGAATTTTGGTTTTTCATGTTGATTTTCAAATGACCTTTTTCATGTTTCAAATGTACTAACTCTTTTCTTCCTAACAGCAGGTCAACTTGGCAGTGGTTGCAACATTACGGTCCCATTGAGTACATTTTTGGAGAAAGGGACATCTGTTGCACCACAGGGCGGGAGGAGGGTGCGGAGCTCGATACAATTTCTTTCTTTGGTAAGCATTTTTGTATTTTATACTTTTGGTATTTTGGTTTTTCATGTTGATTTTAAAATGACATTTTTCATGTTTGAAATGTACTAACTCATTTTTTCCTAACAGCAGGTCAACTTGGGAGTGGTTGCAACATTACGGTCCCATTGAGTACATTTTTGGAGAAAGGGACATCTGTTGCACCACAGGGCGGGAGGAGGGTGCTGAGCTCGTTACAATTTCTTTCTTTGGTAAGCATTTTTTGTATTTTATACTTTTGGAATTTTTTTTTTCATGTTGATTTTAAAATGACCTTTTTCATGTTTCAAATGTACTAACTTGTTTTTTCCTCACAGCAGGTCAATTTGTGAGTGTGATTGCAACATTACGCTCCCATTGACAAAATGTTTGATGAAAGGGACATCTGTTGCACCACAGAGCTGGGACGAGGGTGCTTAGCTCGATACACTTTCTTTCTCTGGTAAGCATTTTGTCTGTTTTATACTTTTGGAATTTCGGTTTTTCATGTTGATTTTAAAATCACCTTTTTCATGTTTGAAATGTACTAACTGGGTTTTTCCTCACAGCAGGTTAACTTGTGTGTGGTTGCAACATTACGCTCCCATTGAGTAAACGTTTGTGGGAAGGGACATCTGTTGCACCACAGGGAAGGGGGGGGAGGGGGGTGCTCAGCTCGATACATTTTCTTACTCAGGTAAGCATTTTTTTCTGTTTTATACTTTTGGAATTTTGGTTTTTCATGTCGATTTTAAAATGACCTTTCTCATGTTTCAAATGTACTAACTCGTTTTTTTCCTCATAGCAGGTCTACTTGTGTGTGTGGTTGCAACATTACGCTCCCATAGAGTAAATGTTTGTGGAAAGGGACATCTGTTGCACCACAGGGCAGGGAGGAGGGTGCTTAGCTCGATACATTTTCTTTCTCTGGTAAACATTTTTTTCTGTTTTATACTTTTGGAATTTTGGTTTTTCATGTTGATTTTAAAATGACCTTTCTCATGTTTGAAATGTACTAACTCGTTTTTTTCCTCATAGCAGGTCTAGTTGTGTGTGTGGTTGCAACATTACTCTCCCATTGACTAAATGTTTGTGGAAAGGGACATCTGTTGCACCACAGGGCATGGAGGATGGTGCTTAGCTCAATACATTTTCTTTCTCTGGTAAGCATTTTTTTCTTTTTTATTCTTTTGGAATTTTGGTTTTTCATGTTGAATTTAAAATGACCTGTCTCAAGTTTGAAAAGTACTAACTCGTTTTTTTCCTCATAGCAGGTCAACTTGTGTGTGTGTTTGCAACATTACACTCCCATTGACTAAATGTTTGTGGAAAGGGACATCTGTTGCACCACAGGGCAGGGAGGATGGTGGTTACCTCGATACATTTTCTTTCTCTGGTAAACATTTTTTTCTGTTTTATACTTTTGGAATTTTGGTTTTTCATGTTGATTTTAAAATGACCTTTCTCATGTTTCAAATATACTAACTCGTTTTTTTCCTCATAGTAGGTCAACTTGTGTGTGTGGTTGTAACATTACGCTCCCATTGACTAAATGTTTGTGGAAAGGAACATCAGTTACACCACAGGGCAGGGAGGAGGGTGCTTAGCTCGATACATTTTCTTTCTCTGGTAAGCGTTTTTTTCTGTTTTATACTTTTAGAATTTTGTTTTTTCATGTTGATTTTAAAATGACCTTTCTCCGGTGTGAAATGTACTAACTCGTTTCTTTCCTCATAGCAGGTCATCTTGTGTGTGTTGTTGCAACATTACGCTCCCATTGACTAAATGATTGTGGAAAGGGACATCTGTTGCACCACAGGGCAGGGAGGAGGGTGCTTAGCTCAATACATTTTCTTTCTCTGGTAAGAATTTTTTTCTGTTTTATACTTTTGCAATATTGGTTTTTCATGTTCAGTTTAAAATGCCCTTTTTCATGCAGGTCAACTTGAGAGCGGTTGCAACATTACGGTCCCATTGAGTACATTTTTGGAGAAAGGGACATCTGTTGCACCACAGGGTGGGAGGAGGGTGGGGAGCTCGATACAATTTCTTTCTTTGGTAAGCATCTTTTGTATTTTATACTTTTGGAATTTTGGTTCTTCATTTTGATTTTAAAATGCCCTTTTTCATGTTTGAAATGTACTAACTCGTTTTTTCCTAACAGCAGGTCAACTTGGGTGTGGATGCAACATTACGGTCCCATTGAGTACATTTTTTGAGAAAGGGACATCTGTTGCACCACAGGGCGGGAGGAGGGTGCGAGCTCGATACAATTTCTTTCTTTGGTAAGCATTTTTTGTATTTTATACTTTTGGAATTTTGGTTTTTCATGTTGATTTTAAAATGCCCTTTTTCATGTTTGAAATGTACTAACTCGTTTTTTCCTAACAGCAGGTCAACTTGGGAGTGGTTGCAACATTACGGTCCCATTGAGTACATTTTTGGAGAAAGGGACATCTGTTGCACCACAGGGCGGGAGGAGGGTGCGGAGCTCGATACAATTTCTTTCTTTGGTAAGCATTTTTTGTATTTTATACTTTTGGAATTTTGGTTTTTCATGTTGATTTTAAAAAGCCCTTTTTCATGTTTGAAATGTACTAACTCGTTTTTTCCTAACAGCATTTCAACTTGGGTGTGGTTGCAACATTACGGTCCCATTGAGTACATTTTTGGAGAAAGGGACATCTGTTGCACCACAGGGGGGGAGGAGGGTGCGGAGCTCGAGACAATTTCTTTCTTTGGTAAGCATTTTTTGTATTTTATACTTTTGGAATTTTGGTTTTTCATGTTGATTTTAAGATGCCCTTTTTCATGTTTGAAATGTACTAACTCGTTTTTTCCTAACAGCAGGTCAACTTGGGAGTGGTTGCAACATTACGGTCCCATTGAGTACATTTGTTGAGAAAGGGACATCTGTTGCACCACAGGGCGGGAGGAGGGCGCGAGCTCGATACAATTTCTTTCTTTGGTAAGCATTTTTGGTATTTTATACTTTTGCAATTTTGGTTTTTCATGTTGATTTTAAAATGACCTTTTTCATGTTTCAAAGGTACTAACTCGTTTTTTCCTAACAGCAGGTCAACTTGGGAGTGGTTGCAACATTACGGTCCCATTGAGTACATTTTTGGAGAAAGGGACATCTGTTGCACCACAGGGCGGGAGGAGGGTGCGGAACTCGATACAATTTCTTTCTTTGGTAAGCATTTTTTGTATTTTATACTTTTGGAATTTTGGTTTTTCATGTTGATTTTAAAATGCCCTTTTTCATGTTTGAAATGTACTAACTCGTTTTTTCCTAACAGCAGGTCAACTTGGGTGTGGTTGCAACATTACGGTCCCATTGAGTACATTTTTGGAGAAAGGGACATCTGTTGCACCACAGGGCGGGAGGAGGGTGCGGAGCTCGATACAATTTCTTCCTTTGGTAAGCATTTTTTGTATTTTATACTTTTGGTATTTTGGTTTTTCATGTTGATTTTAAAATGCCCTTTTTCATGTTTGAAATGTACTAACTCGTTTTTTCCTAACAGCAGGTCAACTTGGGAGTGGTTGCAACATTACGGTCCCATTGAGTACATTTTTGGAGAAAGGGACATCTGTTGCACCACAGGGGGGGAGGAGGGTGCGGAGCTCGATACAATTTCTTTCTTTGGTAAGCATTTTTTGTATTTTATATTTTTTGAATTTTGGCTTTTCATGTTGATTTTAAAAAGCCCTTTTTCATGTTTGAAATGTACTAACTCGTTTTTTCCTAACAGCAGGTCAACTTGGGAGTGGTTGCAACATTACGGTCCCATTGAGGACATTTTTTGAGAAAGGGACATCTGTTGCACCACAGGACGGGAGGAGGGTGCGAGCTCGATACAATTTCTTTCTTTGGTAAGCATTTTTTGTATTTTATACTTTTGGAATTTTGGTTTTTCATGTTGATTTTAAAAAGCCCTTTTTCATGTTTGAAATGTACTAACTCGTTTTTTCCTAACAGCAGGTCAACTTGGGAGTGGTTGCAACATTACGGTCCCATTGAGTACATTATTTGAGAAAGGGACATCTGTTGCACCACAGTGCGGGAGGAGGGTGCGACCTCGATACAATTTCTTTCTGTGGTAAGCATTTTTGGTATTTTATACTTTTGCAATTTTGGTTTTTCATGTTGATTTTAAAATGACCTTTTTCATGTTTCAAAGGTACTAACTCTTTTTTTCCTAACAGCAGGTCAACTTGGGAGTGGTTGCAACATTACGGTCCCATTGAGTACATTTTTGAGAAAGGGACATCTGTTGCACCACAGGGCGGGAGGAGGGTGCGGAGCTCGATACAATTTCTTTCTTTGGTAAGCATTTTTTGTATTTTATACTTTTGGAATTTTGGTTTTTCATGTTGATTTTAAAATGCCCTTTTTCATGTTTGAAATGTACTAACTCGTTTTTTCCTAACAGCAGGTCAACTTGGGTGTGGTTGCAACATTACGGTCCCATTGAGTACATTTTTGGAGAAAGGGACATCTGTTGCACCACAGGGCGGGAGGAGGGTGCGGAGCTCGATACAATTTCTTTCTTTGGTAAGCATTTTTTGTATTTTATACTTTTGGTATTTTGGTTTTTCATGTTGATTTTAAAAAGCCCTTTTTCATGTTTGAAATGTACTAACTCGTTTTTTCCTAACAGCAGGTCAACTTGGGAGTGGTTGCAACATTACGGTCCCATTGAGTACATTTTTGGAGAAAGGGACATCTTTTGCACCACAGGACGGTAGGAGGGTGCGAGCTCGATACAATTTCTTTCTTTGGTAAGCATTTTTGGTATTTTATACTTTTGCAATTTTGGTTTTTCATGTTGATTTTAAAATGACCTTTTTCATGTCAAAGGTACTAACTCGTTTTTTCCTAACAGCAGGTCAACTTGGGAGTGGTTGCTACATTACGGTCCCATTGAGTACATTTTTGGAGAAAGGGACATCTGTTGCACCACAGGGCGGGAGGAGGGTGCGGAGCTCGATACAATTTCTTTCTTTGGTAAGCATTTTTTGTATTTTATACTTTTGGAATTTTGGTTTTTCATGTTGATTTTAAAATGCCCTTTTTCATGTTTGAAATGTACTAACTCGTTTTTTCCTAACAGCAGGTCAACTTGGGAGTGGTTGCAACATTACGGTCCCATTGAGTACATTTTTGGAGAAAGGGACATCTGTTGCACCACAGGGCGGGAGGATGGTGCGGAGCTCGATACAATTTCTTTCTTTGGTAAGCATTTTTGGTATTTTATACTTTTGGAATTTTGGTTTTTCATGTTGATTTTCAAATGACCTTTTTCATGTTTCAAATGTACTAACTCTTTTCTTCCTAACAGCAGGTCAACTTGGCAGTGGTTGCAACATTACGGTCCCATTGAGTACATTTTTGGAGAAAGGGACATCTGTTGCACCACAGGGCGGGAGGAGGGTGCGGAGCTCGATACAATTTCTTTCTTTGGTAAGCATTTTTGTATTTTATACTTTTGGTATTTTGGTTTTTCATGTTGATTTTAAAATGACATTTTTCATGTTTGAAATGTACTAACTCATTTTTTCCTAACAGCAGGTCAACTTGGGAGTGGTTGCAACATTACGGTCCCATTGAGTACATTTTTGGAGAAAGGGACATCTGTTGCACCACAGGGCGGGAGGAGGGTGCTGAGCTCGTTACAATTTCTTTCTTTGGTAAGCATTTTTTGTATTTTATACTTTTGGAATTTTTTTTTTCATGTTGATTTTAAAATGACCTTTTTCATGTTTCAAATGTACTAACTTGTTTTTTCCTCACAGCAGGTCAATTTGTGAGTGTGATTGCAACATTACGCTCCCATTGACAAAATGTTTGATGAAAGGGACATCTGTTGCACCACAGAGCTGGGACGAGGGTGCTTAGCTCGATACACTTTCTTTCTCTGGTAAGCATTTTGTCTGTTTTATACTTTTGGAATTTCGGTTTTTCATGTTGATTTTAAAATCACCTTTTTCATGTTTGAAATGTACTAACTGGGTTTTTCCTCACAGCAGGTTAACTTGTGTGTGGTTGCAACATTACGCTCCCATTGAGTAAACGTTTGTGGGAAGGGACATCTGTTGCACCACAGGGAAGGGGGGGGAGGGGGGTGCTCAGCTCGATACATTTTCTTACTCAGGTAAGCATTTTTTTCTGTTTTATACTTTTGGAATTTTGGTTTTTCATGTCGATTTTAAAATGACCTTTCTCATGTTTCAAATGTACTAACTCGTTTTTTTCCTCATAGCAGGTCTACTTGTGTGTGTGGTTGCAACATTACGCTCCCATAGAGTAAATGTTTGTGGAAAGGGACATCTGTTGCACCACAGGGCAGGGAGGAGGGTGCTTAGCTCGATACATTTTCTTTCTCTGGTAAACATTTTTTTCTGTTTTATACTTTTGGAATTTTGGTTTTTCATGTTGATTTTAAAATGACCTTTCTCATGTTTGAAATGTACTAACTCGTTTTTTTCCTCATAGCAGGTCTAGTTGTGTGTGTGGTTGCAACATTACTCTCCCATTGACTAAATGTTTGTGGAAAGGGACATCTGTTGCACCACAGGGCATGGAGGATGGTGCTTAGCTCAATACATTTTCTTTCTCTGGTAAGCATTTTTTTCTTTTTTATTCTTTTGGAATTTTGGTTTTTCATGTTGAATTTAAAATGACCTGTCTCAAGTTTGAAAAGTACTAACTCGTTTTTTTCCTCATAGCAGGTCAACTTGTGTGTGTGTTTGCAACATTACACTCCCATTGACTAAATGTTTGTGGAAAGGGACATCTGTTGCACCACAGGGCAGGGAGGATGGTGGTTACCTCGATACATTTTCTTTCTCTGGTAAACATTTTTTTCTGTTTTATACTTTTGGAATTTTGGTTTTTCATGTTGATTTTAAAATGACCTTTCTCATGTTTCAAATATACTAACTCGTTTTTTTCCTCATAGTAGGTCAACTTGTGTGTGTGGTTGTAACATTACGCTCCCATTGACTAAATGTTTGTGGAAAGGAACATCAGTTACACCACAGGGCAGGGAGGAGGGTGCTTAGCTCGATACATTTTCTTTCTCTGGTAAGCGTTTTTTTCTGTTTTATACTTTTAGAATTTTGTTTTTTCATGTTGATTTTAAAATGACCTTTCTCCGGTGTGAAATGTACTAACTCGTTTCTTTCCTCATAGCAGGTCATCTTGTGTGTGTTGTTGCAACATTACGCTCCCATTGACTAAATGATTGTGGAAAGGGACATCTGTTGCACCACAGGGCAGGGAGGAGGGTGCTTAGCTCAATACATTTTCTTTCTCTGGTAAGAATTTTTTTCTGTTTTATACTTTTGCAATATTGGTTTTTCATGTTCAGTTTAAAATGCCCTTTTTCATGCAGGTCAACTTGAGAGCGGTTGCAACATTACGGTCCCATTGAGTACATTTTTGGAGAAAGGGACATCTGTTGCACCACAGGGTGGGAGGAGGGTGGGGAGCTCGATACAATTTCTTTCTTTGGTAAGCATCTTTTGTATTTTATACTTTTGGAATTTTGGTTCTTCATTTTGATTTTAAAATGCCCTTTTTCATGTTTGAAATGTACTAACTCGTTTTTTCCTAACAGCAGGTCAACTTGGGTGTGGATGCAACATTACGGTCCCATTGAGTACATTTTTTGAGAAAGGGACATCTGTTGCACCACAGGGCGGGAGGAGGGTGCGAGCTCGATACAATTTCTTTCTTTGGTAAGCATTTTTTGTATTTTATACTTTTGGAATTTTGGTTTTTCATGTTGATTTTAAAATGCCCTTTTTCATGTTTGAAATGTACTAACTCGTTTTTTCCTAACAGCAGGTCAACTTGGGAGTGGTTGCAACATTACGGTCCCATTGAGTACATTTTTGGAGAAAGGGACATCTGTTGCACCACAGGGCGGGAGGAGGGTGCGGAGCTCGATACAATTTCTTTCTTTGGTAAGCATTTTTTGTATTTTATACTTTTGGAATTTTGGTTTTTCATGTTGATTTTAAAAAGCCCTTTTTCATGTTTGAAATGTACTAACTCGTTTTTTCCTAACAGCATTTCAACTTGGGTGTGGTTGCAACATTACGGTCCCATTGAGTACATTTTTGGAGAAAGGGACATCTGTTGCACCACAGGGGGGGAGGAGGGTGCGGAGCTCGAGACAATTTCTTTCTTTGGTAAGCATTTTTTGTATTTTATACTTTTGGAATTTTGGTTTTTCATGTTGATTTTAAGATGCCCTTTTTCATGTTTGAAATGTACTAACTCGTTTTTTCCTAACAGCAGGTCAACTTGGGAGTGGTTGCAACATTACGGTCCCATTGAGTACATTTGTTGAGAAAGGGACATCTGTTGCACCACAGGGCGGGAGGAGGGCGCGAGCTCGATACAATTTCTTTCTTTGGTAAGCATTTTTGGTATTTTATACTTTTGCAATTTTGGTTTTTCATGTTGATTTTAAAATGACCTTTTTCATGTTTCAAAGGTACTAACTCGTTTTTTCCTAACAGCAGGTCAACTTGGGAGTGGTTGCAACATTACGGTCCCATTGAGTACATTTTTGGAGAAAGGGACATCTGTTGCACCACAGGGCGGGAGGAGGGTGCGGAACTCGATACAATTTCTTTCTTTGGTAAGCATTTTTTGTATTTTATACTTTTGGAATTTTGGTTTTTCATGTTGATTTTAAAATGCCCTTTTTCATGTTTGAAATGTACTAACTCGTTTTTTCCTAACAGCAGGTCAACTTGGGTGTGGTTGCAACATTACGGTCCCATTGAGTACATTTTTGGAGAAAGGGACATCTGTTGCACCACAGGGCGGGAGGAGGGTGCGGAGCTCGATACAATTTCTTCCTTTGGTAAGCATTTTTTGTATTTTATACTTTTGGTATTTTGGTTTTTCATGTTGATTTTAAAATGCCCTTTTTCATGTTTGAAATGTACTAACTCGTTTTTTCCTAACAGCAGGTCAACTTGGGAGTGGTTGCAACATTACGGTCCCATTGAGTACATTTTTGGAGAAAGGGACATCTGTTGCACCACAGGGGGGGAGGAGGGTGCGGAGCTCGATACAATTTCTTTCTTTGGTAAGCATTTTTTGTATTTTATATTTTTTGAATTTTGGCTTTTCATGTTGATTTTAAAAAGCCCTTTTTCATGTTTGAAATGTACTAACTCGTTTTTTCCTAACAGCAGGTCAACTTGGGAGTGGTTGCAACATTACGGTCCCATTGAGGACATTTTTTGAGAAAGGGACATCTGTTGCACCACAGGACGGGAGGAGGGTGCGAGCTCGATACAATTTCTTTCTTTGGTAAGCATTTTTTGTATTTTATACTTTTGGAATTTTGGTTTTTCATGTTGATTTTAAAAAGCCCTTTTTCATGTTTGAAATGTACTAACTCGTTTTTTCCTAACAGCAGGTCAACTTGGGAGTGGTTGCAACATTACGGTCCCATTGAGTACATTATTTGAGAAAGGGACATCTGTTGCACCACAGTGCGGGAGGAGGGTGCGACCTCGATACAATTTCTTTCTGTGGTAAGCATTTTTGGTATTTTATACTTTTGCAATTTTGGTTTTTCATGTTGATTTTAAAATGACCTTTTTCATGTTTCAAAGGTACTAACTCTTTTTTTCCTAACAGCAGGTCAACTTGGGAGTGGTTGCAACATTACGGTCCCATTGAGTACATTTTTGAGAAAGGGACATCTGTTGCACCACAGGGCGGGAGGAGGGTGCGGAGCTCGATACAATTTCTTTCTTTGGTAAGCATTTTTTGTATTTTATACTTTTGGAATTTTGGTTTTTCATGTTGATTTTAAAATGCCCTTTTTCATGTTTGAAATGTACTAACTCGTTTTTTCCTAACAGCAGGTCAACTTGGGTGTGGTTGCAACATTACGGTCCCATTGAGTACATTTTTGGAGAAAGGGACATCTGTTGCACCACAGGGCGGGAGGAGGGTGCGGAGCTCGATACAATTTCTTCCTTTGGTAAGCATTTTTTGTATTTTATACTTTTGGAATTTTGGTTTTTCATGTTGATTTTAAAATGACCTTTTTCATGTTTGAAATGTACTAACTCGTTTTTTCCTAACAGCAGGTCAACTTGGGAGTGGTTGCAACATTACGGTCCCATTGAGTACATTTTTGGAGAAAGGGACATCTGTTGCACCACAGGGCGGGAGGAGGGTGCGGAGCTCGATACAATTTCTTTCTTTGGTAAGCATTTTTTGTATTTTATATTTTTGGAACTTTGGCTTTTCATGTTGATTTTAAAAAGGACTTTTTCATGTTTGAAATGTACTAACTCGTTTTTTCCTAACAGCAGTTCAACTTGGGAGTGGTTGCAACATTACGGTCCCATTGAGTACATTTTTGGAGAAAGGGACATCTGTTACACCACAGGATGGGAGGAGTTTGCGAGCTCGATACAATTTCTTTCTTTGGTAAGCATTTTTTGTATTTTATACTTTTGGTATTTTGGTTTTTCATGTTGATTTTAAAATGCCCTTTTTCATGTTTGAAATGTACTAACTCGTTTTTTCCTAACAGCAGGTCAACTTGGGTGTGGTTGCAACATTACGGTCCCATTGAGTACATTTTTGGAGAAAGGGACATCTGTTGCACCACAGGGCGGGAGGAGGGTGATGAGCTCGAGACAATTTCTTTCTTTGGTAAGCATTTTTTGTATTTTATACTTTTGGAATTTTGGTTTTTCATGTTGATTTTAAAATGCCCTTTTTCATGTTTGAAATGTACTAACTCGTTTTTTCCTAACAGCAGGTCAACTTGGGTGTGGTTGCAACATTACGGTCCCATTGAGTACATTTTTGGAGAAAGGGACATCTGTTGCACCACAGGGCGGGAGGAGGGTGCGGAGCTCGATACAATTTCTTTCTTTGGTAAGCATTTTTTGTATTTTATACTTTTGGAAATTTGGTTTTTCATGTTGATTTTAAAAAGCCCTTTTTCATGTTTGAAATGTACTAACTCGTTTTTTCCTAACAGCAGGTCAACTTGGGAGTGGTTGCAACATTACGGTCCCATTGAGTACATTATTTGAGAAAGGGACATCTGTTGCACCACAGGGCGGGAGGAGGGTGCGAGCTCGATACAATTTCTTTCTTTGGTAAGCATTTTTGGTATTTTATACTTTTGCAATTTTGGTTTTTCATGTTGATTTTAAAATGACCTTTTTCATGTTTAATAGGTACTAACTCGTTTTTTCCTAACAGCAGGTCAACTTGGGAGTGGTTGCAACATTACGGTCCCATTGAGTACATTTTTGGAGAAAGGGACATCTGTTGCACCACAGAGCGGGAGGAGGGTGCGGACCTCGATACAATTTCTTTCTTTGGTAAGCATTTTTTGTATTTTATACTTTTGGAATTTTGGTTTTTCATGTTGATTTTAAAATGCCCTTTTTCATGTTTGAAATGTACTAACTCGTTTTTTCCTAACAGCAGGTCAACTTGGGTGTGGTTGCAACATTACGGTCCCATTGAGTACATTTTTGGAGAAAGGGACATCTGTTGCACCACAGGGCGGGAGGAGGGTGCGGAGCTCGATACAATTTCTTCCTTTGGTAAGCATTTTTTGTATTTTATACTTTTGGAATTTTGGTTTTTCATGTTGATTTTAAAATGCCCTTTTACATGTTTGAAATGTACTAACTCGTTTTTTCCTAACAGCAGGTCAACTTGGGAGTGGTTGCAACATTACGGTCCCATTGAGTACATTTTTGGAGAAAGGGACATCTGTTGCACCACAGGGCAGGAGGAGGGTGCGGAGCTCGATACAATTTCTTTCTTTGGTAAGCATTTTTTGTATTTTATATTTTTGGAATTTTGGCTTTTCATGTTGATTTTAAAAAGCCCTTTTTCATGTTTGAAATGTACTAACTCGTTTTTTCCTAACAGCAGTTCAACTTGGGAGTGGTTGCAACATTACGGTCCCATTGAGTACATTTTTGGAGAAAGGGACATCTGTTACACCACAGGATGGGAGGAGGGTGCGAGCTCGATACAATTTCTTTCTTTGGTAAGCAATTTTTGTATTTTATACTTTTGGTATTTTGGTTTTTCATGTTGATTTTAAAATGACATTTTTCATGTTTGAAATGTACTAACTCGTTTTTTCCTAACAGCAGGTCAACTTGGGTGTGGTTGCAACATTACGGTCCCATTGAGTACATTTTTGGAGAAAGGGACATCTGTTGCACCACAGGGCGGGAGGAGGGTGCGGAGCTCGAGACAATTTCTTTCTTTGGTAAGCATTTTTTGTATTTTATACTTTTGGAATTTTGGTTTTTCATGTTGATTTTAAAATGCCCTTTTTCATGTTTGAAATGTACTAACTTGTTTTTTCCTAACAGCAGGTCAACTTGGGAGTGGTTGCAACATTACGGTCCCATTGAGTACATTTTTGGAGAAAGGGACATCTGTTGCACCACAGGATACGAGGAGGGTGCGGAGCTCGAGACAATTTCTTTCTTTGGTAAGCATTTTTTGTATTTTATACTTTTGGAATTTTGGTTTTTCATGTTGATTTTAAAATGCCCTTTTTCATGTTTGAAATGTACTAACTCGTTTTTTCCTAACAGCAGGTCAACTTGGGTGTGGTTGCAACATTACGGTCCCATTGAGTACATTTTTGGAGAAAGGTACATCTGTTGCACCACAGGGCGGGAGGAGGGTGCGGAGCTCGATGCAATTTCTTTCTTTGGTAAGCATTTTTTGTATTTAATACTTTTGGAATTTTGGTTCTTCATGTTGATTTTAAAATGCCCTTTTTCATGTTTGAAATGTTCTAACTCGTTTTTTCCTAACAGCAGGTCAACTTGGGAGTGGTTGCAACATTACGGTCCCATTGAGTACATTTTTGGAGAAAGGGACATCTGTTGCACCACAGGGGGGGAGGAGGGTGCGGAGCTCGATACAATTTCTTTCTTTGGTAAGCATTTTTTGTATTTTATATTTTTGGAATTTTGGCTTTTCAAGTTGATTTTAAAAAGCCCCCTTTTATGTTTGAAATGTACTAACTCGTTTTTTCCTAACAGCAGGTCAACTTGGGAGTGGTTGCAACATTACGGTCCCATTGAGTACATTTTTTGAGAAAGGGACATCTGTTGCACCACAGGGCGGGAGGAGGGTGCGAGCTCGATACAATTTCTTTCTTTGGTAAGGATTTTTGGTATTTTATACTTTTGCAATTTTGGTTTTTCATGTTGATTTTAAAATGACCTTTTTCATGTTTCAAAGGTACTAACTCGTTTTTTCCTAACAGCAGGTCAACTTGGGGTGGTTGCAACATTAAGGTCCCATTGAGTACATTTTTGGAGAAAGGGACATCTGTTGCACCACAGGGCGGGAGGAGGGTGCGGAGCTCGATACAATTTCTTTCTTTGGTAAGCATTTTTTGTATTTTATACTTTTGGAATTTTGGTTTTTCATGTTGATTTTAAAATGCCCTTTTTCATGTTTGAAATGTACTAACTCGTTTTTTCCTAACAGCAGGTCAACTTGGGTGTGGTTGCAACATTACGGTCCCATTGAGTACATTTTTGGAGAAAGGGACATCTGTTGCACCACAGGGCGGGAGGAGGGTGCGGAGCTCGATACAATTTCTTTCTTTGGTAAGCATTTTTTGTATTTTATACTTTTGGAAATTTGGTTTTTCATGTTGATTTTAAAATGCCCTTTTTCATGTTTGAAATGTACTAACTCGTTTTTTCCTAACAGCAGGTCAACTTGGGAGTGGTTGCAACATTACGGTCCCATTGAGTACATTTTTGGAGAAAGGGACATCTGTTGCACCACAGGGCGGGAGGAGGGTGTGGAGCTTGATACAATTTCTTTCCTTGGTAAGCATTTTTGGTATTTTATACTTTTGGAATTTTGGTTCTTCATTTTGATTTTAAAATGCCCTTTTTCATGTTTGAAATGTACTAACTCGTTTTTTCCTAACAGCAGGTCAACTTGGGAGTGGTTGCAACATTACGGTCCCATTGAGTACATTTTTGGAGAAAGGGACATCTGTTGCTCCACAGAGCGGGAGGAGGGTGCAGAGCTCTTTACAATTTCTTTCCTTGGTAAGCATTTTTGGTATTTTATACTTTTGGAATTTTGGTTTTTCATGTTGATTTTAAAATGACCTTCTTCATGTTTCAAATGTACTAACTCCTTTCTTCCTAACAGCAGGTCAACTTGGCAGTGGTTGCAACATTACGGTCCCATTGAGTACATTTTTGGAGAAAGGGACATCTGTTGCACCACGGGGCGGGAGGAGGGTGCGGAGCTCGATACAATTTCTTTCTTTGGTAAGCACTTTTGTATTTTATACTTTTGGTATTTTGGTTTTTCATGTTGATTTTAAAATGACATTTTTCATGTTTGAAATGTACTAACCCATTTTTTCCTAACAGCAGGTCAACTTGGGAGTGGTTGCAACATTACGGTCCTATTGAGTACATTTTTGGGGAAAGGGACATCTGTTGCACCACAGGGCGGGAGGAGGGTGCGGAGCTCGATACAATTTCTTTCTTTGGTAAGCATTTTTTGTATTTTATACTTTTGGAATTTTGGTTTTTCATGTTGATTTTAAAATGCCCTTTTTCATGTTTGAAATGTACTAACTCGTTTTTTCCTAACAGCAGGACAACTTGGGAGTGGTTGCAACATTACGGTCCCATTGAGTACATTTTTGGAGAAAGTGTCATCTGTTGCACCACAGGACGGGAGGAGGGTGCGAGCTCGATACAATTTCTTTCTTTGGTAAGCATTTTTGGTATTTTATACTTTTGGATTTATGTTTTTCATGTTGATCTTAAAATGACCTTTTTCATGTTTGAAATGTACTAACTCGTTTTTTCCTAACAGCAGGTCAACTTGGGAGTGGTTGCAACATTACGGTCCCAATGAGTACATTTTTGGAGAAAGGGACATCTGTTGCACCACAGGAAGGGAGGAGGGTGCGGAGCTCGATACATTTTCTTTCTTTGGTAAGCATTTTTGGTATTTTATACTTTTGGAATTTTGGTTTTTCATGTTGATTTTAAGATGCCCTTTTTCATGTTTGAAATGTACTGACTCCTTTCTTCCTAACAGCAGGTCAACTTGGGTGTGGTTGCAACATTACGGTCCCATTGAGTACATTTTTGGAGAAAGGGACATATGTTGCACCACAGGACGGGAGGAGGGTGCGCAGCTCGATACAATTTCTTTCTTTGGTAAGCATTTTTCGTATATTATACTTTTCGAATTTTGGTTTTTCATGTTGATTTTACAATGCCCTTTTCCATGTTTGAAATGTACTAACTCGTTTTTTCCTAACAGCATTTCAACTTGGGTGTGGTTGCAACATTACGGTCCCATTGAGTACATTTTTGGAGAAAGGGACATCTGTTTCACCACAGGGCGGGAGGAGGGTGCGGAGCTCGATACAATTTCTTTCTTTGGTAAGCATATTTTGTATTTTATACTTCGGGAATTTTGGTTTTTCATGTTGATTTTAAAATGCCCTTTTTCATGTTTGAAATGTACTAACTCGTTTTCTCATAACAGCAGGTCAACTTGGTCGTGGTTGCAACATTACGGTCCCATTGAGTACATTTTTGGAGAAAGGGACACCTGTTGCACCACAGGGCGGGAGGAGGGTGCGGAGCTCGATACAATTTCTTTCTTTGGTAAGCATTTTTTGTATATTATACTTTTGGAATTTTGGTTTTTCATGTAGATTTTAAAATGCCCTTTTTCATGTTTGAAATGTACTAACTCGTTTTTTCCTAACAGCAGGTGAACTTGGGAGTGGTTGCAACATTACGGTCCCATTGAGTACATTTTTGGAGAAAGGGACATCTGTTGCACCACAGGGCGGGAGGAGGGTGCGGAGCTCGATACAATTTCTTTCCTTGGTAAGCATTTTTGGTATTTTATACTTTTGGAATTTTGGTTTTTCATGTTGATTTTAAAATGACCTTTTTCATGTTTCAAATGTACTAACTCCATTCTTCCTAACAGCAGGTCAACTTGGCAGTGGTTGCAACATTACGGTCCCATTGAGTACATTTTTGGAGAAAGGGACATCTGTTGCACCACAGGGCGGGAGGAGGGTGCGGAGCTCGATACAATTTCTTTCTTTGGTAATCATTTTTGTATTTTATACTTTTCGTATTTTGGTTTTTCATGTTGATTTTAAAATGACCTTTTTCATGTTTGAAATGTACTAACTCATTTTTTCCTAACAGCAGGTCAACTTGGGAGTGGTTGTAACATTACGGTCCCATTGAGTACATTTTTGGAGAAAGGAACATCTGTTGCACCACAGGGCGGGAGGCGGATGCTGAGCTCGTTACAATTTCTTTCTTTGGTAAGCATTTTTTGTATTTTATACTTTTGGAATTTTGGTTTTTCATGTTGATTTTAAAATGACCTTTTTCATGTTTCAAATGTACTAACTCGTGTTTTCCTAACAGCAGGTCAACTTGGGTGTGGTTGCAACATTACGGTCCCATTGAGTACATTTTTGGAGAAAGGGTCATATGTTGCACCACAGGAGGGGAGAAGGGTGCGCAGCTCGATACAATTTCTTTCTTTGGTAAGCATTTTTTGTATTCTATACTTTTGGAATTTTGGTTTTTCATGTTGATTTTCAAATGCCCTTTTCCATGTTTGAAATGTACTAACTCGTTTTTTCCTAACAGCATTTCAACTTGGGTGTGGTTGCAACATTACGGTCCCATTGAGTACATTTTTGAGAAAGGGACATCTGTTTCACCACAGGGCGGGAGGAGGGTGCGGAGCTCGATACAATTTCTTTCTTTGGTAAGCATTTTTTGTATTTTATACTTTGGGAATTTTGGTTTTTCATGTTGATTTTAAAATGCCCTTTTTCATGTTTGAAATGTACTAACTCGTTTTCTCATAACAGCAGGTCAACTTGGGTGTGATTGCAACATTACGGTCCCATTGAGTACATTTTTGGAGAAAGGGACATCTGTTGCACCACAGGGCGAGAGGAGGGTGCGGAGCTCGATAGAATTTCTTTCTTTGGTAAAAATTTTTTGTATTTTATACTTTTGGTATTTTGGTTTTTCATGTTGATTTTAAAATGCCCTTTTTCATGTTTGAAATGTACTAACTCGTTTTTTCCTAACAGCAGGTCAACTTGGGTGTGGTTGCAACATTACGGTCCCATTGAGTACATTTTTGGAGAAAGGGACATCTGTTGCACCACAGGGCGGGAGGAGGGTGCGGAGCTCGATACAATTTCTTTCTTTGGTAAGCATTTTTGTATTTTATACTTTTGGTATTTTGGTTTTTCATGTTGATTTTAAAATGACATTTTTCATGTTTGAAATGTACTAACTCATTTTTTCCTAACAGCAGGTCAACTTGGGAGTGGTTGCAACATTACGGTCCCATTGAGTACATTTTTGGAGAAAGGGACATCTGTTGCACCACAGGGCGGGAGGAGGATGCTGAGCTCGTTACAATTTCTTTCTTTGGTAAGCATTTTTTGTATTTTATACTTTTGGAATTTTGGTTTTTCATGTTGATTTTAAAATGACCTTTTTCATGTTTCATATGTACTAACTTGTTTTTTCCTCACAGCAGGTCAATTTGTGAGTGTGGTTGCAACATTACGCTCCCATTGACAAAATGTTTGATGAAAGGGACATCTGTTGCACCACAGAGCAGGGACGAGGGTGCTTAGCTCGATCCACTTTCTTTCTCTGGTAAGCATTTTTTTCTGTTTTATACTTTTGGAATCTTGGTTTTCATGTTGATTTTAAAATGTCCTTTTTCATATTTGAAATGTACTAACTCGTTTTATCCCCACAGCAGGTCAACTTATGTGTGTGGTTGGAACATTACGCTCCCATTGAGTAAACGTTTGTGGAAAGGGACATCTGTTGCACCACAGGACAGGGAGGAGGGTGCTTAGCTCGATACATTTTCTTTCTCTGGTAAGCATTCCTTTCTGTTTTATACTTTTGGAATTTGGGTTTTTCATGTTGATTTTAAAAAGACCTTTTTCATGTTTGAAATGTACTAACTCGTTTTTTCCTCACAGCAGGTCAAGTTGTGTGTGTGGTTGCAACATTACGCTCCCATTGAGTAAACGTTTGTGGAGAGGGACATCTGTTGCACCACAGGGCAGCGAGGAGGGTGCTTAGCTTGATACATTTTCTTTCTCTGGTAAGCATTCTTTCTGTTTTATACTTTTGGAATTTGGGTTTTCATGTTGATTTTAAAATGTCCTTTTTCATATTTGAAATGTACTAACTCGTTTTTTCCCCACAGCAGGTCAACTTGTGTGTGTGGTTGCAACATTACGCTCCCATTGAGTAAACGTTTGTGGAAAGGGACATCTGTTGCACCACAGGACAGGGAGGAGGGTGCTTAGCTCGATACATTTTCTTTCTCTGGTAAGCATTCCTTTCTGTTTTATACTTTTGGAATTTGGGTTTTTCATGTTGATTTTAAAAAGACCTTTTTCATGTTTGAAATGTAATAACTCGTTTTTTCCTCACAGCAGGTCAAGTTGTGTGTGTGGTTGCAACATTACGCTCCCATTGAGTAAACGTTTGTGGAGAGGGACATCTGTTGCACCACAGGGCAGCGAGGAGGGTGCTTAGCTTGATACATTTTCTTTCTCTGGTAAGCATTCTTTCTGTTTTATACTTTTGGAATTTGGGTTTTCATGTTGATTTTAAAATGTCCTTTTTCATATTTGAAATGTACTAACTCGTTTTTTCCCCACAGCAGGTCAACTTGTGTGTGTGGTTGCAACATTACGCTCCCATTGAGTAAACGTTTGTGGAAAGGGACATCTGTTGCACCACAGGACAGGGAGGAGGGTGCTTAGCTCGATACATTTTCTTTCTCAGGTAAGCATTTTTTTGTGTTTTATAATATTGGAATTTTGGTTTTTCATGTTGATTTTAAAATGACCTTTTTCATGTTTGAAATGTACTAACTCGTTTTTTCCTCACAGCGGGTCAAGTTGTGTGTGTGGTTGCAACATTACGCTCCCATTGTGTAAACGTTTGTGGAGAGGGACATCTGTTGCACCACAGGGCGGGAGGAGGGTGCGAGCTCGATACAATTTCTTTCTTTGGTAAGCATTTTTTGTATTTTATACTTTTGGTATTTTGGTTTTTCATGTTGATTTTAAAATGACATTTTTCATGTTTGAAATGTACTAACTTGTTTTTTCCTAACAGCATTTCAACTTGGGTGTGGTTGCAACATTACGGTCCCATTGAGTACATTTTTGGAGAAAGGGACATCTGTTGCACCACAGGGCGGAAGGAGGGTGCGGAGCTCGATACAATTTCTTTCTTTGGTAAGCATTTTTGTATTTTATTCTTTAGTAATTTTGGTTTTTTATGTTGATTTTAAAATGCCCTTTTTCATGTTTGAAATGTACTAACTCGTTTTTTCCTAACAGCAGGTCAACTTGGGTGTGGTTGCAACATTACGGTCCCATTGAGTACATTTTTGGAGAAAGGGACATCTGTTGCACCACTGCGCGGGAGGAGGGTGCGGAGCTCGAACAATTTCTTTCTTTGGTAAGAATTTTTTGTATTTTATACTTTTGGTATTTTGGTTTTTCATGTTGATTTTAAAATGACATTTTTCATGTTTGAAATGTACTAACTTGTTTTTTCCTAACAGCAGGTCAACTTGGGTGTGGTTGCAACATTACGGTCCCATTGAGTACATTTTTGGAGAAAGGGACATCTGTTGCACCACTGCGCGGGAGGAGGGTGCGGAGCTCGAACAATTTCTTTCTTTGGTAAGCATTTTTTGTATTTTATACTTTTGGAATTTTGGTTTTTCATGTTGATTTTAAAATGCCCTTTTTCATGTTTGAAAAGTACTAACTCGTTTTTTCCTAACAGCAGGTCAACTTGGGAGTGGTTGCAACATTACGGTCCCATTGAGTACATATTTTGAGAAAGGGACATCTGTTGCAGCACAGGACGGGAGGAGGGTGCGAGCTCGATACAATTTCTTTCTTTGTTAAGCATTTTTTGTATTTTATACTTTTGGTATTATGGTTTTTCATGTTGATTTTAAAATGACATTTTTCATGTTTGAAATGTACTAACTTGTTTTTTCCTAACAGCATTTCAACTTGGGTGTGGTTGCAACATTACGGTCCCATTGAGTACATTTTTGGAGAAAGGGACATCTTTTGCACCACAGGGCGGAAGGAGGGTGCGGAGCTCGATACAATTTCTTTCTTTGGTAAGCATTTTTGTATTTTATTCTTTAGTAATTTTGGTTTTTCATGTTGATTTTAAAATGCCCTTTTTCATGTTTGAAATGTACTAACTCGTTTTTTCCTAACAGCAGGTCAACTTGGGTGTGGTTGCAACATTACGGTCCCATTGAGTACATTTTTGGAGAAAGGGACATCTGTTGCACCACTGCGCGGGAGGAGGGTGCGGAGCTCGAACAATTTCTTTCTTTGGTAAGCATTTTTTGTATTTTATACTTTTGGTATTTTGGTTTTTCATGTTGATTTTAAAATGACATTTTTCATGTTTGAAATGTACTAACTTGTTTTTTCCTAACAGCAGGTCTACTTGGGTGTGGTTGCAACATTACGGTCCCATTGAGTACATTTTTGGAGAAAGGGACATCTGTTGCACCACTGCGCGGGAGGAGGGTGCGGAGCTCGAACAATTTCTTTCTTTGGTAAGCATTTTTTGTATTTTATACTTTTGGAATTTTGGTTTTTCATGTTGATTTTAAAATGCCCTTTTTCATGTTTGAAAAGTACTAACTCGTTTTTTCCTAACAGCAGGTCAACTTGGGAGTGGTTGCAACATTACGGTCCCATTGAGTACATATTTTGAGAAAGGGACATCTGTTGCAGCACAGGACGGGAGGAGGGTGCGAGCTCGATACAATTTCTTTCTTTGGTAAGCATTTTTTGTATTTTATACTTTTGGTATTTTGGTTTTTCATGTTGATTTTAAAATGACATTTTTCATGTTTGAAATGTACTAACTTGTTTTTCCCTCACAGCGGGTCAAGTTGTGTGTGTGGTTGCAACATTACGCTCCCATTGAGTAAACGTTTGTGGAGAGGGACATCTGTTGCACCACAGGGAAGGGAGGAGGGCGCGGAGCTCGATACAATTTCTTTCTTTGGTAAGCATTTTTGGTATTTTATTCTCTAGTAATTTTGGTTTTTCATGTTGATTTTAAAATGCCCTTTTTCATGTTTGAAATGTACTAACTCGTTTTTCCCTCACAGCGGGTCAAGTTGTGTGTGTGGTTGCAACATTACGCTCCCATTGAGTAAACGTTTGTGGAGAGGGACATCTGTTGCACCACAGGGAAGGGAGGAGGGTGCGGAGCTCGATACAATTTCTTTCTTTGGTAAGCATTTTTGGTATTTTATACTTTTGGAATTTTGGTTTTTCATGTTGATTTTAAAATGACCTTTTTCATGTTTGAAATGTACTAACTCGTTTTTTCCTCACAGCGGGTCAAGTTGTGTGTGTGGTTGCAACATTACGCTCCCATTGTGTAAACGTTTGTGGAGAGGGACATCTGTTGCACCACAGGACGGGAGGAGGGTGCGAGCTCGATACAATTTCTTTCTTTGGTAAGCATTTTTTGTATTTTATACTTTTGGTATTTTGGTTTTTCATGTTGATTTTAAAATGACCTTTTTCATGTTTGAAATGTACTAACTCGTTTTTTCCTCACAGCGGGTCAAGTTGTGTGTGTGGTTGCAACATTACGCTCCTATTGTGTAAACGTTTGTGGAGAGGGACATCTGTTGCACCACAGGGCAGTGGGGAGGGTGCTTAGCTCGATACAATTTCTTTCTCAGGTAAGCACTTTTTTGTGTTTTATAATATTGGAATTTTGGTTTTTCATGTTGATTTTCAAATGACCTTTTTCATGTTTGAAATGTACTAACTCGTTTTTTCCTCACAGCGGGTCAAGTTGTGAGTGTGGTTGCAACATTACGCTCCCATTGACAAAATGTTTGATGAAAGGGACATCTGTTGCACCACAGAGCAGGGACGAGGGTGCTTAGCTCGATCCACTTTCTTTCTCTGGTAAGAATTTTTTTCTGTTTTATACTTTTGGAATCTTGGTTTTCATGTTGATTTTAAAATGTCCTTTTTCATATTTGAAATGTACTAACTCGTTTTATCCCCACAGCAGGTCAACTTGTGTGTGTGGTTGGAACATTACGCTCCCATTGAGTAAACGTTTGTGGAAAGGGACATCTGTTGCACCACAGGACAGGGAGGAGGGTGCTTAGCTCGATACAT
This sequence comes from Schistocerca nitens, assembly GCF_023898315.1. Taxonomy (NCBI): domain Eukaryota; kingdom Metazoa; phylum Arthropoda; class Insecta; order Orthoptera; family Acrididae; genus Schistocerca; species Schistocerca nitens. The sequence goes on from NC_064623.1 coordinate 117,442,451, forward strand.
TTTCTTTCTCTGGTAAGCATTCCTTTCTGTTTTATACTTTTGGAATTTGGGTTTTTCATGTTGATTTTAAAAAGACCTTTTTCATGTTTGAAATGTAATAACTCGTTTTTTCCTCACAGCAGGTCAAGTTGTGTGTGTGGTTGCAACATTACGCTCCCATTGAGTAAACGTTTGTGGAGAGGGACATCTGTTGCACCACAGGGCAGCGAGGAGGGTGCTTAGCTTGATACATTTTCTTTCTCTGGTAAGCATTCTTTCTGTTTTATACTTTTGGAATTTGGGTTTTCATGTTGATTTTAAAATGTCCTTTTTCATATTTGAAATGTACTAACTCGTTTTTTCCCCACAGCAGGTCAACTTGTGTGTGTGGTTGCAACATTACGCTCCCATTGAGTAAACGTTTGTGGAAAGGGACATCTGTTGCACCACAGGACAGGGAGGAGGGTGCTTAGCTCGATACATTTTCTTTCTCAGGTAAGCATTTTTTTGTGTTTTATAATATTGGAATTTTGGTTTTTCATGTTGATTTTAAAATGACCTTTTTCATGTTTGAAATGTACTAACTCGTTTTTTCCTCACAGCGGGTCAAGTTGTGTGTGTGGTTGCAACATTACGCTCCCATTGTGTAAACGTTTGTGGAGAGGGACATCTGTTGCACCACAGGGCGGGAGGAGGGTGCGAGCTCGATACAATTTCTTTCTTTGGTAAGCATTTTTTGTATTTTATACTTTTGGTATTTTGGTTTTTCATGTTGATTTTAAAATGACATTTTTCATGTTTGAAATGTACTAACTTGTTTTTTCCTAACAGCATTTCAACTTGGGTGTGGTTGCAACATTACGGTCCCATTGAGTACATTTTTGGAGAAAGGGACATCTGTTGCACCACAGGGCGGAAGGAGGGTGCGGAGCTCGATACAATTTCTTTCTTTGGTAAGCATTTTTGTATTTTATTCTTTAGTAATTTTGGTTTTTTATGTTGATTTTAAAATGCCCTTTTTCATGTTTGAAATGTACTAACTCGTTTTTTCCTAACAGCAGGTCAACTTGGGTGTGGTTGCAACATTACGGTCCCATTGAGTACATTTTTGGAGAAAGGGACATCTGTTGCACCACTGCGCGGGAGGAGGGTGCGGAGCTCGAACAATTTCTTTCTTTTGTAAGAATTTTTTGTATTTTATACTTTTGGTATTTTGGTTTTTCATGTTGATTTTAAAATGACATTTTTCATGTTTGAAATGTACTAACTTGTTTTTTCCTAACAGCAGGTCAACTTGGGTGTGGTTGCAACATTACGGTCCCATTGAGTACATTTTTGGAGAAAGGGACATCTGTTGCACCACTGCGCGGGAGGAGGGTGCGGAGCTCGAACAATTTCTTTCTTTGGTAAGCATTTTTTGTATTTTATACATTTGGAATTTTGGTTTTTCATGTTGATTTTAAAATGCCCTTTTTCATGTTTGAAAAGTACTAACTCGTTTTTTCCTAACAGCAGGTCAACTTGGGAGTGGTTGCAACATTACGGTCCCATTGAGTACATATTTTGAGAAAGGGACATCTGTTGCAGCACAGGACGGGAGGAGGGTGCGAGCTCGATACAATTTCTTTCTTTGTTAAGCATTTTTTGTATTTTATACTTTTGGTATTTTGGTTTTTCATGTTGATTTTAAAATGACATTTTTCATGTTTGAAATGTACTAACTTGTTTTTTCCTAACAGCATTTCAACTTGGGTGTGGTTGCAACATTACGGTCCCATTGAGTACATTTTTGGAGAAAGGGACATCTGTTGCACCACAGGGCGGAAGGAGGGTGCGGAGCTCGATACAATTTCTTTCTTTGGTAAGCATTTTTGTATTTTATTCTTTAGTAATTTTGGTTTTTCATGTTGATTTTAAAATGCCCTTTTTCATGTTTGAAATGTACTAACTCGTTTTTTCCTAACAGCAGGTCAACTTGGGTGTGGTTGCAACATTACGGTCCCATTGAGTACATTTTTGGAGAAAGGGACATCTGTTGCACCACTGCGCGGGAGGAGGGTGCGGAGCTCGAACAATTTCTTTCTTTGGTAAGCATTTTTTGTATTTTATACTTTTGGTATTTTGGTTTTTCATGTTGATTTTAAAATGACATTTTTCATGTTTGAAATGTACTAACTTGTTTTTTCCTAACAGCAGGTCTACTTGGGTGTGGTTGCAACATTACGGTCCCATTGAGTACATTTTTGGAGAAAGGGACATCTGTTGCACCACTGCGCGGGAGGAGGGTGCGGAGCTCGAACAATTTCTTTCTTTGGTAAGCATTTTTTGTATTTTATACTTTTGGAATTTTGGTTTTTCATGTTGATTTTAAAATGCCCTTTTTCATGTTTGAAAAGTACTAACTCGTTTTTTCCTAACAGCAGGTCAACTTGGGAGTGGTTGCAACATTACGGTCCCATTGAGTACATATTTTGAGAAAGGGACATCTGTTGCAGCACAGGACGGGAGGAGGGTGCGAGCTCGATACAATTTCTTTCTTTGGTAAGCATTTTTTGTATTTTATACTTTTGGTATTTTGGTTTTTCATGTTGATTTTAAAATGACATTTTTCATGTTTGAAATGTACTAACTTGTTTTTTCCTAACAGCATTTCAACTTGGGTGTGGTTGCAACATTACGGTCCCATTGAGTACATTTTTGGAGAAAGGGACATCTGTTGCACCACAGGGCGAAAGGAGGGTGCGGAGCTCGACACAATTTCTTTCTTTGGTAAGCATTTTTGTATTTTATACTTTTGGTATTTTGGTTTTTCATGTTGATTTTAAAATGCCCTTTTTCATGTTTGAAATGTACTAACTTGTTTTTCCCTCACAGCGGGTCAAGTTGTGTGTGCGGTTGCAACATTACGCTCCCATTGAGTAAACGTTTGTGGAGAGGGACATCTGTTGCACCACAGGGAAGGGAGGAGGGTGCGGAGCTCGATACAATTTCTTTCTTTGGTAAGCAATTTTGGTATTTTATACTTTTGGAATTTTGGTTTTTCATGTTGATTTTAAAATGACCTTTTTCATGTTTGAAATGTACTAACTCGTTTTTCCCTCACAGCGGGTCAAGTTGTGTGTGTGGTTGCAACATTACGCTCCCATTGAGTAAACGTTTGTGGAGAGGGACATCTGTTGCACCACAGGGAAGGGAGGAGGGTGCGGAGCTCGATACAATTTCTTTCTTTGGTAAGCATTTTTGGTATTTTATACTTTTGGAATTTTGGTTTTTCATGTTGATTTTAAAATGACCTTTTTCATGTTTGAAATGTACTACCTCGTTTTTTCCTCACAGCGGGTCAAGTTGTGTGTGTGGTTGCAACATTACGCTCCCATTGTGTAAACGTTTGTGGAGAGGGACATCTGTTGCACCACAGGACGGGAGGAGGGTGCGAGCTCGATACAATTTCTTTCTTTGGTAAGCATTTTTTGTATTTTATACTTTTGGTATTTTGGTTTTTCATGTTGATTTTAAAATGACATTTTTCATGTTTGAAATGTACTAACTTGTTTTTTCCTAACAGCATTTCAACTTGGGTGTGGTTGCAACATTACGGTCCCATTGAGTACATTTTTGGAGAAAGGGACATCTGTTGCACCACAGGGCGGAAGGAGGGTGCGGAGCTCGATACAATTTCTTTCTTTGGTAAGCATTTTTGTATTTTATTCTTTAGTAATTTTGGTTTTTCATGTTGATTTTAAAATGCCCTTTTTCATGTTTGAAATGTACTAACTCGTTTTTTCCTAACAGCAGGTCAACTTGGGTGTGGTTGCAACATTACGGTCCCATTGAGTACATTTTTGGAGAAAGGGACATCTGTTGCACCACTGCGGGGGAGGAGGGTGCGGAGCTCGAACAATTTCTTTCTTTGGTAAGCATTTTTTGTATTTTATACTTTTGGTATTTTGGTTTTTCATGTTGATTTTAAAATGCCCTTTTCCATGTTTGAAATGTACTAACTTGTTTTTTCCTAACAGCAGGTCAACTTGGGTGTGGTTGCAACATTACGGTCCCATTGAGTACATTTTTGGAGAAAGGGACATCTGTTGCACCACTGCGCGGGAGGAGGGTGCGGAGCTCGAACAAATTCTTTCTTTGGTAAGCATTTTTTGTATTTTATACTTTTGGAATTTTGGTTTTTCATGTTGATTTTAAAATGACATTTTTCATGTTTGAAATGTACTAACTTGTTTTTTCCTAACAGCATTTCAACTTGGGTGTGGTTGCAACATTACGGTCCCATTGAGTACATTTTTGGAGAAAGGGACATCTGTTGCACCACAGGGCGGAAGGAGGGTGCGGAGCTCGATACAATTTCTTTCTTTGGTAAGCATTTTTGTATTTTATTCTTTAGTAATTTTGGTTTTTTATGTTGATTTTAAAATGCCCTTTTTCATGTTTGAAATGTACTAACTCGTTTTTTCCTAACAGCAGGTCAACTTGGGTGTGGTTGCAACATTACGGTCCCATTGAGTACATTTTTGGAGAAAGGGACATCTGTTGCACCACTGCGCGGGAGGAGGGTGCGGAGCTCGAACAATTTCTTTCTTTTGTAAGAATTTTTTGTATTTTATACTTTTGGTATTTTGGTTTTTCATGTTGATTTTAAAATGACATTTTTCATGTTTGAAATGTACTAACTTGTTTTTTCCTAACAGCAGGTCAACTTGGGTGTGGTTGCAACATTACGGTCCCATTGAGTACATTTTTGGAGAAAGGGACATCTGTTGCACCACTGCGCGGGAGGAGGGTGCGGAGCTCGAACAATTTCTTTCTTTGGTAAGCATTTTTTGTATTTTATACATTTGGAATTTTGGTTTTTCATGTTGATTTTAAAATGCCCTTTTTCATGTTTGAAAAGTACTAACTCGTTTTTTCCTAACAGCAGGTCAACTTGGGAGTGGTTGCAACATTACGGTCCCATTGAGTACATATTTTGAGAAAGGGACATCTGTTGCAGCACAGGACGGGAGGAGGGTGCGAGCTCGATACAATTTCTTTCTTTGTTAAGCATTTTTTGTATTTTATACTTTTGGTATTTTGGTTTTTCATGTTGATTTTAAAATGACATTTTTCATGTTTGAAATGTACTAACTTGTTTTTTCCTAACAGCATTTCAACTTGGGTGTGGTTGCAACATTACGGTCCCATTGAGTACATTTTTGGAGAAAGGGACATCTGTTGCACCACAGGGCGGAAGGAGGGTGCGGAGCTCGATACAATTTCTTTCTTTGGTAAGCATTTTTGTATTTTATTCTTTAGTAATTTTGGTTTTTCATGTTGATTTTAAAATGCCCTTTTTCATGTTTGAAATGTACTAACTCGTTTTTTCCTAACAGCAGGTCAACTTGGGTGTGGTTGCAACATTACGGTCCCATTGAGTACATTTTTGGAGAAAGGGACATCTGTTGCACCACTGCGCGGGAGGAGGGTGCGGAGCTCGAACAATTTCTTTCTTTGGTAAGCATTTTTTGTATTTTATACTTTTGGTATTTTGGTTTTTCATGTTGATTTTAAAATGACATTTTTCATGTTTGAAATGTACTAACTTGTTTTTTCCTAACAGCAGGTCTACTTGGGTGTGGTTGCAACATTACGGTCCCATTGAGTACATTTTTGGAGAAAGGGACATCTGTTGCACCACTGCGCGGGAGGAGGGTGCGGAGCTCGAACAATTTCTTTCTTTGGTAAGCATTTTTTGTATTTTATACTTTTGGAATTTTGGTTTTTCATGTTGATTTTAAAATGCCCTTTTTCATGTTTGAAAAGTACTAACTCGTTTTTTCCTAACAGCAGGTCAACTTGGGAGTGGTTGCAACATTACGGTCCCATTGAGTACATATTTTGAGAAAGGGACATCTGTTGCAGCACAGGACGGGAGGAGGGTGCGAGCTCGATACAATTTCTTTCTTTGGTAAGCATTTTTTGTATTTTATACTTTTGGTATTTTGGTTTTTCATGTTGATTTTAAAATGACATTTTTCATGTTTGAAATGTACTAACTTGTTTTTTCCTAACAGCATTTCAACTTGGGTGTGGTTGCAACATTACGGTCCCATTGAGTACATTTTTGGAGAAAGGGACATCTGTTGCACCACAGGGCGAAAGGAGGGTGCGGAGCTCGACACAATTTCTTTCTTTGGTAAGCATTTTTGTATTTTATACTTTTGGTATTTTGGTTTTTCATGTTGATTTTAAAATGCCCTTTTTCATGTTTGAAATGTACTAACTTGTTTTTCCCTCACAGCGGGTCAAGTTGTGTGTGTGGTTGCAACATTACGCTCCCATTGAGTAAACGTTTGTGGAGAGGGACATCTGTTGCACCACAGGGAAGGGAGGAGGGTGCGGAGCTCGATACAATTTCTTTCTTTGGTAAGCAATTTTGGTATTTTATACTTTTGGAATTTTGGTTTTTCATGTTGATTTTAAAATGACCTTTTTCATGTTTGAAATGTACTAACTCGTTTTTCCCTCACAGCGGGTCAAGTTGTGTGTGTGGTTGCAACATTACGCTCCCATTGAGTAAACGTTTGTGGAGAGGGACATCTGTTGCACCACAGGGAAGGGAGGAGGGTGCGGAGCTCGATACAATTTCTTTCTTTGGTAAGCATTTTTGGTATTTTATACTTTTGGAATTTTGGTTTTTCATGTTGATTTTAAAATGACCTTTTTCATGTTTGAAATGTACTACCTCGTTTTTTCCTCACAGCGGGTCAAGTTGTGTGTGTGGTTGCAACATTACGCTCCCATTGTGTAAACGTTTGTGGAGAGGGACATCTGTTGCACCACAGGACGGGAGGAGGGTGCGAGCTCGATACAATTTCTTTCTTTGGTAAGCATTTTTTGTATTTTATACTTTTGGTATTTTGGTTTTTCATGTTGATTTTAAAATGACATTTTTCATGTTTGAAATGTACTAACTTGTTTTTTCCTAACAGCATTTCAACTTGGGTGTGGTTGCAACATTACGGTCCCATTGAGTACATTTTTGGAGAAAGGGACATCTGTTGCACCACAGGGCGGAAGGAGGGTGCGGAGCTCGATACAATTTCTTTCTTTGGTAAGCATTTTTGTATTTTATTCTTTAGTAATTTTGGTTTTTCATGTTGATTTTAAAATGCCCTTTTTCATGTTTGAAATGTACTAACTCGTTTTTTCCTAACAGCAGGTCAACTTGGGTGTGGTTGCAACATTACGGTCCCATTGAGTACATTTTTGGAGAAAGGGACATCTGTTGCACCACTGCGCGGGAGGAGGGTGCGGAGCTCGAACAATTTCTTTCTTTGGTAAGCATTTTTTGTATTTTATACTTTTGGTATTTTGGTTTTTCATGTTGATTTTAAAATGCCCTTTTCCATGTTTGAAATGTACTAACTTGTTTTTTCCTAACAGCAGGTCAACTTGGGTGTGGTTGCAACATTACGGTCCCATTGAGTACATTTTTGGAGAAAGGGACATCTGTTGCACCACTGCGCGGGAGGAGGGTGCGGAGCTCGAACAAATTCTTTCTTTGGTAAGCATTTTTTGTATTTTATACTTTTGGAATTTTGGTTTTTCATGTTGATTTTAAAATGCCCTTTTTCATGCTTGAAATGTACTAACTCGTTTTTTCCTAACAGCTGGTCAACTTGAGAGTGGTTGCAACATTACGGTCCCATTGAGTACATTTTTGGAGAAAGGGACATCTGTTGCACCACAGGGCAGGAGGAGGGTGCGGAGCTTCATACAATTTCTTTCTTTGGTAAGCATTTTTTGTATTTTATACTTTTGGAATTTTGGTTTTTCATGTTGATTTTAAAATGCACTTTTTCATGTTTGAAATGTACTAACTCGTTTTTTCCTAACAGCAGGTCAACTTGGGAGTGGTTGCAAGATTACAGTCCCATTAAGTACATTTTTGGAGAAAGGGACATCTGTTGCACCACAGGGCGGGTGGAGGATGCGGAGCTCGATACAATTTCTTTCTTTGGTAAGCATTTTTTGTATATTATACTTTTGGAATTTTGGTTTGTCATGTTGATTTTAAAATGCCCTTTTTCATGTTTGAAATGTACTAACTCTTTTTTTCCTAACAGCAGGTCAACTTGGGTGTGGTTGCAACATTACAGTCCCATTGAGTACATTTTTGGAGAAAGGGACATCTGTTGCACCACAGGGCAGGAGGAAGGTGCGCAGCTCGATACAATTTCTTTCTTTGGTAAGCATTTTTTGTATTTTATACTTTTGGAATTTTGGTTTTTCATGTTGATTTTAAAATGCCCTTTTTCATGTTTGAAATGTACTAACTCGTTTTTCCCTCACAGCGGGTCAAGTTGTCTGTGTGGTTGCAACATTACGCTCCCATTGAGTAAACGTTTGTGGAGAGGGACATCTGTTGCACCACAGGGAAGGGAGGAGGGTGCGGAGCTCGATACAATTTCTTTCTTTGGTAAGCATTTTTGGTATTTTATACTTTTGGAATTTTGGTTTTTCATGTTGATTTTGAAATGCCCTTTTTCATGTTTGAAATGTACTAACTCGTTTTTCCCTCACAGCGGGTCAAGTTGTGTGTGTGGTTGCAACATTACGCTCCCATTGAGTAAACGTTTGTGGAGAGGGACATCTGTTGCACCACAGGGAAGGGAGGAGGGTGCGGAGCTCGATACAATTTCTTTCTTTGGTAAGCATTTTTGGTATTTTATTCTTTAGTAATTTTGGTTTTTCATGTTGATTTTAAAATGCCCTTTTTCATGTTTGAAATGTACTAACTCGTTTTTCCCTCACAGCGGGTCAAGTTGTGTGTGTGGTTGCAACATTACGCTCCCATTGAGTAAACGTTTGTGGAGAGGGACATCTGTTGCACCACAGGGAAGGGAGGAGGGTGCGGAGCTCGATACAATTTCTTTCTTTGGTAAGCATTTTTGGTATTTTATACTTTTGGAATTTTGGTTTTTCATGTTGATTTTAAAATGCCCTTTTTCATGTTTGAAATGTACTAACTCGTTTTTTCCTAACAGCAGGTCAACTTGGGTGTGGTTGCAACATTACGGTCCCATTGAGTACATTTTTGGAGAAAGGGACGTCTGTTGCACCACAGGGCGGGAGGAGGGTGCGGACCTCGAACAATTTCTTTCTTTGGTAAGCATTTTTCGTATTTTATACTTTTGGAATTTTGGTTTTTCATGTTGATTTTAAAATGCCCTTTTTCATGTTTGAAATGTACTAACTCGTTTTTTCCTAACAGCTGGTCAACTTGGGAGTGGTTGCAACATTACGGTCCCATTGAGTACATTTTTGGAGAAAGGGACATCTGTTGCACCACAGGGCGGGAGGAGGGTGCGGAGCTCGATACAATTTCTTTCTTTGGTAAGCATTTTTGGTATTTTATACTTTTGGAATTTTGGTTTTTCATGTTGATTTATAAATGCCCTTTTCCATGTTTGAAATGTACTAACTTGTTTTTTCCTAACAGCAGGTCAACTTGGGAGTGGTTGCAACATTACGGTCCCATTGAGTACATTTTTGGAGAAAGGGACATCTGTTGCACCACAGGGCGGGAGGAGGGTGCTGAGCTCGTTGCAATTTCTTTCATTGGTAAGCATTTTTTGTATTTTATATTTTTGGAATTTTGGTTTTTCATGTTGATTTTAAAAAGCCCTTTTTCATGTTTGAAATGTACTAACTCGTTTTTTCCTAACAGCAGGTCAACTTGGGAGTGGTTGCAACATTACGGTCCCATTGAGTACATTTTTTGAGAAAGGGACATCTGTTGCACCACAGGACGGGAGGAGGGTGCGAGCTCAATACAATTTCTTTCTTTGGTAAGCATTTTTTGTATTTTATACTTTTGGTATTTTGGTTTTTCATGTTGATTTTAAAATGACATTTTTCATGTTTGAAATGTACTAACTCGTTTTCTCCTCACAGCATTTCAACTTGGGTGTGGTTGCAACATTACGGTCCCATTGAGTACCTTTTTGGTGAAAGGGACATCTGTTGCACCACAGGGCGGGAGGAGGGTGCGGAGCTCGATACAATTTCTTTCTTTGGTAAGCATTTTTTGTATTTTATTCTTTGGTAATTTTGGTTTTTCATGTTGATTTCTAAAAGCCCTTTTTCATGTTTGAAATGTACTAACTCGTTTTCTCCTAACAGCAGGTCAAATTGGGTGTGGTTGCAACATTACGGTCCCATTGAGTACATTTTTGGAGAAAGGGACATCTGTTGCACCACAGGGCGGGAGGAGGGTGCGGAGCTCGATACAATTTCTTTCTTTGGTAAGCATTTTTTGTATTTTATACTTTTGGAATTTTGGTTTTTCATGTTGATTTATAAATGCCCTTTTTCATATTTGAAATGTACTAACTCGTTTTTTCCTAACAGCAGGTACACTTGGGAGTGGTTGCAACATTATGGTCCCATTGAGTACATTTTTGGAGAAAGGGACATCTGTTGCACCACAGGGCGGGAGGAGGGTGCGGAGCTCGATACAATTTCTTTCGTTGGTAAGCATTTTTGGTATTTTATACTTTTGGAATTTTGGTTTTTCATGTTGATTTTAAAATGACCTTTTTCATGTTTCAAATGTACTAACTCCTTTCTTCCTAACAGCAGGTCAACTTGGCAGTGGTTGCAACATTACGGTCCCATTGAGTACATTTTTGGAGAAAGGGACATCTGTTGCACCACAGGGCGGGAGGAGGGTGCGGAGCTCGATACAATTTCTTTCTTTGGTAAGCATTTTTGTATTTTATACTTTTGGTATTTTGGTTTTTCATGTTGATTTTAAAATGACATTTTTCATGTTTGAAATGTACTAACTCATTTTTTCCTAACAGCAGGTCAACTTGGGAGTGGTTGCAACATTACGGTCCTATTGAGTACATTTTTGGAGAAAGGGACATCTGTTGCACCACAGGGCGGGAGGAGGGTGCGGGCTCGATACAATTTCTTTCTTTGGTAAGCATTTTTGGTATTTTATACTTTTGGAATTTTGGTTTTTCATGTTGATTTTAAAATGCCCTTTTTCATGTTTGAAATGTACTAACTCGTTTTTTCCTAACAGCAGGACAACTTGCGAGTGGTTGCAACATTACGGTCCCATTGAGTACATTTTTGGAGAAAGGGACATCTGTTGCACCACAGGACGGAAGGAGGGTGCGAGCTCGATACAATTCCTTTCTTTGGTAAGCATTTTTGGTATTTTATACTTTTGGATTTATGTTTTTCATGTTGATTTTAAAATGACCTTTTTCATGTTTGAAATGTACTAACTCGTTTTTTCCTAACAGGAGGTCAACTTGGGAGTGGTTGCAACATTACGGTCCCAATGAGTACATTTTTGGAGAAAGGGACATCTGTTGCACCACAGGGCGGGAGGAGGGTGCGGAGCTCGATACATTTTCTTTCTTTGGTAAGCATTTTTGGTATTTTATACTTTTGGAATTTTGGTTTTTCATGTTGATTTTAAAATGCCCTTTTTCATGTTTGAAATGTACTGACTCCTTTCTTCCTAACAGCAGGTCAACTTGGGTGTGGTTGCAACATTACGGTCCCATTGAGTACATTTTTGGAGAAAGGGACATATGTTGCACCACAGGACGGGAGGAGGGTGCGCAGCTCGATACAATTTCTTTCTTTGGTAAGCATTTTTCGTATATTATACTTTTCGAATTTTGGTTTTTCATGTTGATTTTACAATGCCCTTTTCCATGTTTGAAATGTACTAACTCGTTTTTTCCTAACAGCATTTCAACTTGGGTGTGGTTGCAACATTACGGTCCCATTGAGTACATTTTTGGAGAAAGGGACATCTGTTTCACCACAGGGCGGGAGGAGGGTGCGGAGCTCGATACAATTTCTTTCTTTGGTAAGCATATTTTGTATTTTATACTTCGGGAATTTTGGTTCTTCATGTTGATTTTAAAATGCCCTTTTTCATGTTTGAAATGTACTAACTCGTTTTCTCATAACAGCAGGTCAACTTGGGGGTGGTTGCAACATTACGGTCCCATTGAGTACATTTTTGGAGAAAGGGACATCTGTTGCACCACAGGGCGGGAGGAGGGTGTGGAGCTCGATACAATTTCTTTCTTTGGTAAGCATTTTTTGTATTTTATACATTTGGAATTTTGGTTTTTCATGTTGATTTTAAAATGCCCTTTTTCATGTTTGAAATGTACTAACTCGTTTTTTCCTAACAGCAGGTCAACTTGGGTGTGGTTGCAACATTACGGTCCCATTGAGTACATTTTTGGAGAAAGGGACACCTGTTGCACCACAGGGCGGGAGGAGGGTGCGGAGCTCGATACAATTTCTTTCTTTGGTAAGCATTTTTTGTATTTTATACTTTTGGAATTTTGGTTTTTCATGTAGATTTTAAAATGCCCTTTTTCATGTTTGAAATGTACTAACTCGTTTTTTCCTAACAGCAGGTCAACTTGGGAGTGGTTGCAACATTACGGTCCCATTGAGTACATTTTTGGAGAAAGGGACATCTGTTGCACCACAGGGCGGGAGGAGGGTGCGGAGCTCGATACAATTTCTTTCCTTGGTAAGCATTTTTGGTATTTTATACTTTTGGAATTTTGGTTTTTCATGTTGATTTTAAAATGACCTTTTTCATGTTTCAAATGTACTAACTCCATTCTTCCTAACAGCAGGTCAACTTGGCAGTGGTTGCAACATTACGGTCCCATTGAGTACATTTTTGGAGAAAGGGACATCTGTTGCACCACAGGGCGGGAGGAGGGTGCGGAGCTCGATACAATTTCTTTCTTTGGTAATCATTTTTGTATTTTATACTTTTGGTATTTTGGTTTTTCATGTTGATTTTAAAATGACCTTTTTCATGTTTGAAATGTACTAACTCATTTTTTCCTAACAGCAGGTCAACTTGGGAGTGGTTGTAACATTACAGTCCCATTGAGTACATTTTTGGAGAAAGGAACATCTGTTGCACCACAGGGCGGGAGGCGGGTGCTGAGCTCGTTACAATTTCTTTTTTGGTAAGCATTTTTTGTATTTTATACTTTTGGAATTTTGGTTTTTCATGTTGATTTTAAAATGACCTTTTTCATGTTTCAAATGTACTAACTCATGTTTTCCTAACAGCAGGTCAACTTGGGTGTGGTTGCAACATTACGGTCCCATTGAGTACATTTTTGGAGAAAGGGTCATATGTTGCACCACAGGAGGGGAGAAGGGTGCGCAGCTCGATACAATTTCATTCTTTGGTAAGCATTTTTTGTATTCTATACTTTTGGAATTTTGGTTTTTCATGTTGATTTTAAAATGCCCTTTTCCATGTTTGAAATGTACTAACTCGTTTTTTCCTAACAGCATTTCAACTTGGGTGTGGTTGCAACATTACGGTCCCATTGAGTACATTTTTGAGAAAGGGACATCTGTTTCACCACAGGGCGGGAGGAGGGTGCGGAGCTCGATACAATTTCTTTCTTTGGTAAGCATTTTTTGTATTTTATACTTTGGGAATTTTGGTTTTTCATGTTGATTTTAAAATGCCCTTTTTCATGTTTGAAATGTACTAACTCGTTTTCTCCTAACAGCAGGTCAAATTGGGTGTGGTTGCAACATTACGGTCCCATTGAGTACATTTTTGGAGAAAGGGAAATCTGTTGCACCACAGGGCGGGAGGAGGGTGCGGAGCTCGATACAACTTCTTTCTTTGGTAAGCATTTTTTGTATTTTATACTTTTGGAATTTTGGTTTTTCATGTTGATTTATAAATGCCCTTTTTCATGTTTGAAATGTACTAACTCGTTTTTTCCTAACAGCAGGTCAACTTGGGAGTGGTTGCAACATTACGGTCCCATTGAGTACATTTTTGGAGAAAGGGACATCTGTTGCACCACAGGGCGGGAGGAGGGTGCAGAGCTCTTTACAATTTCTTTCCTTGGTAAGCATTTTTGGTATTTTATACTTTTGGAATTTTGGTTTTTCATGTTGATTTTAAAATGACCTTTTTCATGTTTCAAATGTACTAACTCCTTTCTTCCTAACAGCAGGTCAACTTGGCAGTGGTTGCAACATTACGGTCCCATTGAGTACATTTTTGGAGAAAGGGACATCTGTTGCACCACGGGGCGGGAGGAGGGTGCGGAGCTCGATACAATTTCTTTCTTTGGTAAGCATTTTTGTATTTTATACTTTTGGTATTTTGGTTTTTCATGTTGATTTTAAAATGACATTTTTCATGTTTGAAATGTACTAACTCATTTTTTCCTAACAGCAGGTCAACTTGGTAGTGGTTGCAACATTACGGTCCTATTGAGTACATTTTTGGAAAAAAGGGACATCTGTTGCACCACAGGGCGGGAGGAGGGTGCGGAGCTCGATACAATTTCTTTCTTTGGTAAGCATTTTTTGTATTTTATACTTTTGGAATTTTGGTTTTTCATGTTGATTTTAAAATGCCCTTTTTCATGTTTGAAATGTACTAACTCGTTTTTTCCTAACAGCAGGACAACTTGGGAGTGGTTGCAACATTACGGTCCCATTGAGTACATTTTTGGAGAAAGTGTCATCTGTTGCACCACAGGACGGGAGGAGGGTGCGAGCTCGATACAATTTCTTTCTTTGGTAAGCATTTTTGGTATTTTATACTTTTGGATTTATGTTTTTCATGTTGATTTTAAAATGACCTTTTTCATGTTTGAAATGTACTAACTCGTTTTTTCCTAACAGCAGGTCAACTTGGGAGTGGTTGCAACATTATGGTCCCAATGAGTACATTTTTGGAGAAAGGGACATCTGTTGCACCACAGGGCGGGAGGAGGGTGCGGAGCTCGATACATTTTCTTTCTTTGGTAAGCATTTTTGGTATTTTATACTTTTGGAATTTTGGTTTTTCATGTTGATTTTAAAATGCCCTTTTTCATGTTTGAAATGTACTGACTCCTTTCTTCCTAACAGCAGGTCAACTTGGGTGTGGTTGCAACATTACGGTCCCATTGAGTACATTTTTGGAGAAAGGGACATATGTTGCACCACAGGACGGGAGGAGGGTGCGCAGCTCGATACAATTTCTTTCTTTGGTAAGCATTTTTCGTATATTATACTTTTCGAATTTTGGTTTTTCATGTTGATTTTACAATGCCCTTTTCCATGTTTGAAATGTACTAACTCGTTTTTTCCTAACAGCATTTCAACTTGGGTGTGGTTGCAACATTACGGTCCCATTGAGTACATTTTTGAGAAAGGGACATCTGTTTCACCACAGGGCGGGAGGAGGGTGCGGAGCTCGATACAATTTCTTTCTTTGGTAAGCATTTTTTGTATTTTATACTTCGGGAATTTTGGTTTTTCATGTTGATTTTAAAATGCCCTTTTTCATGTTTGAAATGTACTAACTCGTTTTCTCATAACAGCAGGTCAACTTGGTCGTGGTTGCAACATTACGGTCCCATTGAGTACATTTTTGGAGAAAGGGACATCTGTTTCACCACAGGGCGGGAGGAGGGTGCGGAGCTCGATACAATTTCTTTCTTTGGTAAGCATTTTTTGTATTTTATACTTTTGGAATTTTGATTTTTTCATGTAGATTTTAAAATGCCCTTTTTCATGTTTGAAATGTACTAACTCGTTTTTTCCTAACAGCAGGTCAACTTGGGAGTGGTTGCAACATTACGGTCCCATTGAGTACATTTTTGGAGAAAGGGACATATGTTGCACCACAGGACGGGAGGAGGGTGCGCAGCTCGATACAATTTCTTTCTTTGGTAAGCATTTTTCGTATATTATACTTTTCGTATTTTGGTTTTTCATGTTGATTTTAAAATGCCCTTTTTCATTTTTGAAATGTACTAACTCGTTTTTTCCTAACAGCAGGTCAACTTGGGAGTGGTTGCAACATTACGGTCCCATTGAGTACATTTTTTGAGAAAGGGACATCTGTTGCACCACAGGACGGGAGGAGGGTGCGAGCTCGATACAATTTCTTTCTTTGGTAAGCATTTTTTGTATTTTATACTTTTGGTATTTTGGTTTTTCATGTTGATTTAAAAATGACATTTTTCATGTTTGAAATGTACTAACTTGTTTTTTCCTAACAGCAGGTCAACTTGGGAGTGGTTGCAACATTACGGTCCCATTGAGTACATTTTTTGAGAAAGGGACATCTGTTGCACCACAGGACGGGAGGAGGGTGCGAGCTCGATACAATTTCTTTCTTTGGTAAGCATTTTTTGTATTTTATACTTTTGGTATTTTGGTTTTTCATGTTGATTTTAAAATGACATTTTTCATGTTTGAAATGTACTAACTTGTTTTTTCCTAACAGCATTTCAACTTGGGTGTGGTTGCAACAATACGGTCCCATTGAGTACATTTTTGGAGAAAGGGACATCTGTTGCACCACAGGGCGAAAGGAGGGTGCGGAGCTCGATACAATTTCTTTCTTTGGTAAGCATTTTTGTATTTTATTCTTTAGTAATTTTGGTTTTTCATGTTGAATTTAAAATGACCTTTTTCATGTTTGAAATGTACTAACTCCTTTCTTCCTAACAGCAGGTCAACTTGGCAGTGGTTGCAACATTACGGTCCCATTGAGTACATTTTTGGAGAAAGGGACATCTGTTGCACCACAGGGCGGGAGGAGGGTGCGGAGCTCGATACAATTTCTTTCTTTGGTAAGCATTTTTGTATTTTATACTTTTGGTATTTTGGTTTTTCATGTTGATTTTAAAATGACATTTTTCATGTTTGAAATGTACTAACTCATTTTTTCCTAACAGCAGGTCAACTTGGGAGTGGTTGCAACATTGCGGTCCCATTGAGTACATTTTTGGAGAAAGGGACATCTGTTGCACCACAGGGCGGGAGGAGGGTGCTGAGCTCGTTACAATTTCTTTCTTTGGTAAGCATTTTTTGTATTTTATACTTTTGGAATTTTGGTTTTTCATGTTGATTTTAAAATGACCTTTTTCATGTTTCAAATGTACTAACTTGTTTTTTCCTCACAGCAGGTCAATTTGTGAGTGTGGTTGCAACATTACGCTCCCATTGACAAAATGTTTGATGAAAGGGACATCTGTTGCACCACAGAGCAGGGACGAGGGTGCTTAGCTCGATCCACTTTCTTTCTCTGGTAAGCATTTTTTTCTGTTTTATACTTTTGGAATCTTGGTTTTCATGTTGATTTTAAAATGTCCTTTTTCATATTTGAAATGTACTAACTCGTTTTATCCCCACAGCAGGTCAACTTGTGTGTGTGGTTGGAACATTACGCTCCCATTGAGTAAACGTTTGTGGAAAGGGACATCTGTTGCACCACAGGACAGGGAGGAGGGTGCTTAGCTCGATACATTTTCTTTCTCTGGTAAGCATTCCTTTCTGTTTTATACTTTTGGAATTTGGGTTTTTCATGTTGATTTTAAAAAGACCTTTTTCATGTTTGAAATGTACTAACTCGTTTTTTCCTCACAGCAGGTCAAGTTGTGTGTGTGGTTGCAACATTACGCTCCCATTGAGTAAACGTTTGTGGAGAGGGACAACTGTTGCACCACAGGGCAGCGAGGAGGGTGCTTAGCTTGATACATTTTCTTTCTCTGGTAAGCATTCTTTCTGTTTTATACTTTTGGAATTAGGGTTTTCATGTTGATTTTAAAATGTCCTTTTTCATATTTGAAATGTACTAACTCGTTTTTTCCCCACAGCAGGTCAACTTGTGTGTGTGGTTGCAACATTACGGTCCCATTGAGTAAACGTTTGTGGAAAGGGACATCTGTTGCACCACAGGGAAGGGAGGAGGGTGCGGAGCTCGATACAATTTCTTTCTCAGGTAAGCATTTTTTTGTGTTTTATAATATTGGAATTTTGGTTTTTCATGTTGATTTTAAAATGACCTTTTTCATGTTTGAAATGTACTAACTCGTTTTTTCCTAACAGCAGGTCAATTTGTGAGTGTGGTTGCAACATTACGCTCCCATTGACAAAATGTTTGATGAAAGGGACATCTGTTGCACCACAGAGCAGGGACGAGGGTGCTTAGCTCGATCCACTTTCTTTCTCTGGTAAGCATTTTTTTCTGTTTTATACTTTTGGAATCTTGGTTTTCATGTTGATTTTAAAATGTCCTTTTTCATATTTGAAATGTACTAACTCGTTTTATCCCCACAGCAGGTCAACTTGTGTGTGTGGTTGGAACATTACGCTCCCATTGAGTAAACGTTTGTGGAAAGGGACATCTGTTGCACCACAGGACAGGGAGGAGGGTGCTTAGCTCGATACATTTTCTTTCTCTGGTAAGCATTCATTTCTGTTTTATACTTTTGGAATTTGGGTTTTTCATGTTGATTTTAAAAAGACCTTTTTCATGTTTGAAATGTACTAACTCGTTTTTTCCTCACAGCGGGTCAAGTTGTGTGTGTGGTTGAAACATTACGCTCCCATTGTGTAAACGTTTGTGGAGAGGGACATCTGTTGCACCACAGGGCGGGAGGAGGGTGCGGAGCTCGAACAATTTCTTTCTTTGGTAAGCATTTTTTGTATTTTATACTTTTGGAATTTTGGTTTTTCATGTTGATTTTAAAATGCCCTTTTTCATGTTTGAAATGTACTAACTCGTTTTTTCCTAACAGCAGGTCAACTTGGGAGTGGTTGCAACATTACGGTCCCATTGAGTACATTTTTTGAGAAAGGGACATCTGTTGCACCACAGGACGGGAGGAGGGTGCGAGCTCGATACAATTTCTTTCTTTGGTAAGCATTTTTTGTATTTTATACTTTTGGTATTTTGGTTTTTCATGTTGATTTAAAAATGACATTTTTCATGTTTGAAATGTACTAACTTGTTTTTTCCTAACAGCAGGTCAACTTGGGAGTGGTTGCAACATTACGGTCCCATTGAGTACATTTTTTGAGAAAGGGACATCTGTTGCACCACAGGACGGGAGGAGGGTGCGAGCTCGATACAATTTCTTTCTTTGGTAAGCATTTTTTGTATTTTATACTTTTGGTATTTTGGTTTTTCATGTTGATTTTAAAATGACATTTTTCATGTTTGAAATGTACTAACTTGTTTTTTCCTAACAGCATTTCAACTTGGGTGTGGTTGCAACAATACGGTCCCATTGAGTACATTTTTGGAGAAAGGGACATCTGTTGCACCACAGGGCGAAAGGAGGGTGCGGAGCTCGATACAATTTCTTTCTTTGGTAAGCATTTTTGTATTTTATTCTTTAGTAATTTTGGTTTTTCATGTTGAATTTAAAATACCCTTTTTCATGTTTGAAATGTACTAACTCGTTTTTTCCTAACAGCAGGTCAACTTGGGAGTGGTTGCAACATTACGGTCCCATTGAGTACATTTTTTGAGAAAGGGACATCTGTTGCAGCACAGGACGGGAGGAGGGTGCGAGCTCGATACAATTTCTTTCTTTGGTAAGCATTTTTTGTATTTTATACTTTTGGTATTTTGGTTTTTCATGTTGATTTTAAAATGACATTTTTCATGTTTGAAATGTACTAACTTGTTTTTTCCTAACAGCATTTCAACTTGGGTGTGGTTGCAACATTACGGTCCCATTGAGTACATTTTTAGAGAAAGGGACGTCTGTTGCACCACAGGGCAAAAGGAGGGTGCGGAGCTCGATACAATTTCTTTCTTGGTAAGCATTTTTTGTATTTTATACTTTTGGTATTTTGGTTTTTCATGTTGATTTTAAAATGCCCTTTTTCATGTTTGAAATGTACTAACTCGTTTTTCCCTCACAGCGGGTCAAGTTGTGTGTGTGGTTGCAACATTACGCTCCCATTGAGTAAACGTTTGTGGAGAGGGACATCTGTTGCACCACAGGGAAGGGAGGAGGGTGCGGAGCTCGATACAATTTCTTTCTTTGGTAAGCATTTTTGGTATTTTATTCTTTAGTAATTTTGGTTTTTCATGTTGATTTTAAAATGCCCTTTTTCATGTTTGAAATGTACTAACTCGTTTTTCCCTCACAGCGGGTCAAGTTGTGTGTGTGGTTGCAACATTACGCTCCCATTGAGTAAACGTTTGTGGAGAGGGACATCTGTTGCACCACAGGGAAGGGAGGAGGGTGCGGAGCTCGATACAATTTCTTTCTTTGGTAAGCATTTTTGGTATTTTATACTTTTGGAATTTTGGTTTTTCATGTTGATTTTAAAATGCCCTTTTTCATGTTTGAAATGTACTAACTCGTTTTTTCCTAACAGCAGGTCAACTTGGGTGTGGTTGCAACATTACGGTCCCATTGAGTACATTTTTGGAGAAAGGGACATCTGTTGCACCACAGGGCGGGAGGAGGGTGCGGAGCTCGAACAATTTCTTTCTTTGGTAAGCATTTTTTGTATTTTATACTTTTGGAATTTTGGTTTTTCATGTTGATTTTAAAATGCCCTTTTTCATGTTTGAAATGTACTAACTCGTTTTTTCCTAACAGCTGGTCAACTTGGGAGTGGTTGCAACATTACGGTCCCATTGAGTACATTTTTGGAGAAAGGGACATCTGTTGCACCACAGGGCGGGAGGAGGGTGCGGAGCTCGATACAATTTCTTTCTTTGGTAAGCATTTTTGGTATTTTATACTTTTGGAATTTTGGTTTTTATGTTGATTTATAAATGCCCTTTTCCATGTTAGAAATGTACTAACTCGTTTTTTCCTAACAGCAGGTCAACTTGGGAGTGGTTGCAACATTACGGTCCCATTGAGTACATTTTTGGAGAAAGGGACATCTGTTGCACCACAGGGCGGGAGGAGGGTGCGGAGCTCGATACTATTTCTTTCTTTGGTAAGCATTTTTGTATTTTATACTTTTGGTATTTCGGTTTTTCATGTTGATTTTAAAATGACATTTTTCATGTTTGAAATGTACTAACTCATTTTTTCCTAACAGCAGGTCAACTTGGGAGTGGTTGCAACATTACGGTCCCATTGAGTACATTTTTGAGAAAGGGACATCTGTTGCACCACAGGGTGGGAGGAGGGTGCGGAGCTCGAACAATTTCTTTCTTTGGTAAGCATTTTTTGTATTTTATACTTTTGGAATTTTGGTTTTTCATGTTGATTTTAAAATGCCCTTTTTCATGTTTGAAATGTACTAACTCGTTTTTTCCTAACAGCTGGTCAACTTGGGAGTGGTTGCAACATTACGGTCCCATTGAGTACATTTTTGGAGAAAGGGACATCTGTTGCACCACAGGGCGGGAGGAGGGTGCGGAGCTCGATACAATTTCTTTCTTTGGTAAGCATTTTTGTATTTTATACTTTTGGTATTTTGGTTTTTCATGTTGATTTTAAGATGCCCTTTTTCATGTTTGAAATGTACTAACTCGTTTTTCCCTCACAGAAGGTCAAGTTGTGTGTGTGGTTGCAACATTACGCTCCCATTGAGTAAACGTTTGTGGAGAGGGACATCTGTTGCACCACAGGGAAGGGAGGAGGGTGCGGAGCTCGATACAATTTCTTTCTTTGGTAAGCATTTTTGGTATTTTATACTTTTGGAATTTTGGTTTTTCATGTTGATTTTAAAATGCCCTTTTTCATGTTTGAAATGTACTAACTCGTTTTTTCTTAACAGCAGGTCAACTTGGGAGTGGTTGCAACATTACGGTCCCATTGAGTACATTTTTGAGAAAGGGACATCTGTTGCACCACAGGGCGGGAGGAGGGTGCGGAGCTCGATACAATTTCTTTCTTTGGTAAGCATTTTTTGTATTTTATACTTTTGGTATTTTGGTTTTTCATGTTGATTTTAAAATGCCCTTTTTCATGTTTGAAATGTACTAACTCGTTTTTCCCTCACACCGGGTCAAGTTGTGTGTGTGGTTGCAACATTACGCTCCCATTGAGTAAACGTTTGTGGAGAGGGACATCTGTTGCACCACAGGGAAGGGAGGAGGGTGCGGAGCTCGATACAATTTCTTTCTTTGGTAAGCATTTTTGGTATTTTATACTTTTGGAATTTTGGTTTTTCATGTTGATTTTAAAATGCCCTTTTTCATGTTTGAAATGTACTAACTCGTTTTTTCCTAACAGCAGGTCAACTTGGGTGTGGTTGCAACATTACGGTCCCATTGAGTACATTTTTGGAGAAAGGGACATCTGTTGCACCACAGGGTGGGAGGAGGGTGCGGAGCTCGAACAATTTCTTTCTTTGGTAAGCATTTTTTGTATTTTATACTTTTGGAATTTTGGTTTTTCATGTTGATTTTAAAATGCCCTTTTTCATGTTTGAAATGTACTAACTCGTTTTTTCCTAACAGCTGGTCAACTTGGGAGTGGTTGCAACATTACGGTCCCATTGAGTACATTTTTGGAGAAAGGGACATCTGTTGCACCACAGGGCGGGAGGAGGGTGCGGAGCTCGATACAATTTCTTTCTTTGGTAAACATTTTTGGTATTTTATACTTTTGGAATTTTGGTTTTTCATGTTGATTTATAAATGCCCTTTTCCATGTTTGAAATGTACTAACTCGTTTTTTCCTAACAGCAGGTCAACTTGGGAGTGGTTGCAACATTACGGTCCCATTGAGTACATTTTTGGAGAAAGGGACATCTGTTGCACCACAGGGCGGGAGGAGGGTGCGGAGCTCGATACTATTTCTTTCTTTGGTAAGCATTTTTGTATTTTATACTTTTGGTATTTCGGTTTTTCATGTTGATTTTAAAATGACATTTTTCATGTTTGAAATGTACTAACTCATTTTTTCCTAACAGCAAACCAACTTGGGAGTGGTTGCAACATTACGGTCCCATTGAGTACATTTTTGAGAAAGGGACATCTGTTGCACCACAGGGCGGGAGGAGGGTGCGGAGCTCGATACAATTTCTTTCTTTGGTAAGCATTTTTGTATTTTATACTTTTGGTATTTTGGTTTTTCATGTTGATTTTAAAATGACATTTTTCATGTTTGAAATGTACTAACTCATTTTTTCCTAACAGCAGGTCAACTTGGGAGTGGTTGCAACATTACGGTCCCATTGAGTACATTTTTGGAGAAAGGGACATCTGTTGCACCACAGGGCGGGAGGAGGGTGCGGAGCTCGATACTATTTCTTTCTTTGGTAAGCATTTTTGTATTTTATACTTTTGGTATTTCGGTTTTTCATGTTGATTTTAAAATGACATTTTTCATGTTTGAAATGTAGTAACTCATTTTTTCCTAACAGCAGGTCAACTTGGGAGTGGTTGCAACATTACGGTCCCATTGAGTACATTTTTGAGAAAGGGACATCTGTTGCACCACAGGGCGGGAGGAGGGTGCGGAGCTCGATACAATTTCTTTCTTTGGTAAGCATTTTTGTATTTTATACTTTTGGTATTTTGGTTTTTCATGTTGATTTTAAAATGACATTTTTCATGTTTGAAATGTACTAACTCATTTTTTCCTAACAGCAGGTCAACTTGGGAGTGGTTGCAACATTACGGTCCCATTGAGTACATTTTTGGAGAAAGGGACATCTGTTGCACCATAGGGCGGGAGGAGGGTGCTGAGCTCGTTGCAATTTCTTTCATTGGTAAGCATTTTTTGTATTTTATATTTTTGGAATTTTGGTTTTTCATGTTGATTTTAAAAAGCCCTTTTTCATGTTTGAAATGTACTAACTCGTTTTTTCCTCACAGCATTTCAACTTGGGTGTGGTTGCAACATTACGGTCCCATTGAGTACCTTTTTGGTGAAAGGGACATCTGTTGCACCACAGGGCAAAAGGAGGGTGCGGAGCTCGATACAATTTCTTTCTTTGGTAAGCATTTTTTGTATTTTATTCTTTGGTAATTTTGGTTTTTCATGTTGATTTTAAAATGCCCTTTTTTATGTTTGAAATGTACTAACTCGTTTTTTCCTAACTGCAGGTCAACTTGGGTGTGGTTGCAACATTACGGTCCCATTGAGTACATTTTTGGAGAAAGGGACATCTGTTGCACCACAGGGCGGGAGGAGGGTGCGGAGCTCGAACAATTTCTTTCTTTGGTAAACATTTTTTGTATTTTATACTTTTGGAATTTTGGTTTTTCATGTTGATTTTAAAATGCCCTTTTTCATGTTTGAAATGTACTAACTCGTTTTTTCCTAACAGCAGGTCAACTTGGGAGTGGTTGCAACATTACGGTCCCATTGAGTACATTTTTGGAGAAAGGGACATCTGTTGCACCACAGGGCGGGAGGAGGGTGCGGAGCTCGATACAATTTCTTCCTTTGTTAAGCATTTTTTGTATTTTATAATTTTGGAATTTTGGTTTTTCATGTTGATTTTAAAATGCCCTTTTTCATGTTTGAAATGTTCTAACTCGTTTTTTCCTAACAGCAGGTCAACTTGGGAGTGGTTGCAACATTACGGTCCCATTGCATACATTTTTGGAAAAGGGACATCTGTTGCACCACAGGGTGGGAGGAGGGTGCCGAGCTCGATACAATTTCTTTCTTTGGTAAGCATTTTTTGTATTTTATATTTTTGGAATTTTGGTTTTTCATGTTGATTTTAAGAAGCCCTTTTTCATGTTTGAAATATACTAACTCGTTTTTTCCTAACAGCAGGTCAACTTGGGAGTGGTTGCAACATTACGGTCCCATTGAGTACATTTTTGGAGAAAGGGACATCTGTTGCACCACAGGGCGGGAGGAGGGTGCGGAGCTTGATACAGTTTCTTTCTTTGGTAAGCATTTTTTGTATTTTATACTTTTGGAATTTTGGTTTTTCATGTAGATTTTAAAATGACCTTTTTCATGTTTGAAATGTACTAACTCGTTTTTTCCTAACAGCAGGTCAACTTGGGAGTGGTTGCAACATTACGGTCCCATTGAGTACATTTTTGGAGAAAGGGACATCTGTTGCAACACTGCGCGGGAGGAGGGTGCGGAGCTCGAACAATTTCTTTCTTTGGTAAGCATTTTTTGTATTTTATACTTTTGGAATTTTGGTTTTTCATGTTGATTTTAAAATGCCCTTTTTCATGTTTGAAATGTACTAGCTCGTTTTTTCCTAACAGCAGGTCAACTTGGGAGTGGTTGCAACATTACGGTCCCATTGAGTACATTTTTTGAGAAAGGGACATCTGTTGCACCACAGGACGGGAGGAGGGTGCGAGCTCTATACAATTTCTTTCTTTGGTAAGCATTTTTTGTATTTTATACTTTTGGTATTTTGGTTTTTCATGTTGATTTTAAAATGACATTTTTCATGTTTGAAATGCACTAACTCGTTTTTTCCTAACAGCATTTCAACTTGGGTGTGGTTGCAACATTAAGGTCCCATTGAGTACATTTTTGGAGAAAGGGACATCTGTTGCACCACAGGGCGGGAGGAGGGTGCGGAGCTCGAACAATTTCTTTCTTTGGTAAGCATTTTTTGTATTTTATACTTTTGGAATTTTGGTTTTTCATGTTGATTTTAAAATGCCCTTTTTCATGTTTGAAATGTACTAATTCGTTTTTTCCTAACAGCAGGTCAACTTGGGAGTGGTTGCAACATTACGGTCCCATTGAGTACATTTTTTGAGAAAGGGACATCTGTTGCACCACAGGACGGGAGGAGGGTGCGAGCTCAATACAATTTCTTTCTTTGGTAAGCATTTTTTGTATTTTATACTTTTGGTATTTTGGTTTTTCATGTTGATTTTAAAATGACATTTTTCATGTTTGAAATGTACTAACTCGTTTTTTCCTAACAGCATTTCAACTTGGGTGTGGTTGCAACATTACGGTCCCATTGAGTACCTTTTTGGTGAAAGGGACATCTGTTGCACCACAGGGCGGGAGGAGGGAGCGGAGCTCGAGACAATTTCTTTCTTTGGTAAGCATTTTTTGTATTTTATTCTTTAGTAATTTTGGTTTTTCATGTTGATTTTAAAATGCCCTTTTTTATGTTTGAAATGTACTAACTCGTTTTTTCCTAACAGCAGGTCAACTTGGGTGTGGTTGCAACATTACGGTCCCATTGAGTATATTTTTGGAGAAAGGGACATCTGTTGCACCACAGAGCGGGAGGAGGGTGCGGAGCTCGAACAATTTCTTTCTTTGGTAAGCATTTTTTGTATTTTCTACTTTTGGAATTTTGGTTTTTCATGTTGAATTTTAAATGCCCTTTTTCATGTTTGAAATGTACTAACTCGTTTTTTCCTAACAGCAGGTCAACTTGGCAGTGGTTGCAACATTACGGTCCCATTGAGTACATTTTTGGAGAAAGGGACATCTGTTGCACCACAGGGCGGGAGGAGGGTGCGGAGCTCGATACAATTTCTTTCTTTGGTAAGCATTTTTTGTATTTTATACTTTTGGAATTTTGGTTCTTCATGTTGATTTTAAAATGCCCTTTTTCATGTTTGAAATTTTCTAACTCATTTTTTCCTAACAGCAGGTCAACTTGGGAGTGGTTGCAACATTACGGTCCCATTGAATACATTTTTGGAGAAAGGGACATCTGTTGCACCACAGGGTGGGAGGAGGGTGCTGAGCTCGATACAATTTCTTTCTTTGGTAAGCATTTTTTGTATTTTATATTTTTGGAATTTTGGTTTTTCATGTTGATTTTAAAAAGCCCTTTTTCATGTTTGAAATGTACTAACTCGTTTTTTCCTAACAGCAGGTCAACTTGGGAGTGGTTGCAACATTACGGTCCCATTGAGTACATTTTTTGAGAAACGGACATCTGTTGCACCACAGGACGGGAGAAGGGTGCGAGCTCGATACAATTTCTTTCTTTGGTAAGCATTTTTTGTATTTTATACTTTTGCAATTTTGGTTTTTCATGTTGATTTTAAAATGACATTTTTCATGATTGAAATGTACTAACTCGTTTTTTCCTAACAGCATTTCAACTTGGGTGTGGTTGCAACATTACGGTCCCATTGAGTACATTTTTGGAGAAAGGGACATCTGTTGCACCACTGTGCGGGAGGAGGGTGCTTAGCTCGATACATTTTCTTTCTTTGGTAAGCATTTTTTGTATTTTATTCTTTGGTAATTTTGGTTCTTCATGTTGATTTTAAAATGTCCTTTTTCATGTTGAAATGTACTAACTCGTTTTTTCCTAACAGCATTCAACTTGGATGTGGTTGCAACATTACGGTCCCATTGAGTACATTTTTGGAGAAAGGGACATCTGTTGCACCACAGGGCGGGTGGAGGGTGCGGAGCTCGATACAATTTCTTTCTTTGGTAAGCATTTTTGGTATTTTATACTTTTGGAATTTTGGTTTTTCATGTTGATTTTAAAATGCCCTTTTTCATGTTTGAAATGTACTAACTCGTTTTTTCCTAACAGCAGGTCAACTTGGGTGTGGTTGCAACATTACTGTCCCATTGAGTACATTTTTGGAGAAAGGGACATCTGTTGCACCACAGGGCGGGAGGAGGGTGCGGAGCTCGATACAATTTCTTTCTTTGGTAAGCATTTTTTGTATTTTATACTTTTGGAATTTTGGTTTTTCATGTTGATTTTAAAAAGCCCTTTTTCATGTTTGAAATTTACTAACTCGTTTTTTCCAAACAGCAGGTCAACTTGGGAGTGGTTGCAACATTACGGTCCCATTGAGTACATTTATTGAGAAAGGGACATCTGTTGCACCACAGGGCGGGAGGAGGGTGCGAGCTCGATACAATTTCTTTCTTTGGTAAGCATTTTTGGTATTTTATACCTTTGCAATTTTGGTTTTTCATGTTGATTTCAAAATGACCTTTTTCATGTTTCAAAGGTACTAACTCGTTTTTTCCAAACAGCAGGTCAACTTGGGAGTGGTTGCAACATTATGGTCCCATTGAGTACATTTTTGGAGAAAGGGACATCTGTTGCACCACAGGGCTGCAGGAGGGTGCGGAGCTCGATACAATTTCTTTCTTTGGTAAGCATCTTTTATATTTTATACTTTTGGAATTTTGGTTTTTCATGTTGATTTTAAAATGCCCTTTTTCATGTTTGAAATGTACTAACTCGTTTTTTCCTAACAGCAGGTCAACTTGGGTGTGGTTGCAACATTACGGTCCCATTGAGTACATTTTTGGAGAAAGGGACATCTGTTGCACCACAGGGCGGGAGGAGGGTGCGGAACTCGATACAATTTCTTTCTTTGGTAAGCATTTTTTGTATTTTATACTTTTGGAATTTTGGTTTTTCATGTTGATTTTAAAATGCCCTTTTTCATGTTTGAAATGTACTAACTCGTTTTTTCCTAACAGCAGGTCAACTTGGGTGTGGTTGCAACATTACGGTCCCATTGAGTACATTTTTGGAGAAAGGGACATCTGTTGCACCACAGGGCGGGAGGAGGGTGCGGAGCTCGATACAATTTCTTTCTTTGGTAAGCATTTTTGGTATTTTATACTTTTGGAATTTTGGTTTTTCATGTTGATTTATAAATGCCCTTTTCCATGTTTGAAATGTACTAACTCGTTTTTTCCTAACAGCAGGTCAACTTGGGAGTGGTTGCAACATTACGGTCCCATTGAGTACATTTTTGGAGAAAGGGACATCTGTTGCACCACAGGGCGGGAGGAGGGTGCGGAGCTCGATACTATTTCTTTCTTTGGTAAGCATTTTTGTATTTTATACTTTTGGTATTTCGGTTTTTCATGTTGATTTTAAAATGACATTTTTCATGTTTGAAATGTACTAACTCATTTTTTCCTAACAGCAGGTCAACTTGGGAGTGGTTGCAACATTACGGTCCCATTGAGTACATTTTTTGAGAAAGGGACATCTGTTGCACCACAGGACGGGAGGAGGGTGCGAGCTCAATACAATTTCTTTCTTTGGTAAGCATTTTTTGTATTTTATACTTTTGGTATTTTGGTTTTTCATGTTGATTTTAAAATGACATTTTTCATGTTTGAAATGTACTAACTCGTTTTTTCCTAACAGCATTTCAACTTGGGTGTGGTTGCAACATTACGGTCCCATTGAGTACCTTTTTGGTGAAAGGGACATCTGTTGCACCACAGGGCGGGAGGAGGGAGCGGAGCTCGAGACAATTTCTTTCTTTGGTAAGCATTTTTTGTATTTTATTCTTTAGTAATTTTGGTTTTTCATGTTGATTTTAAAATGCCCTTTTTTATGTTTGAAATGTACTAACTCGTTTTTTCCTAACAGCAGGTCAACTTGGGTGTGGTTGCAACATTACGGTCCCATTGAGTACATTTTTGAGAAAGGGACATCTGTTGCACCACAGGGCGGGAGGAGGGTGCGGAGCTCGATACAATTTCTTTCTTTGGTAAGCATTTTTTGTATTTTATTCTTTGGTAATTTTGGTTTTTCATGTTGATTTTAAAATGCCCTTTTTTATGTTTGAAATGTACTAACTCATTTTTTCCTAACTGCAGGTCAACTTGGGTGTGGTTGCAACATTACGGTCCCATTGAGTACATTTTTGGAGAAAGGGACATCTGTTGCACCACAGGGCGGGAGGAGGGTGCGGAGCTCGAACAATTTCTTTCTTTGGTAAGCATTTTTTGTATTTTATACTTTTGGAATTTTGGTTTTTCATGTTGATTTTAAAATGCCCTTTTTCATGTTTGAAATGTACTAACTCGTTTTTTCCTAACAGCAGGTCAACTTGGGAGTGGTTGCAACATTACGGTCCCATTGAGTACATTTTTGGAGAAAGGGACATCTGTTGCACCACAGGGCGGGAGGAGGGTGCGGAGCTCGATACAATTTCTTCCTTTGTTAAGCATTTTTTGTATTTTATAATTTTGGAATTTTGGTTATTCATGTTGATTTTAAAATGCCCTTTTTCATGTTTGAAATGTTCTAACTCGTTTTTTCCTAACAGCAGGTCAACTTGGGAGTGGTTGCAACATTACGGTCCCATTGCATACACTTTTGGAAAAGGGACATCTGTTGCACCACAGGGTGGGAGGAGGGTGCTGAGCTCGATACAATTTCTTTCTTTGGTAAGCATTTTTTGTATTTTATATTTTTGGAATTTTGGTTTTTCATGTTGATTTTAAGAAGCCCTTTTTCATGTTTGAAATATACTAACTCGTTTTTTCCTAACAGCAGGTCAACTTGGGAGTGGTTGCAACATTACGGTCCCATTGAGTACATTTTTGGAGAAAGGGACATCTGTTGCACCACAGGGCGGGAGGAGGGTGCGGAGCTTGATACAATTTCTTTCTTTGGTAAGCATTTTTTGTATTTTATACTTTTGGAATTTTGGTTTTTCATGTAGATTTTAAAATGACCTTTTTCATGTTTGAAATGTACTAACTCGTTTTTTCCTAACAGCAGGTCAACTTGGGAGTGGTTGCAACATTACGGTCCCATTGAGTACATTTTTGGAGAAAGGGACATCTGTTGCAACACTGCGCGGGAGGAGGGTGCGGAGCTCGAACAATTTCTTTCTTTGGTAAGCATTTTTTGTATTTTATACTTTTGGAATTTTGGTTTTTCATGTTGATTTTAAAATGCCCTTTTTCATGTTTGAAATGTACTAACTCGTTTTTTCCTAACAGCAGGTCAACTTGGGAGTGGTTGCAACATTACGGTCCCATTGAGTACATTTTTTGAGAAAGGGACATCTGTTGCACCACAGGACGGGAGGAGGTTGCGAGCTCTATACAATTTCTTTCTTTGGTAAGCATTTTTTGTATTTTATACTTTTGGTATTTTGGTTTTTCATGTTGATTTTAAAATGACATTTTTCATGTTTGAAATGCACTAACTCGTTTTTTCCTAACAGCATTTCAACTTGGGTGTGGTTGCAACATTAAGGTCCCATTGAGTACATTTTTGGAGAAAGGGACATCTGTTGCACCACAGGGCGGGAGGAGGGTGCGGAGCTCGAACAATTTCTTTCTTTGGTAAGCATTTTTTGTATTTTATACTTTTGGAATTTTGGTTTTTCATGTTGATTTTAAAATGCCCTTTTTCATGTTTGAAATGTACTAATTCGTTTTTTCCTAACAGCAGGTCAACTTGGGAGTGGTTGCAACATTACGGTCCCATTGAGTACATTTTTGGAGAAAGGGACATCTGTTGCACCACAGGGCGGGAGGAGGGTGCGGAGCTCGATACAATTTCTTTCTTTGGTAAGCATTTTTTGTATTTTATACTTTTGGAATTTTGGTTTTTCATGTTGATTTATAAGTGCCCTTTTCCATGTTTGAAATGTACTAACTCGTTTTTTCCTAACAGCAGGTCAACTTGGGAGTGGTTGCAACATTACGGTCTCATTGAGTACATTTTTGGAGAAAGGGACATCTGTTGCACCACAGGGCGGGAGGAGGGTGCGGAGCTCGATACAATTTCTTTCTTTGGTAAGCATTTTTGTATTTTATACTTTTGGTATTTTGGTTTTTCATGTTGATTTTAAAATGACATTTTTCATGTTTGAAATGTACTAACTCATTTTTTCCTAACAGCAGGTCAACTTGGGAGTGGTTGCAACATTAGGGTCCCATTGACTACATTTTTGGAGAAAGGGACATCTGTTGCACCACAGGGCGGGAGGAGGGTGCTGAGCTCGTTACAATTTATTTCATTGGTAAGCATTTTTTGTATTTTATAATTTTGGAATTTTGGTTTTTCATGTTGATTTTAAAAAGCCCTTTTTCATGTTTGAAATGTACTAACTCGTTTTTTCCTAACAGCAGGTGAACTTGGGTGTGGTTGCAACATTACGGTCCCATTGAGTATATTTTTGGAGAAAGGGACATCTGTTGCACCACAGAGCGGGAGGAGGGTGCGGAGCTCGATACAATTTCTTTCTTTGGTAAGCATTTTTTGTATTTTATACTTTTGGAATTTTGGTTTTTCATGTTGATTTTAAAATGCCCTTTTTCATGTTTGAAATGTACTAACTCGTTTTTTCCTAACAGCAGGTCAACTTGGGAGTGGTTGCAACATTACGGTCCCATTGAGTACATTTTTGGAGAAAGGGACATCTGTTGCACCACAGGGCGGGAGGAGGGTGCGGAGCTCGATACAATTTCTTTCTTTGGTAAGCATTTTTTGTATTTTATACTTTTGGAATTTTGGTTCTTCATGTTGATTTTAAAATGCCCTTTTTCATGTTTGAAATGTTCTAACTCATTTTTTCCTAACAGCAGGTCAACTTGGGAGTGGTTGCAACATTACGGTCCCATTGAATACATTTTTGGAGAAAGGGACATCTGTTGCACCACAGGGTGGGAGGAGGGTGCTGAGCTCGATACAATTTCTTTCTTTGGTAAGCATTTTTTGTATATATATTTTTGGAATTTTGGTTTTTCATGTTGATTTTAAAAAGCCCTTTTTCATGTTTGAAATGTACTAACTCGTTTTTTCCTAACAGCAGGTCAACTTGGGAGTGGTTGCAACATTACGGTCCCATTGAGTACATTTTTTGAGAAACGGACATCTGTTGCACCACAGGACAGGAGAAGGGTGCGAGCTCGATACAATTTCTTTCTTTGGTAAGCATTTTTTGTATTTTATACTTTTGCAATTTTGGTTTTTCATGTTGATTTTAAAATGACATTTTTCATGATTGAAATGTACTAACTCGTTTTTTCCTAACAGCATTTCAACTTGGGTGTGGTTGCAACATTACGGTCCCATTGAGTACATTTTTGGAGAAAGGGACATCGGTTGCACCACTGTGCGGGAGGAGGGTGCTTAGCTCGATACATTTTCTTTCTTTGGTAAGCATTTTTTGTATTTTATTCTTTGGTAATTTTGGTTCTTCATGTTGATTTTAAAATGTCCTTTTTCATGTTGAAATGTACTAACTCGTTTTTTCCTAACAGCATTCAACTTGGATGTGGTTGCAACATTACGGTCCCATTGAGTACATTTTTGGAGAAAGGGACATCTGTTGCACCACAGGGCGGGTGGAGGGTGCGGAGCTCGATACAATTTCTTTCTTTGGTAAGCATTTTTGGTATTTTATACTTTTGGAATTTTGGTTTTTCATGTTGATTTTAAAATGCCCTTTTTCATGTTTGAAATGTACTAACTCGTTTTTTCCTAACAGCAGGTCAACTTGGGTGTGGTTGCAACATTACTGTCCCATTGAGTACATTTTTGGAGAAAGGGACATCTGTTGCACCACAGGGCGGGAGGAGGGTGCGGAGCTCGATACAATTTCTTTCTTTGGTAAGCATTTTTTGTATTTTATACTTTTGGAATTTTGGTTTTTCATGTTGATTTTAAAAAGCCCTTTTTCATGTTTGAAATTTACTAACTCGTTTTTTCCTAACAGCAGGTCAACTTGGGAGTGGTTGCAACATTACGGTCCCATTGAGTACATTTATTGAGAAAGGGACATCTGTTGCACCACAGGGCGGGAGGAGGGTGCGAGCTCGATACAATTTCTTTCTTTGGTAAGCATTTTTGGTATTTTATACCTTTGCAATTTTGGTTTTTCATGTTGATTTCAAAATGACC
The DNA here is from genome assembly GCF_023898315.1 of Schistocerca nitens. NCBI lineage: Eukaryota > Metazoa > Arthropoda > Insecta > Orthoptera > Acrididae > Schistocerca > Schistocerca nitens. Next base: position 117,475,796 of record NC_064623.1, read on the forward strand.
TTTTTCATGTTTCAAAGGTACTAACTCGTTTTTTCCAAACAGCAGGTCAACTTGGGAGTGGTTGCAACATTACGGTCCCATTGAGTACATTTTTGGAGAAAGGGACATCTGTTGCACCACAGGGCTGCAGGAGGGTGCGGAGCTCGATACAATTTCTTTCTTTGGTAAGCATCTTTTATATTTTATACTTTTGTAATTTTGGTTTTTCATGTTGATTTTAAAATGCCCTTTTTCATGTTTGAAATGTACTAACTCGTTTTTTCCTAACAGCAGGTCAACTTGGGTGTGGTTGCAACATTACGGTCCCATTGAGTACATTTTTGGAGAAAGGGACATCTGTTGCACCACAGGGCGGGAGGAGGGTGCGGAACTCGATACAATTTCTTTCTTTGGTAAGCATTTTTTGTATTTTATACTTTTGGAATTTTGGTTTTTCATGTTGATTTTAAAATGCCCTTTTTCATGTTTGAAATGTACTAACTCGTTTTTTCCTAACAGCAGGTCAACTTGGGTGTGGTTGCAACATTACGGTCCCATTGAGTACATTTTTGGAGAAAGGGACATCTGTTGCACCACAGGGCGGGAGGAGGGTGCGGAGCTCGATACAATTTCTTTCTTTGGTAAGCATTTTTGGTATTTTATACTTTTGGAATTTTGGTTTTTCATGTTGATTTATAAATGCCCTTTTCCATGTTTGAAATGTACTAACTCGTTTTTTCCTAACAGCAGGTCAACTTGGGAGTGGTTGCAACATTACGGTCCCATTGAGTACATTTTTGGAGAAAGGGACATCTGTTGCACCACAGGGCGGGAGGAGGGTGCGGAGCTCGATACTATTTCTTTCTTTGGTAAGCATTTTTGTATTTTATACTTTTGGTATTTCGGTTTTTCATGTTGATTTTAAAATGACATTTTTCATGTTTGAAATGTACTAACTCATTTTTTCCTAACAGCAGGTCAACTTGGGAGTGGTTGCAACATTACGGTCCCATTGAGTACATTTTTGAGAAAGGGACATCTGTTGCACCACAGGGCGGGAGGAGGGTGCGGAGCTCGATACAATTTCTTTCTTTGGTAAGCATTTTTTGTATTTTATTCTTTGGTAATTTTGGTTTTTCATGTTGATTTTAAAATGCCCTTTTTTATGTTTGAAATGTACTAACTCATTTTTTCCTAACTGCAGGTCAACTTGGGTGTGGTTGCAACATTACGGTCCCATTGAGTACATTTTTGGAGAAAGGGACATCTGTTGCACCACAGGGCGGGAGGAGGGTGCGGAGCTCGAACAATTTCTTTCTTTGGTAAGCATTTTTTGTATTTTATACTTTTGGAATTTTGGTTTTTCATGTTGATTTTAAAATGCCCTTTTTCATGTTTGAAATGTACTAACTCGTTTTTTCCTAACAGCAGGTCAACTTGGGAGTGGTTGCAACATTACGGTCCCATTGAGTACATTTTTGGAGAAAGGGACATCTGTTGCACCACAGGGCGGGAGGAGGGTGCGGAGCTCGATACAATTTCTTCCTTTGTTAAGCATTTTTTGTATTTTATAATTTTGGAATTTTGGTTATTCATGTTGATTTTAAAATGCCCTTTTTCATGTTTGAAATGTTCTAACTCGTTTTTTCGTAACAGCAGGTCAACTTGGGAGTGGTTGCAACATTACGGTCCCATTGCATACACTTTTGGAAAAGGGACATCTGTTGCACCACAGGGTGGGAGGAGGGTGCTGAGCTCGATACAATTTCTTTCTTTGGTAAGCATTTTTTGTATTTTATATTTTTGGAATTTTGGTTTTTCATGTTGATTTTAAGAAGCCCTTTTTCATGTTTGAAATATACTAACTCGTTTTTTCCTAACAGCAGGTCAACTTGGGAGTGGTTGCAACATTACGGTCCCATTGAGTACATTTTTGGAGAAAGGGACATCTGTTGCACCACAGGGCGGGAGGAGGGTGCGGAGCTTGATACAATTTCTTTCTTTGGTAAGCATTTTTTGTATTTTATACTTTTGGAATTTTGGTTTTTCATGTAGATTTTAAAATGACCTTTTTCATGTTTGAAATGTACTAACTCGTTTTTTCCTAACAGCAGGTCAACTTGGGAGTGGTTGCAACATTACGGTCCCATTGAGTACATTTTTGGAGAAAGGGACATCTGTTGCAACACTGCGCGGGAGGAGGGTGCGGAGCTCGAACAATTTCTTTCTTTGGTAAGCATTTTTTGTATTTTATACTTTTGGAATTTTGGTTTTTCATGTTGATTTTAAAATGCCCTTTTTCATGTTTGAAATGTACTAACTCGTTTTTTCCTAGCAGCAGGTCAACTTGGGAGTGGTTGCAACATTACGGTCCCATTGAGTACATTTTTTGAGAAAGGGACATCTGTTGCACCACAGGACGGGAGGAGGGTGCGAGCTCTATACAATTTCTTTCTTTGGTAAGCATTTTTTGTATTTTATACTTTTGGTATTTTGGTTTTTCATGTTGATTTTAAAATGACATTTTTCATGTTTGAAATGCACTAACTCGTTTTTTCCTAACAGCATTTCAACTTGGGTGTGGTTGCAACATTAAGGTCCCATTGAGTACATTTTTGGAGAAAGGGACATCTGTTGCACCACAGGGCGGGAGGAGGGTGCGGAGCTCGAACAATTTCTTTCTTTGGTAAGCATTTTTTGTATTTTATACTTTTGGAATTTTGGTTTTTCATGTTGATTTTAAAATGCCCTTTTTCATGTTTGAAATGTACTAATTCGTTTTTTCCTAACAGCAGGTCAACTTGGGAGTGGTTGCAACATTACGGTCCCATTGAGTACATTTTTGGAGAAAGGGACATCTGTTGCACCACAGGGTGGGAGGAGGGTGCGGAGCTCGATACAATTTCTTTCATTGGTAAGCATTTTTTGTATTTTATACTTTTGGAATTTTGGTTTTTCATGTTGATTTATAAATGCCCTTTTCCATGTTTGAAATGTACTAACTCGTTTTTTCCTAACAGCAGGTCAACTTGGGAGTGGTTGCAACATTACGGTCTCATTGAGTACATTTTTGGAGAAAGGGACATCTGTTGCACCACAGGGCGGGAGGAGGGTGCGGAGCTCGATACAATTTCTTTCTTTGGTAAGCATTTTTGTATTTTATACTTTTGGTATTTTGGTTTTTCATGTTGATTTTAAAATGACATTTTTCATGTTTGAAATGTACTAACTCATTTTTTCCTAACAGCAGGTCAACTTGGGAGTGGTTGCAACATTACGGTCCCATTGACTACATTTTTGGAGAAAGGGACATCTGTTGCACCACAGGGCGGGAGGAGGGTGCTGAGCTCGTTACAATTTATTTCATTGGTAAGCATTTTTTGTATTTTATAATTTTGGAATTTTGGTTTTTCATGTTGATTTTAAAAAGCCCTTTTTCATGTTTGAAAAGTACTAACTCGTTTTTTCCTAACAGCAGGTGAACTTGGGTGTGGTTGCAACATTACGGTCCCATTGAGTATATTTTTGGAGAAAGGGACATCTGTTGCACCACAGAGCGGGAGGAGGGTGCGGAGCTCGATACAATTTCTTTCTTTGGTAAGCATTTTTTGTATTTTATACTTTTGGAATTTTGGTTTTTCATGTTGATTTTAAAATGCCCTTTTTCATGTTTGAAATGTACTAACTCGTTTTTTCCTAACAGCAGGTCAACTTGGGAGTGGTTGCAACATTACGGTCCCATTGAGTACATTTTTGGAGAAAGGGACATCTGTTGCACCACAGGGCGGGAGGAGGGTGCGGAGCTCGATACAATTTCTTTCTTTGGTAAGCATTTTTTGTATTTTATACTTTTGGAATTTTGGTTCTTCATGTTGATTTTAAAATGCCCTTTTTCATGTTTGAAATGTTCTAACTCATTTTTTCCTAACAGCAGGTCAACTTGGGAGTGGTTGCAACATTACGGTCCCATTGAATACATTTTTGGAGAAAGGGACATCTGTTGCACCACAGGGTGGGAGGAGGGTGCTGAGCTCGATACAATTTCTTTCTTTGGTAAGCATTTTTTGTATATATATTTTTGGAATTTTGGTTTTTCATGTTGATTTTAAAAAGCCCTTTTTCATGTTTGAAATGTACTAACTCGTTTTTTCCTAACAGCAGGTCAACTTGGGAGTGGTTGCAACATTACGGTCCCATTGAGTACATTTTTTGAGAAACGGACATCTGTTGCACCACAGGACATGAGAAGGGTGCGAGCTCGATACAATTTCTTTCTTTGGTAAGCATTTTTTGTATTTTATACTTTTGCAATTTTGGTTTTTCATGTTGATTTTAAAATGACATTTTTCATGATTGAAATGTACTAACTCGTTTTTTCCTAACAGCATTTCAACTTGGGTGTGGTTGCAACATTACGGTCCCATTGAGTACATTTTTGGAGAAAGGGACATCTGTTGCACCACTGTGCGGGAGGAGGGTGCTTAGCTCGATACATTTTCTTTCTTTGGTAAGCATTTTTTGTATTTTATTCTTTGGTAATTTTGGTTCTTCATGTTGATTTTAAAATGTCCTTTTTCATGTTGAAATGTACTAACTCGTTTTTTCCTAACAGCATTCAACTTGGATGTGGTTGCAACATTACGGTCCCATTGAGTACATTTTTGGAGAAAGGGACATCTGTTGCACCACAGGGCGGGTGGAGGGTGCGGAGCTCGATACAATTTCTTTCTTTGGTAAGCATTTTTGGTATTTTATACTTTTGGAATTTTGGTTTTTCATGTTGATTTTAAAATGCCCTTTTTCATGTTTGAAATGTACTAACTCGTTTTTTCCTAACAGCAGGTCAACTTGGGTGTGGTTGCAACATTACTGTCCCATTGAGTACATTTTTGGAGAAAGGGACATCTGTTGCACCACAGGGCGGGAGGAGGGTGCGGAGCTCGATACAATTTCTTTCTTTGGTAAGCATTTTTTGTATTTTATACTTTTGGAATTTTGGTTTTTCATGTTGATTTTAAAAAGCCCTTTTTCATGTTTGAAATTTACTAACTCGTTTTTTCCTAACAGCAGGTCAACTTGGGAGTGGTTGCAACATTACGGTCCCATTGAGTACATTTATTGAGAAAGGGACATCTGTTGCACCACAGGGCGGGAGGAGGGTGCGAGCTCGATACAATTTCTTTCTTTGGTAAGCATTTTTGGTATTTTATACCTTTGCAATTTTGGTTTTTCATGTTGATTTCAAAATGACCTTTTTCATGTTTCAAAGGTACTAACTCGTTTTTTCCAAACAGCAGGTCAACTTGGGAGTGGTTGCAACATTACGGTCCCATTGAGTACATTTTTGGAGAAAGGGACATCTGTTGCACCACAGGGCTGCAGGAGGGTGCGGAGCTCGATACAATTTCTTTCTTTGGTAAGCATCTTTTATATTTTATACTTTTGGAATTTTGGTTTTTCATGTTGATTTTAAAATGCCCTTTTTCATGTTTGAAATGTACTAACTCGTTTTTTCCTAACAGCAGGTCAACTTGGGTTTGGTTGCAACATTACGGTCCCATTGAGTACATTTTTGGAGAAAGGGACATCTGTTGCACCACAGGGCGGGAGGAGGGTGCGGAACTCGATACAATTTCTTTCTTTGGTAAGCATTTTTTGTATTTTATACTTTTGGAATTTTGGTTTTTCATGTTGATTTTAAAATGCCCTTTTTCATGTTTGAAATGTACTAACTCGTTTTTTCCTAACAGCAGGTCAACTTGGGTGTGGTTGCAACATTACGGTCCCATTGAGTACATTTTTGGAGAAAGGGACATCTGTTGCACCACAGGGCGGGAGGAGGGTGCGGAGCTCGATACAATTTCTTTCTTTGGTAAGCATTTTTTGTATTTTATACTTTTGCAATTTTGGTTCTTCATGTTGATTTTAAAATGCCCTTTTTCATGTTTGAAATGTTCTAACTCGTTTTTTTCCTAACAGCAGGTCAACTTGGGAGTGGTTGCAACATTACGGTCCCATTGAGTACATTTTTGGAGAAAGGGACATCTGTTGCACCACAGGGCGGGAGGAGGGTGCGGAGCTCGATACAATTTCTTTCTTTGGTAAGCATTTTTTGTATTTTATATTTTTGGAATTTTGGTTTTTCATGTTGATTTTAAAAAGCCCTTTTTCTTGTTTGAAATGTACTAACTCGTTTTTTCCTAACAGCAGGTCAACTTGGGAGTGGTTGCAACATTACGGTCCCATTGAGTACATTTTTGGAGAAAGGGACATCTGTTGCACCACAGGGCGGGAGGAGGGTGCGGAGCTCGATACAATTTCTTTCTTTGGTAAGCATCTTTTGTATTTTATACTTTTGGAATTTTGGTTTTTCATGTTGATTTTAAAATGCCCTTTTTCATGTTTGAAATGTACTAACTCGTTTTTTCCTAACAGCAGGTCAACTTGGGTGTGGTTGCAACATTACGGTCCCATTGTGTAAACGTTTGTGGAAAGGGACATCTGTTGCACCACAGGGCAGCGAGGAGGGTGCTTAGCTTGATACATTTTCTTTCTTTGGTAAGCATTTTTTCTGTTTTATACTTTGGGAATTTTGGTTTTTCATGTTGATTTTAAAATGCCCTTTTTCATGTTTGAAATGTACTAACTCGTTTTTTCCTAACAGCAGGTCAACTTGGGTGTGCTTGCAACATTATGGTCCCATTGAGTACATTTTTGGAGAAAGGGACATCTGTTGCACCACAGGGCGGGAGGAGGGTGCGGAGCTCGATACAATTTCTTTCTTTGGTAAGCATTTTTTGTATTTTATACTTTTGGAATTTTGGTTTTTCATGTAGATTTTAAAATGCCCTTTTTCATGTTTGAAATATACTAACTCGTTTTTTCCTAACAGCAGGTCAACTTGGGAGTGGTTGCAACATTACGGTCCCATTGAGTACATTTTTGGAGAAAGGGACATCTGTTGCACCACTGCGCGGGAGGAGGGTGCGGAGCTCGATACAATTTCTTACCTTGGTAAGCATTTTTGGTATTTTATACTTTTGGAATTTTGGTTTTTCATGTAGATTTTAAAATGCCCTTCTTCATGTTTGAAATGTACTAACTCGTTTTTTCCTAACAGCAGGTCAACTTGGGAGTGGTTGCAACATTAAGGTCCCATTGAGTACATTTTTGGAGAAAGGGACATCTGTTGCACCACAGGGCGAGAGAGGGTGCGGAGCTCGATACAATTTCTTTCCTTGGTAAGCATTTTTGGTATTTTATAATTTTGGAATTTTGGTTTTTCATGTTGATTTTAAAATGACCTTTTTCATGTTTCAAATGTACTAACTCCTTTCTTCCTAACAGCAGGTCAACTTGGCACTGGTTGCAACATTACGGTCCCATTGAGTACATTTTTGGAGAAAGGGACATCTGTTGCACCACAGGGCGGGAGGAGGGTGCGGAGCTCGATACAATTTCTTTCTTTGTTAAGCATTTTTTGGATTTTATACTTTTGGAATTTTGGTTTTTCATGTTGATTTTAAAATCACCTTTTTCATGTTGAAATGTACTAACTCGTTTTTTTCCTCATAGCAGGTCTACTTGTGTGTGTGGTTGCAACATTACGCTCCCATTGAGTAAACGTTTATGGAGAGGGACATCTGTTGCACCACAGGGCAGGGAGGAGGGTGCTTAGCTCGATACATTTTCTTTCTCTGGTAACCATTTTTTTCTGTTTTATACTTTTGGAATTTAGGTTTTTCATGTTGATTTTAAAAAGACCTTTTTCATGATTGAAATGTACTAACTCGTTTTCTCATAACAGCTGGTCAACTTGGGTGTGGTTGCAACATTACGGTCCCATTGAGTACATTTTTGGAGAAAGGGACATCTGTTGCACCACAGGGCGGGAGGAGGGTGCGGAGCTCGATACAATTTCTTTCTCTGGTAAGCATTTTTTCTGTTTTATACTTTGGGAATTTTGGTTTTTCATGTTGATTTTAAAATGCCCTTTTTCATGTTTGAAATGTACTAACTCGTTTTTTCCTAACAGCAGGTCAACTTGGGAGTGGTTGCAACATTACGGTCCCATTGAGTACATTTTTGGAGAAAGGGACATCTGTTGCACCACAGGGCGGGAGGAGGGTGCGGAGCACGATACAATTTCTTTCTTTGGTAAGCATTTTTTGTATTTTATACTTTTGGAATTTTGGTTTTTCATGGAGATTTTAAAATGCCCTTTTTCATGTTTGAAATGTACTAACTCGTTTTTTCCTAACAGCAGGTCAACTTGGGAGTGGTTGCAACATTACGGTCCCATTGAGTACATTTTTGGAGAAAGGGACATCTGTTGCACCACTGCGCGGGAGGAGGGTGCGGAGCTCGATACAATTTCTTTCTTTGGTAAGCATTTTTGGTATTTTATACTTTGGGAATTTTGGTTTTTCATGTTGATTTTAAAATGACCTTTTTCATGTTTCAAATGTACTAACTCCTTTCTTCCTAACAGCAGGTCAACTTGGCAGTGGTTGCAACATTACCGTCCCATTGAGTACATTTTTGGAGAAAGGGACATCTGTTGCACCACAGGGCGGGAGGAGGGTGCGGAGCTCGATACAATTTCTTTCTTTGGTAAGCATTTTTGTATTTTATACTTTTGGTATTTTGGTTTTTCATGTAGATTTTAAAATGCCCTTTTCCATGTTTGAAATGTACTAACTCGTTTTTTCCTAACAGCATTTCCACTTGGGTGTGGTTGCAACATTACGGTCCCATTGAGTACATTTTTGGAGAAAGGGACATCTGTTCCACCACAGGGCGGGAGGAGGGTGCGGAGCTCGATACAATTTCTTTCTTTGGTAAGCATTTTTTGTATTTTATACTTTGGGAATTTTGGTTTTTCATGTTGATTTTAAAATGCCCTTTTTCATGTTTGAAATGTACTAACTCGTTTTCTCATAACAGCAGGTCAACTTGGGTGTGGTTGCAACATTACGGTCCCATTGAGTACATTTTTGGAGAAAGGGACATCTGTTGAACCACAGGGCGGGAGGAGGGTGCGGAGCTCGATACAATTTCTTTCTTTGGTAAGCATCTTTTGTATTTTATACTTTTGGAATTTTGGTTTTTCATGTTGATTTTAAAATGACCTTTTTCATGTTTGAAATGTACTAACTCGTTTTTTCCTAACAGCAGGTCAACTTGGGTGTGGTTGCAACATTACGGTCCCATTGAGTACATTTTTGGAGAAAGGGACATCTGTTGCACCACAGGGCGGGAGGAGGGTGCGGAGCTCGATACAATTTCTTTCTTTGGTAAGCATTTTTGTATTTTATACTTTTGGTATTTTGGTTTTTCATGTAGATTTTAAAATGCCCTTTTCCATGTTTGAAATGTACTAACTCGTTTTTTCCTAACAGCATTTCCACTTGGGTGTGGTTGCAACATTACGGTCCCATTGAGTACATTTTTGGAGAAAGGGACATCTGTTCCACCACAGGGCGGGAGGAGGGTGCGGAGCTCGATACAATTTCTTTCTTTGGTAAGCATTTTTTGTATTTTATACTTTGGGAATTTTGGTTTTTCATGTTGATTTTAAAATGCCCTTTTTCATGTTTGAAATGTACTAACTCGTTTTCTCATAACAGCAGGTCAACTTGGGTGTGGTTGCAACATTACGGTCCCATTGAGTACATTTTTGGAGAAAGGGACATCTGTTGCACCACAGGGCGGGAGGAGGGTGCGGAGCTCGATACAATTTCTTTCTTTGGTAAGCATTTTTTGTATTTTATACTTTTGGAATTTTGGTTTTTCATGTTGATTTTAAAATGACCTTTTTCATGTTTGAAATGTACTAACTCGTTTTTTCCTAACAGCAGGTCAACTTGGGTGTGGTTGCAACATTACGGTCCCATTGAGTACATTTTTGGAGAAAGGGACATCTGTTGCACCACAGGGCGGGAGGAGGGTGCGGAGCTCGATACAATTTCTTTCTTTGGTAAGCATTTTTTGTATTTTATACTTTTGGAATTTTGGTTTTTCATGTAGATTTTAAAATGCCCTTTTTCATGTTTGAAATGTACTAACACGTTTTTTCCTAACAGCAGGTCAACTTGGGAGTGGTTGCAACATTACGGTCCCATTGAGTACATTTTTGGAGAAAGGGACATCTGTTGCACCACAGGGCGGGAGGATGGTGTGGAGCTCGATACAATTTCTTACCTTGGTAAGCATTTTTTGTATTTTATACTTTTGGAATTTTGGTTTTTCATGTTGATTTTAAAATGACCTTTTTCATGTTTCAAATGTGCTAACTCCTTTCTTCCTAATAGCAGGTCAACTTGGCAGTGGTTGCAACATTACGGTCCCATTGAGTACATTTTTGGAGAAAGGGACATCTGTTGCACCACAGGGCGGGAGGAGGGTGCGGAGCTCGATACAATTTCTTTCTTTGGTAAGCATTTTTGTATTTTATACTTTTGGTATTTTGGTTTTTCATGTTGATTTTAAAATGACCTTTTTCATGTTTGAAATGTACTAACTCATTTTTTCCTTACAGCCGGTCAACTTGGGAGTGGTTGTAACATTACGGTCCCATTGAGTACATTTTTGGAGAAAGGGACATCTGTTGCACCACAGGGCGGGAGGCGGGTGCTGAGCTCTTTACAATTTCTTTCTTTGGTAAGCATTTTTTGTATTTTTTACTTTTGGAATTTTGGTTTTTCATGTTGATTTTAAAATGACCTTTTTCATGTTTCAAATGTACTAACTCGTGTTTTCCTAACAGCAGGTCAACTTGGGTGTGGTTGCAACATTACGGTCCCATTGAGTACATTTTTGGAGAAAGGGACATCTGTTGCACCACAGGGCGGGAGGAGGGTGCGGAGCTCGATACAATTTCTTTCTTTGGTAAGCATTTTTTGTATTTTATACTTTTGGAATTTTGGTATTTCATGTTGATTTTAAAATGACCTTTTTCATGTTTGAAATGTACTAACTCGTTTTTTCCTAACAGAAGGCAACTTGGGTGTGGTTGCAACATTACGGTCCCATTGAGTACATTTTTGGAGAACGGGACATCTGTTGCACCACAGGGCGGGAGGAGGGTGCGGAGCTCGATACAATTTCTTTCTTTGGTAAGCATTTTTTGTATTTTATACTTTTGGAATTTTGGTTTTTCATGTAGATTTTAAAATGACCTTTTTCATGTTTGAAATGTACTAACTCGTTTTTTCCTAACAGCAGGTCAACTTGGGAGTGGTTGCAACATTACGGTCCCATTGAGTACATTTTTGGAGAAAGGGACATCTGTTGCACCACAGGGCGGGAGGAGGGTGCGGAGCTCGATACAATTTCTTACCTTGGTAAGCATTTTTGGTATTTAATACTTTTGGAATTTTGGTTTTTCATGTTGATTTTAAAATGACCTTTTTTCATGTTTCAAATGTACTAACTCCTTTCTTCCTAACAGCAGGTCAACTTGGCAGTGGTTGCAACATTACCGTCCCATTGAGTACATTTTTGGAGAAAGGGACATCTGTTGCACCACAGGGCGGGAGTAGGGTGCGGAGCTCGATACAATTTCTTTCTTTGGTAAGCATTTTTGTATTTTATACTTTTGGTATTTTAGTTTTTCATGTTGATTTTAAAATGACCTTTTTCATGTTTGAAATGTACTAACTCATTTTTTCCTAACAGCAGGTCAACTTGGGAGTGGTTGTAACATTACGGTCCCATTGAGTACATTTTTGGAGAAAGGGACATCTGTTGCACCACAGGGCGGGAGGAGGGTGCGGAGCTCGATACAATTTCTTTCTTTGGTAAGCATTTTTTGTATATTATACTTTTGGAATTTTGGTTTTTCATGTTGATTTTAAAATGCCCTTTTCCATGTTTGAAATGTACTAACTCGTTTTTTCCTAACAGCATTTCAACTTGGGTGTGGTTGCAACATTACGGTCCCATTGTGTACATTTTTGGAGAAAGGGACATCTGTTTCACCACAGGGCGGGAGGAGGGTGCGGAGCTCGATACAATTTCTTTCTTTGGTAAGCATATTTTGTATTTTATACTTTTGGAATTTTGGTTTTTCATGTTGATTTTAAAATGCCCTTTTTCATGTTTGAAATGTACTAACTCGTTTTCTCATAACAGCAGGTCAACTTGGGTGTGGTTGCAACATTACGGTCCCATTGAGTACATTTTTGGAGAAAGGGACATCTGTTGCACCACAGGGCGGGAGGAGGGTGCGGAGCTCGATACAATTTCTTTCTTTGGTAAGCATTTTTTGTGTTTTATACTTTTGGAATTTTGGATTTTTATGTAGATTTTAAAATGCCCTTTTTCATGTTTGAAATGTACTAACTCATTTTTTCCTAACAGCAGGTCAACTTGGGTGTGGTTGCAACATTACGGTCCCATTGAGTACATTTTTGGAGAAAGGGACATATGTTGCACCTCAGGGCGGGAGGAGGGTGCGGAGCTCGATACAATTTCTTTCTTTGGTAAGCATTTTTTGTATTTTATACTTTTGGAATTTTGGTTTTTCATGTTGATTTATAAATGCCCTTTTTCATGTTTGAAATGTACTAACTCGTTTTTTCCTAACAGCAGGTCTACTTGGGAGTGGTTGCAACATTACGGTCCCATTGAGTACATTTTTGGAGAAAGGGACATCTGTTGCACCACAGGGAGGTAGGAGGGTGCGGAGCTCGATACAATTTCTTTCCTTGGTAAGCATTTTTTGTATTTTATACTTTTGGAATTTTGGTTTTTCATGTTGATTTTAAAATGACCTTTTTCATGTTTCAAATGTACTAACTCCTTTCATCCTAACAGCAGGTCAACTTGGCAGTGGTTGCAACATTACGGTCCCATTGAGTACATTTTTGGAGAAAGGGACATCTGTTGCACCACAGGGCGGGAGGAGGGTGCGCAGCTCGATACAATTTCTTTCTTTGGTAAGCATTTTTGTATTTTATACTTTTGGTATTTTGGTTTTTCATGTTGATTTTAAAATGACATTTTTCATGTTTGAAATGTACTAACTCATTTTTTCCTAACAGCAGGTCAACTTGGGAGTGGTTGCAACATTACGGTCCCATTGAGTACATTTTTGGAGAAAGGGACATCTGTTGCACCACAGGGCGGGAGGAGGGTGCTGAGCTCGTTACAATTTCTTTCTTTGGTAAGCATTTTTTGTATTTTATACTTTTGGAATTTTGGTTTTTCATGTTGATTTTAAAATGACCTTTTTCATGTTTCAAATGTACTAACTCGTGTTTTCCTAACAGCAGGTCAACTTGGGTGTGGTTGCAACATTACGGTCCCATTGAGTACATTTTTGGAGAAAGGGACATATGTTGCACCACAGGACGGGAGGAGGGTGCGCAGCTCGATACAATTTCTTTCTTTGGTAAGCATTTTTTGTATATTATACTTTTGGAATTTTGGTTTTTCATGTAATTTTAAAATGCCCTTTTCCATGTTTGAAATGTACTAACTCGTTTTTTCCTAACAGCATTTCAACTTGGGTGTGGTTGCAACATTACGGTCCCATTGAGTACATTTTTGGAGAAAGGGACATCTGTTTCACCACAGGGCGGGAGGAGGGTGCGGAGCTCGATACAATTTCTTTCTTTGGTAAGCATTTTTTGTATTTTATACTTTGGGAATTTTGGTTTTTCATGTTGATTTTAAAATGACCTTTTTCATGTTTGAAATGTACTAACTCGTTTTCTCATAACAGCAGGTCAACTTGGGTGTGGTTGCAACATTACGGTCCCATTGAGTACATTTTTGGAGAAAGGGACATCTGTTGCACCACAGGGCGGGAGGAGGGTGCGGAGCTCGATACAATTTCTTTCTTTGGTAAGCATTTTTTGTATTTTATACTTTTGGAATTTTGGATTTTCATGTTGATTTTAAAATGCCCTTTTTCATGTTTGAAATGTACTAACTCGTTTTTTCCTAACAGCAGGTCAACTTGGGTGTGGTTGCAACATTACGGTCCCATTGAGTACATTTTTGGAGAAAGGGACATCTGTTGCACCACAGGGCGGGAGGAGGGTGCGGAGCTCGATACAATTTCTTTCTTTGGTAATCATTTTTTGTATTTTATACTTTTGGAATTTTGGTTTTTCATGTTGATTTATAAATGCCCTTTTTCATGTTTGAAATGTACTAACTCGTTTTTTCCTAACAGCAGGTCAACTTGGGAGTGGTTGCAACATTACGGTCCCATTGAGTACATTTTTGGAGAAAGGGACATCTGTTGCACCACAGGGCGGGAGGAGGGTGCTGAGCTCGTTACAATTTCTTTCATTGGTAAGCATTTTTTGTATTTTATACTTTTGGAATTTTGGTTTTTCATGTTGATTTATAAATGCCCTTTTTCATGTTTGAAATGTACTAACTCGTTTTTTCCTAACAGCAGGTCAACTTGGGAGTGGTTGCAACATTACGGTCCCATTGAGTACATTTTTGGAGAAAGGGACATCTGTTGCACCACAGGGCGGGAGGAGGGTGCGGAGCTCGATACAATTTCTTTCCTTGGTAAGCATTTTTGGTATTTTATACTTTTGGAATTTTGGTTTTTCATGTTGATTTTAAAATGCCCTTTTTCATGTTTGAAATGTACTAACTCCTTTCTTCCTAACAGCAGGTCAACTTGGCAGTGGTTGCAACATTACGGTCCCATTGAGTACATTTTTGGAGAAAGGGACATCTGTTGCACCACAGGGCGGGAGGAGGGTGCGGAGCTCGATACAATTTCTTTCTTTGGTAAGCATTTTTTGGATTTTATACTTTTGGAATTTTGGTTTTTCATGTTGATTTTAAAATGACCTTTTTCATGTTTCAAATGTACTAACTTGTTTTTTCCTCACAGCAGGTCAATTTGTGAGTGTGGTTGCAACAATACGCTCCCATTGACAAAATGTTTGATGAAAGGGACATCTGTTGCACCACAGAGCAGGGACGAGGGTGCTTAGCTTGATACATTTTCTTTCTCTGGTAAGCATTTTTTCTGTTTTATACTTTTGGAATTTGGGTTTTCATGTTGATTTTAAAATGTCCTTTTTCATATTTGAAATGTACTAACTCGTTTTTTCCCCACAGCAGGTCAACTTGTGTGTGTGGTTGCAACATTACGGTCCCATTGAGTAAGTGTTTGTGGAAAGGGACATCTGTTGCACCACAGGACAGGGAGGAGGGTGCTTAGCTCGATACATTTTCTTTCTCTGGTAAGCATTCATTTCTGTTTTATACTTTTGGAATATGGGTTTTTCATGTTGATTTTAAAAAGACCTTTTTCATGTTTGAAATATACTAACTCGTTTTTTCCTCACAGCAGGTCAACTTGGCAGTGGTTGCAACATTACCGTCCCATTGAGTAAACGTTTGTGGAGAGGGACATCTGTTGCACCACAGGGCGGGAGGAGGGTGCGGAGCTCGATACAATTTCTTTCTTTGGTGAGCATTTTTGTATTTTATACTTTTGGTATTTTGGTTTTTCATGTTGATTTTAAAATGACCTTTTTCATGTTTGAAATGTACTAACTCATTTTTTCCTAACAGCAGGTCAACTTGGGAGTGGTTGTAACATTACATTTCCATTGAGTACATTTTTGGAGAAAGGGACATCTGTTGCACCACAGGGCAGGATGCGGGTGCTGAGCTCTTTACAGTTTCATTCTTTGGTAAGCATTTTTTTTATTTTATACTTTTGGAATTTTGGTTTTTCATGTTGATTTTAAAATGACCTTTTTCATGTTTCAAATGTACTAACTCGTGTTTTCCTAACAGCAGGTCAACTTGGGTGTGGTTGCAACATTACGGTCCCATTGAGTACATTTTTGAAGAAAAGGACATATGTTGCACCACTGGACGGGAGGAGAGTGCGCAGTTCGATACAATTTCTTTCTTTGGTAAGCATTTTTTGTATTTTATACTTTGGGAATTTTGGTTTTTCATGTTGATTTAAAAATGCCCTTTTTCATGTTTGAAATGTACTAACTCGTTTCCTCATAACAGCAGGTCAACTTGGGTGTGGTTGCAACATTACGGTCCCATTGAGTACATTTTTGGAGAAAGGGACATCTGTTGCACCACAGGGCGGGAGGAGGGTGCGGAGCTTGATACAATTTCTTTCTTTGGTAAGCATTTTTTGTATTTTATACTTTTGGAATTTTGGTTTTTCATGTTGATTTTAAAATGACCTTTTTCATGTTTGATATGTACTAACTCGTTTTTTCCTAACAGCAGGTCAACTTGGGTGTGGTTGCAACATTACGGTCCCATTGAGTACATTTTTGGAGAAAGGGACATCTGTTGCGCCACAGGGCGGGAGGAGGGTGCGGAGCTCGATACAATTTCTTTCTTTGGTAAGCATTTTTTGTATTTTATACTTTTGGAATTTTGGTTTTTCATGTAGATCTTAAATTGCCCTTTTTCTTGTTTGAAATGTACTAACTCGTTTTTTCCTAACAGCAGGTCAACTTGGGAGTGGTTGCAACATTACAGTCCCATTGAGTACATTTTTGGAGAAAGGGACATGTGTTGCACCACAGGGCGGGAGGAGGGTGCGGAGCTCGATACAATTTCTTTCTTTGGTAAGCATTTTTGTATTTTATACTTTTGGAATTTTGGTTTTTCATGTTGATTTTAAAATGACCTTTTTCATGTTTGAAATGTACTAACTCATTTTTTCCTTACAGCAGGTCAATTTGGGAGTGGTTGTAACATTACGGTCCCATTGAGTACATTTTTGGAGAAAGGGACATCTGTTGCACCACAGGGCGGGAGGCGGGTGCTGAGCTCTTTACAATTTCTTTCTTTGGTAAGCATTTTTTGTATTTTATACTTTTGGAATTTTGGTTTTTCATGTTGATTTTAAAATGACCTTTTTCATGTTTCAAATGTACTAACTCGTGTTTTCCTAACAGCAGGTCAACTTGGGAGTGGTTGCAACATTACGGTCCCATTGAGTACATTTTTGGAGAAAGGGACATATGTTGCACGACAGGACGGGAGGAGGGTGCGCAGCTCGATACAATGTCTTTCTTTGGTAAGCATTTTTTGTATATTATACTTTTGGAATTTTGGTTTTTCATGTTGATTTTAAAATGTCCTTTTCCATGTTTGAAATGTACTAACTCGTTTTCTCATAACAGCAGGTCAACTTGGGTGTGGTTGCAACATTACGGTCCCATTGAGTACATTTTTGGAGAAAGGGACATCTGTTGCACCACAGGGCGGGAGGAGGGTGCTGAGCTCGTTACAATTTCTTTCTTTGGTAAGCATTTTTTGTATTTTATACTTTTGGAATTTTGGTTTTTCATGTTGATTTTAAAATGACCTTTTTCATGTTTCAAATGTACTAACTCCTTTCTTCCTAACAGCAGGTCAACTTGGCAGTGGTTGCAACATTACCGTCCCATTGAGTACATTTTTGGAGAAAGGGACATCTGTTGCACCACAGGGCGGGAGGAGGGTGCGGAGCTCGATACAATTTCTTTCTTTGGTAAGCATTTTTGTATTTTATACTTTTGGTATTTTGGTTTTTCATGTTGATTTTAAAATGACCTTTTTCATGTTTGAAATGTACTAACTCATTTTTTCCTAACAGCAGGTCAACTTGGGTGTGGTTGCAACATTACGGTCCCATTGAGTACATTTTTGGAGAAAGGGACATCTGTTGCACCACAGGGCGGGAGGAGGGTGCGGAGCTCGATACAATTTCTTTCTTTGGTAAGCATTTTTTGTATTTTATACTTTTGGAATTTTGGATTTTCATGTTGATTTTAAAATGCCCTTTTTCATGTTTGAAATGTACTAACTCGTTTTTTCCTAACAGCAGGTCAACTTGGGTGTGGTTGCAACATTACGGTCCCATTGAGTACATTTTTGGAGAAAGGGACATCTGTTGCACCACAGGGCGGGAGGAGGGTGCGGAGCTCGATACAATTTCTTTCTTTGGTAAGCATTTTTTGTATTTTATACTTTTGGAATTTTGGTTTTTCATGTTGATTTATAAATGCCCTTTTTCATGTTTGAAATGTACTAACTCGTTTTTTCCTAACAGCAGGTCAACTTGGGAGTGGTTGCAACATTACGGTCCCATTGAGTACATTTTTGGAGAAAGGGACATCTGTTGCACCACAGGGCGGGAGGAGGGTGCTGAGCTCGTTACAATTTCTTTCATTGGTAAGCATTTTTTGTATTTTATACTTTTGGAATTTTGGTTTTTCATGTTGATTTTAAAATGCCCTTTTTCATGTTTGAAATGTACTAACTCCTTTCTTCCTAACAGCAGGTCAACTTGGCAGTGGTTGCAACAATACGGTCCCATTGAGTACATTTTTGGAGAAAGGGACATCTGTTGCACCACAGGGCGGGAGGAGGGTGCGGAGCTCGATACAATTTCTTTCTTTGGTAAGCATTTTTTGTATTTTATACTTTTGGAATTTTGGTTTTTCATGTTGATTTTAAAATGACCTTTTTCATGTTTCAAATGTACTAACTTGTTTTTTCCTCACAGCAGGTCAATTTGTGAGTGTGGTTGCAACAATACGCTCCCATTGACAAAATGTTTGATGAAAGGGACATCTGTTGCACCACAGAGCAGGGACGAGGGTGCTTAGCTTGATACATTTTCTTTCTCTGGTAAGCATTTTTTCTGTTTTATACTTTTGGAATTTGGGTTTTCATGTTGATTTTAAAATGTCCTTTTTCATATTTGAAATGTACTAACTCGTTTTTTCCCCACAGCAGGTCAACTTGTGTGTGTGGTTGCAACATTACGGTCCCATTGAGTAAGTGTTTGTGGAAAGGGACATCTGTTGCACCACAGGACAGGGAGGAGGGTGCTTAGCTCGATACATTTTCTTTCTCTGGTAAGCATTCATTTCTGTTTTATACTTTTGGAATATGGGTTTTTCATGTTGATTTTAAAAAGACCTTTTTCATGTTTGAAATATACTAACTCGTTTTTTCCTCACAGCAGGTCAACTTGGCAGTGGTTGCAACATTACCGTCCCATTGAGTAAACGTTTGTGGAGAGGGACATCTGTTGCACCACAGGGCGGGAGGAGGGTGCGGAGCTCGATACAATTTCTTTCTTTGGTGAGCATTTTTGTATTTTATACTTTTGGTATTTTGGTTTTTCATGTTGATTTTAAAATGACCTTTTTCATGTTTGAAATGTACTAACTCATTTTTTCCTAACAGCAGGTCAACTTGGGAGTGGTTGTAACATTACATTTCCATTGAGTACATTTTTGGAGAAAGGGACATCTGTTGCACCACAGGGCAGGAGGCGGGTGCTGAGCTCTTTACAGTTTCATTCTTTGGTAAGCATTTTTTTTATTTTATACTTTTGGAATTTTGGTTTTTCATGTTGATTTTAAAATGACCTTTTTCATGTTTCAAATGTACTAACTCGTGTTTTCCTAACAGCAGGTCAACTTGGGTGTGGTTGCAACATTACGGTCCCATTGAGTACATTTTTGGAGAAAAGGACATATGTTGCACCACTGGACGGGAGGAGAGTGCGCAGTTCGATACAATTTCTTTCTTTGGTAAGCATTTTTTGTATTTTATACTTTGGGAATTTTGGTTTTTCATGTTGATTTAAAAATGCCCTTTTTCATGTTTGAAATGTACTAACTCTTTTTCTCATAACAGCAGGTCAACTTGGGTGTGGTTGCAACATTACGGTCCCATTGAGTACATTTTTGGAGAAAGGGACATCTGTTGCACCACAGGGCGGGAGGAGGGTGCGGAGCTTGATACAATTTCTTTCTTTGGTAAGCATTTTTTGTATTTTATACTTTTGGAATTTTGGTTTTTCATGTTGATTTTAAAATGACCTTTTTCATGTTTGATATGTACTAACTCGTTTTTTCCTAACAGCAGGTCAACTTGGGTGTGGTTGCAACATTACGGTCCCATTGAGTACATTTTTGGAGAAAGGGACATCTGTTGCGCCACAGGGCGGGAGGAGGGTGCGGAGCTCGATACAATTTCTTTCTTTGGTAAGCATTTTTTGTATTTTATACTTTTGGAATTTTGGTTTTTCATGTAGATCTTAAATTGCCCTTTTTCTTGTTTGAAATGTACTAACTCGTTTTTTCCTAACAGCAGGTCAACTTGGGAGTGGTTGCAACATTACGGTCCCATTGAGTACATTTTTGGAGAAAGGGACATGTGTTGCACCACAGGGCGGGAGGAGGGTGCGGAGCTCGATACAATTTCTTTCTTTGGTAAGCATTTTTGTATTTTATACTTTTGGAATTTTGGTTTTTCATGTTGATTTTAAAATGACCTTTTTCATGTTTGAAATGTACTAACTCATTTTTTCCTTACAGCAGGTCAATTTGGGAGTGGTTGTAACATTACGGTCCCATTGAGTACATTTTTGGAGAAAGGGACATCTGTTGCACCACAGGGCGGGAGGCGGGTGCTGAGCTCTTTACAATTTCTTTCTTTGGTAAGCATTTTTTGTATTTTATACTTTTGGAATTTTGGTTTTTCATGTTGATTTTAAAATGACCTTTTTCATGTTTCAAATGTACTAACTCGTGTTTTCCTAACAGCAGGTCAACTTGGGTGTGGTTGCAACATTACGGTCCCATTGAGTACATTTTTGGAGAAAGGGACATATGTTGCACGACAGGACGGGAGGAGGGTGCGCAGCTCGATACAATGTCTTTCTTTGGTAAGCATTTTTTGTATATTATACTTTTGGAATTTTGGTTTTTCATGTTGATTTTAAAATGTCCTTTTCCATGTTTGAAATGTACTAACTCGTTTTTTCCTAACAGCATTTCAACTTGGGTGTGGTTGCAACATTACGGTCCCATTGAGTACATTTTTGGAGAAAGGGACATCTGTTTCACCACAGGGCGGGAGGAGGGTGCGGAGCTCGATACAATTTCTTTCTTTGGTAAGCATTTTTTGTATTTTATACTTTGGGAATTTTGGTTTTTCATGTTGATTTTAAAATGCCCTTTTTCATGTTTGAAATGTACTAACTCGTTTTCTCATAACAGCAGGTCAACTTGGGTGTGGTTGCAACATTACGGTCCCAATGAGTACATTTTTGGAGAAAGGGACATCTGTTGCACCACAGGGCGGGAGGAGGGTGCGGAGCTCGATACAATTTCCTTCTTTGGTAAGCATTTTTTGTATTTTATACTTTTGGAATTTTGGTTTTTCATGTTGATTTTAAAATGACCTTTTCCATGTTTGAAATGTACTAACTCGTTTTTTCCTAACAGCAGGTCAACTTGGGTGTGGTTGCAACATTACGGTCCCATTGAGTACATTTTTGGAGAAAGGGACATCTGTTGCACCACAGGGCGGGAGGAGGGTGCGGAGCTCGATACAATTTCTTTCTTTGGTAAGCATTTTTTGTATTTTACACTTTTGGAATTTTGGTTTTTCATGTAGATTTTAAAATGCCCTTTTTCATGTTTGAAATGTACTAACTCGTTTTTTCCTAACAGCCGGTAAACTTGGGAGTGGTTGCAACATTACGGTCCCATTGAGTACATTTTTGGAGAAAGGGACATCTGTTGCACCACTGGGCGGGAGGAGGGTGCGGAGCTCGATACAATTTCATACCTTGGTAAGCATTTTTGGTATTTTATACTTTTGGAATTTTGGTTTTTCATGTTGATTTTAAAATGACCTTTTTCATGCTTCAAATGTACTAACTCCTTTCTTCCTAACAGCAGGTCAACTTGGCAGTGGTTGCAACATTACCGTCCCATTGAGTACATTTTTGGAGAAAGGGACATCTGTTGCACCACAGGGCGGGAGGAGGGTGCGGAGCTCGATACAATTCCTTTCTTTGGTAAGCATTTTTGTATTTTATACTTTTGGTATTTTGGTTTTTCATGTTGATTTTAAAATGACCTTTTTCATGTTTGAAATGTACTAACTCATTTTTTCCTAACAGCAGGTCAACTTGGGAGTGGTTGTAACATTACGGTCCCATTGAGTACATTTTTGGAGAAAGGGACATCTGTTGCACCACAGGGCAGGAGGAGGGTGCGGAGCTTGATACAATTTCTTTCTTTGGTAAGCATTTTTTGTATTTTATACTTTTGGAATTTTGGTTTTTCATGTAGATTTTAAAATGCCCTTTTTCATGTTTGAAATGTACTAACTCGTTTTTTCCTAACAGCAGGTCAACTTGGGTGTGGTTGCAACATTACGGTCCCATTGAGTACATTTTTGGAGAAAGGGACATCTGTTGCACCACAGGGCGGGAGGAGGGTGCGGAGCTCGATACAATTTCTTTCTTTGGTAAGCATTTTTTGTATTTTATACTTTTGGAATTTTGGGTTTTCATGTTGATTTATAAATGCCCTTTTTCATGTTTGAAATGTACTAACTCGTTTTTTCCTAACAGCAGGTCAACTTGGGAGTGGTTGCAACATTACGGTCCCATTGAGTACATTTTTGGAGAAAGGGACATCTGTTGCACCACAGGGCGGGAGGAGGGTGCTGAGCTCGTTACAATTTCTTTCATTGGTAAGCATTTTTTGTATTTTATACTTTTGGAATTTTGGTTTTTCATGTTGATTTATAAATGCCCTTTTTCATGTTTGAAATGTACTAACTCGTTTTTTCCTAACAGCAGGTCAACTTGGGAGTGGTTGCAACATTACGGTCCCATTGAGTAAGTGTTTGTGGAAAGGGACATCTGTTGCACCACAGGGCGGGAGGAGGGTGCGGAGCTCGATACAATTTCTTTCCTTGGTAAGCATTTTTGGTATTTTATACTTTTGGAATTTTGGTTTTTCATGTTGATTTTAAAATGCCCTTTTTCATGTTTGAAATGTACTAACTCCTTTCTTCCTAACAGCAGGTCAACTTGGCAGTGGTTGCAACAATACGGTCCCATTGAGTACATTTTTGGAGAAAGGGACATCTGTTGCACCACAGGGCGGGAGGAGGGTGCGGAGCTCGATACAATTTCTTTCTTTGGTAAGCATTTTTTGTATTTTATACTTTTGGAATTTTGGTTTTTCATGTTGATTTTAAAATGACCTTTTTCATGTTTCAAATGTACTAAGTTGTTTTTTCCTCACAGCAGGTCAATTTGTAAAGTGTGGTTGCAACAATACGCTCCCATTGACAAAATGTTTGATGAAAGGGACATCTGTTGCACCACAGAGCAGGGACGAGGGTGCTTAGCTTGATACATTTTCTTTCTCTGGTAAGCATTTTTTCTGTTTTATACTTTTGGAATTTGGGTTTTCATGTTGATTTTAAAATGTCCTTTTTCATATTTGAAATGTACTAACTCGTTTTTTCCCCACAGCAGGTCAACTTGTGTGTGTGGTTGCAACATTACGGTCCCATTGAGTAAGTGTTGTGGAAAGGGACATCTGTTGCACCACAGGACAGGGAGGAGGGTGCTTAGCTCGATACATTTTCTTTCTCTGGTAAGCATTCATTTCTGTTTTATACTTTTGGAATATGGGTTTTTCATGTTGATTTGAAAAAGACCTTTTTCATGTTTGAAATATACTAACTCGTTTTTTCCTCACAGCAGGTCAACTTGGCAGTGGTTGCAACATTACCGTCCCATTGAGTAAACGTTTGTGGAGAGGGACATCTGTTGCACCACAGGGCGGGAGGAGGGTGCGGAGCTCGATACAATTTCTTTCTTTGGTGAGCATTTTTGTATTTTATACTTTTGGTATTTTGGTTTTTCATGTTGATTTTAAAATGACCTTTTTCATGTTTGAAATGTACTAACTCATCTTTTCCTAACAGCAGGTCAACTTGGGAGTGGTTGTAACATTACGGTTCCATTGAGTACATTTTTGGAGAAAGGGACATCTGTTGCACCACAGGGCAGGAGGCGGGTGCTGAGCTCTTTACAGTTTCATTCTTTGGTAAGCATTTTTTGTATTTTATACTTTTGGAATTTTGGTTTTTCATGTTGATTTTAAAATGACCTTTTTCATGTTTCAAATGTACTAACTCGTGTTTTCCTTACAGCAGGTCAACTTGGGTGTGGTTGCAACATTACGGTCCCATTGAGTACATTTTTGGAGAAAGGGACATATGTTGCACCACTGGACGGGAGGAGAGTGCGCATTTCGATACAATTTCTTTCTTTGGTAAGCATTTTTTGTATTTTATACTTTGGGAATTTTGGTTTTTCATGTTGATTTAAAAATGCCCTTTTTCATGTTTGAAATGTACTAACTCGTTTTCTCATAACAGCAGGTCAACTTGGGTGTGGTTGCAACATTACGGTCCCATTGAGTACATTTTTGGAGAAAGGGACATCTGTTGCACCACAGGGCGGGAGGAGGGTGCGGAGCTTGATACAATTTCTTTCTTTGGTAAGCATATTTTGTATTTTATACTTTTGGAATTTTGGTTTTTCATGTTGATTTTAAAATGACCTTTTTCATGTTTGATATGTACTAACTCGTTTTTTCCTAACAGCAGGTCAACTTGGGTGTGGTTGCAACATTACGGTCCCATTGAGTACATTTTTGGAGAAAGGGACATCTGTTGCACCACAGGGCGGGAGGAGGGTGCGGAGCTCGATACAATTTCTTTCTTTGGTAAGCATTTTTTGTATTTTATACTTTTGGAATTTTGGTTTTTCATGTAGATCTTAAATTGCCCTTTTTCTTGTTTGAAATGTACTAACTCGTTTTTTCCTAACAGCAGGTCAACTTGGGAGTGGTTGCAACATTACGGTCCCATTGAGTACATTTTTGGAGAAAGGGACATGTGTTGCACCACAGGGCGGGAGGAGGGTGCGGAGCTCGATACAATTTCTTACCTTGGTAAGCATTTTTGGTATTTTATACTTTTGGAATTTTGGTTTTACATGTTGATTTTAAAATGACCTTTTTCATGTTTCAAATGTACTAACTCGTTTCTTCCTAACAGCAGGTCAACTTGGCAGTGGTTGCAACATTACCGTCCCATTGAGTACATTTTTGGAGAAAGGGACATCTGTTTCACCACAGGGCGGGAGGAGGGTGCGGAGCTCGATACAATTTCTTTCTTTGGTAAGCATTTTTGTATTTTATACTTTTGGAATTTTGGTTTTTCATGTTGATTTTAAAATGAACTTTTTCATGTTTGAAATGTACTAACTCATTTTTTCCTTACAGCAGGTCAATTTGGGAGTGGTTGTAACATTACGGTCCCATTGAGTACATTTTTGGAGAAAGGGACATCTGTTGCACCACAGGGCGGGAGGCGGGTGCTGAGCTCTTTACAATTTCTTTCTTTGGTAAGCATTTTTTGTATTTTATACTTTTGGAATTTTGGTTTTTCATGTTGATTTTAAAATGACCTTTTTCATGTTTCAAATGTACTAACTCGTGTTTTCCTAACAGCAGGTCAACTTGGGTGTGGTTGCAACATTACGGTCCCATTGAGTACATGTTTGGAGAAAGGGACATATGTTGCACGACAGGACGGGAGGAGGGTGCGCAGCTCGATACAATGTCTTTCTTTGGTAAGCATTTTTTGTATATTATACTTTTGGAATTTTGGTTTTTCATGTTGATTTTAAAATGCCCTTTTCCATGTTTGAAATGTACTAACTCGTTTTTTCCTAACAGCATTTCAACTTGGGTGTGGTTGCAACATTACGGTCCCATTGAGTACATTTTTGGAGAAAGGGACATCTGTTTCACCACAGGGCGGGAGGAGGGTGCGGAGCTCGATACAATTTCTTTCTTTGGTAAGCATTTTTTGTATTTTATACTTTGGGAATTTTGGTTTTTCATGTTGATTTTAAAATGCCCTTTTTCATGTTTGAAATGTACTAACTCGTTTTCTCATAACAGCAGGTCAACTTGGGTGTGGTTGCAACATTACGGTCCCAATGAGTACATTTTTGGAGAAAGGGACATCTGTTGCACCACAGGGCGGGAGGAGGGTGCGGAGCTCGATACAATTTCCTTCTTTGGTAAGCATTTTTTGTATTTTATACTTTTGGAATTTTGGTTTTTCATGTTGATTTTAAAATGACCTTTTCCATGTTTGAAATGTACTAACTCGTTTTTTCCTAACAGCAGGTCAACTTGGGTGTGGTTGCAACATTACGGTCCCATTGAGTACATTTTTGGAGAAAGGGACATCTGTTGCACCACAGGGCGGGAGGAGGGTGCGGAGCTCGATACAATTTCTTTCTTTGGTAAGCATTTTTTGTATTTTATACTTTTGGAATTTTGGTTTTTCATGTAGATTTTAAAATGCCCTTTTTCATGTTTGAAATGTACTAACTCGTTTTTTCCTAACAGCCGGTAAACTTGGGAGTGGTTGCAACATTACGGTCCCATTGAGTACATTTTTGGAGAAAGGGACATCTGTTGCACCACTGGGCGGGAGGAGGGTGCGGAGCTCGATACAATTTCTTACCTTGGTAAGCATTTTTGGTATTTTATACTTTTGGAATTTTGGTTTTTCATGTTGATTTTAAAATGACCTTTTTCATGTTTCAAATGTACTAACTCCTTTCTTCCTAACAGCAGGTCAACTTGGCAGTGGTTGCAACATTACCGTCCCATTGAGTACATTTTTGGAGAAAGGGACATCTGTTGCACCACAGGGCGGGAGGAGGGTGCGGAGCTCGATACAATTTCTTTCTTTGGTAAGCATTTTTGTATTTTATACTTTTGGTATTTTGGTTTTTCATGTTGATTTTAAAATGACCTTTTTCATGTTTGAAATGTACTAACTCATTTTTTCCTAACAGCAGGTCAACTTGGGAGTGGTTGTAACATTACGGTCCCATTGAGTACATTTTTGGAGAAAGGGACATCTGTTGCACCACAGGGCGGGAGGCGGGTGCTGAGCTCTTTACAATTTCCTTCTTTGGTAAGCATTTTTTGTATTTTATACTTTTGGAATTTTGGTTTTTCATGTTGATTTTAAAATGACCTTTTTTATGTTTCAAATGTACTAACTCGTGTTTTCCTAACAGCAGGTCAACTTGGGTGTGGTTGCAACATTACGGTCCCATTGAGTACATTTTTGGAGAAAGGGACATATGTTGCACCACAGGACTGGAGGAGGGTGCGCAGCTCGAAACAATTTTTTCTTTTGTAAGCATTTTTTGTATATTATACTTTTGGAATTTTGGTATTTCATGTTGATTTTAAAATGCCCTTTTCCATGTTTGAAATGTACTAACTCGTTTTTTCCTAACAGCATTTCAACTTGGGTTTGGTTGCAACATTACGGTCCCATTGAGTACATTTTTGTAGAAAGGGACATCTGTTTCACCGCAGGGCGGGAGGAGGGTGCGGAGCTCGATACAATTTCTTTCTTTGGTAAGCATTTTTTGTATTTTATACTTTGGGAATTTTGGTTTTTCATGTTGATTTTAAAATGCCCTTTTTCATGTTTGAAATGTACTAACTCGTTTTCTCATAACAGCAGGTCAACTTGGGTGAGGTTGCAACATTACGGTCCCATTGAGTACATTTTTGGAGAAAGGGACATCTGTTGCACCACAGGGCGGGAGGAGAGTGCGGAGCTCGATACAATTTCTTTCTTTGGTAAGCATTTTTTGTATTTTATACTTTTGGAATTTTGGATTTTCATGTTGATTTTAAAATGCCCTTTTTCATGTTTCAAATGTACTAACTCGTTTTTTTCCTAACAGCAGGTCAACTTGGGAGTGGTTGCAACATTACGGTCCCATTGAGTACATTTTTGGAGAAAGGGACATCTGTTGCACCACAGGGCGGGAGGAGGGTGCGGAGCTCGATACAATTTCTTTCCTTGGTAAGTATTTTTGGTATTTTATACTTTTGGAATTTTGGTTTTTCATGTTGATTTTAAAATGGCCTTTTTCATGTTTGAAATGTACTAACTCCTTTCTTCCTAACAGCAGGTCAACTTGGCAGTGGTTGCAACATTACGGTCCCATTGAGTACATTTTTGGAGAAAGGGACATCTGTTGCACCACAGGGTGGGAGGAGGGTGCGGAGCTCGATACAATTTCTTTCTTTGGTAAGCATTTTTTGTATTTTATACTTTGGGAATTTTGGTTTTTCATGTTGATTTTAAAATGACCTTTTTCATGTTTCAAATGTACTAACTCGTGTTTTCCTAACAGCAGGTCAACTTGGGTGTGGTTGCAACATTACGGTCCCATTGAGTACATTTTTGGAGAAAGGGACATATGTTGCACCACAGGACGGGAGGAGGGTGCGCAGCTCGATACAATTTCTTTCTTTGGTAAGCATTTTTTGTATATTATACTTTTGGAATTTTGGTTTTTCATGTTGATTTTAAAATGCCCTTTTCCATGTTTGAAATGTACTAACTCGTTTTTTGCTAACAGCATTTCATCTTGGGTGTGGTTGCAACATTACGGTCCCATTGAGTACATTTTTGGAGAAAGGGACATCTGTTTCACCAAAGGACGGGAGGAGGGTGCGCAGCTCGATACAATTTCTTTCTTTGGTAAGCATTTTTTGTATTTAATACTTTGGGAATTTTGGTTTTTCATGTTGGTTTTAAAATGCCCTTTTTCATGTTTGAAATGTACTAACTCGTTTTCTCATAACAGGTCAACTTGGGTGTGGTTGCAACATTACGGTCCCATTGAGTACATTTTTGGAGAAAGGGACATCTGTTGCACCACAGGGCGGGAGGAGGGTGCGGAGCTCGATACAATTTCTTTCTTTGGTAAGCATTTTTTGTATTTTATACTTTTGGAATTTTGGTTTTTCATGTTGATTTTAAAATGCCCTTTTTCATGTTTGAAATGTACTAACTCGTTTTTTCCTAACAGCAGGTCAACTTGGGTGTGGTTGCAACATTACGGTCCCATTGAGTACATTTTTGGAGAAAGGGACATCTGTTGCAACACAGGGCGGGAGGAGGGTGTGGAGCTCGATACAATTTCTTTCTTTGGTAAGCATTTTTTGTATTTTATACTTTTGGAATTTTGGTTTTTCATGTTGATTTATAAATGCCCTTTTTCATGTTTGAAAAGTACTAACTCGTTTTTTCCTAACAGCAGGTCAACTTCGGAGTGGTTGCAACATTACGGTCCCATTGAGTACATTTTTGGAGAAAGGGACATCTGTTGCACCACAGGGAGGGAGGAGGGTGCGGAGCTCGATACAATTTCTTTCCTTGGTAAGCATTTTTGGTATTTTATACTTTTGGAATTTTGGTTTTTCATGTTGATTTTAAAATGACCTTTTTCATGTTTGAAATGTACTAACTCCTTTCTTCCTAACAGCAGGTCAACTTGGCAGTGGTTGCAACATTACGGTCCCATTGAGTACATTTTTGGAGAAAGGGACATCTGTTGCACCACAGGGCGGGAGGCGGGTGCTGAGCTCTTTACAGTTTCATTCTTTGGTAAGCATTTTTTGTATTTTATACTTTTGGAATTTTGGTTTTTCATGTTGATTTTAAAATGACCTTTTTCATGTTTCAAATGTACTAACTCGTGTTTTCCTAACAGCAGGTCAACTTGGGTGTGGTTGCAACATTACGGTCCCATTGAGTACATTTTTGAAGAAAGGGACATATGTTGCACCACAGGACGGGAGGAGGGTGCGCAGCTCGATACAATTTCTTTCTTTGGTAAGCATTTTTTATATATTATACTTTTGGAATTTTGGTTTTTCATGTTGATTTTAAAATGCCCTTTTCCATGTTTGAAATGTACTAACTCGTTTTTTCCTAACAGCATTTCAACTTGGGTGTGGTTGCAACATTACGGTCCCATTGAGTACATTTTTGGAGAAAGGGAAATCTGTTTCACCACAGGGCGGGAGGAGGGTGCGGAGCTCGATACAATTTCTTTCTTTGGTAAGCATTTTTTGTATTTTATACTTTGGGAATTTTGGTTTTTCATGTTGATTTTAAAATGCCCTTTTTCATGTTTGAAATGTACTAATTCGTTTTCTCATAACAGCAGGTCAACTTGGGTGTGGTTGCAACATTACGGTCCCATTGAGTAAATTTTTGGAGAAAGGGACATCTGTTGCACCACAGGGCGGGAGGAGGGTGCGGAGCTCGATACAATTTCTTTCTTTGGTAAGCATTTTTTGTATTTTATACTTTTGGAATTTTGGTTTTTCATGTTGATTTTAAAATGACCTTTTTCATGTTTGAAATGTACTAACTCGTTTTTTCCTAACAGCAGGTCAACTTGGCAGGTGTTGCAACATTACGGTCCCATTGAGTACATTTTTGGAGAAAGGGACATCTGTTGCACCACAGGGCGGGAGGAGGGTGCGGATCTCGATACAATTTCTTTCTTTGGTAAGCATTTTTGTATTTTATACTTTTGGTATTTTGGTTTTTCATGTTGATTTTAAAATGACATTTTTCATGTTTGGATGTACTAACTCATTTTTTCCTAACAGCAGGTCAACTTGGGAGTGGTTGCAACATTACGGTCCCATTGAGTACATTTTTGGAGAAAGGGACATCTGTTGCACCACAGGGCGGGAGGAGGGTGCGGAGCTCGATACAATTTCTTACCTTGGTAAGCATTTTTGGTATTTTATACTTTTGGAATTTTGGTTTTTCATGTTGATTTTAAAATGCCCTTTTTCATGTTTGAAATGTACTAACTCCTTTCTTCCTAACAGCAGGTCAACTTGGCAGGGGTTGCAACATTACCGTCCCATTGAGTACATTTTTGGAGAAAGGGACATCTGTTGCACCACAGGGCGGGAGGAGGGTGCGGAGTTCGATACAATTTCTTTCTTTGGTAAGCATTTTTGTATTTTATACTTTTGGTATTTTGGTTTTTCATGTTGATATTAAAATGACCTTTTTCATGTTTGAAATGTACTAACTCATTTTTTCCTAACAGC
The DNA here is from genome assembly GCF_023898315.1 of Schistocerca nitens. Taxonomy (NCBI): domain Eukaryota; kingdom Metazoa; phylum Arthropoda; class Insecta; order Orthoptera; family Acrididae; genus Schistocerca; species Schistocerca nitens. Next base: position 117,506,608 of record NC_064623.1, read on the forward strand.
AGGTCATCTTGGGAGTGGTTGTAACATTACGGTCCCATTGAGTACATTTTTGGAGAAAGGGTCATCTGTTGCACCACAGGGAGGGAGGAGGGTGCGGAGCTCGATACAGTTTCTTTCATTGGTAAGCATTTTTTGTATTTTATACTTTTGGAATTTTGGTTTTTCATGTTGATTTATAAATGCCCTTTTTCATGTTTGAAATGTACTAACTCGTTTTTTCCTAACAGCAGGTCAACTTGGGAGTGGTTGCAACATTACGGTCCCATTGAGTACATTTTTGGAGAAAGGGTCATCTGTTGCACCACAGGGAGGGAGGAGGGTGCGGAGCTCGATACAATTTCTTTTCTTGGTAAGCATTTTTGGTATTTTATACTTTTGGAATTTTGGTTTTTCATGTTGATTTTAAAATGCCCTTTTTCATGTTTGAAATGTACTAACTCCTTTCTTCCTAACAGCAGGTCAACTTGGCAGTGGTTGCAACATTACGGTCCCATTGAGTACATTTTTGGAGAAAGGGACATCTGTTGCACCACAGGGCGGGAGGAGAGTGCGGAGCTCGATACAATTTCTTTCTTTGGTAAGCATTTTTTGTATTTTATACTTTTGGAATTTTGGTTTTTCATGTTGATTTTAAAATGACCTTTTTCATGTTTCAAATGTACTAACTTGTTTTTTCCTCACAGCAGGTCAATTTGTGAGTGTGGTTGCAACAATACGCTCCCATTGACAAAATGTTTGATGAAAGGGACATCTGTTGCACAACAGAGCAGGGACGAGGGTGCTTAGCTTGATACACTTTCTTTCTCTGGTAAGCATTTTTTTCTGTTTTATACTTTTGGAATCTTGGTTTTCATGTTGATTTTAAAATGTCCTTTTTCATATTTGAAATGTACTAACTTGTTTTTTCCCCACAGCAGGTCAACTTGTGTGTGTGGTTGCAACATTACGCTCCCATTGAGTAAGTGTTTGTGGAAAGGGACATCTGTTGCACCACAGGACAGGGAGGAGGGTGCTTAGCTCGATACATTTTCTTTCTCTGGTAAGCATTCCTTTCTGTTTTATACTTTTGGAATTTGGGTTTTTCATGTTGATTTTAAAAAGACCTTTTTCATGTTTGAAATGTACTAACTCGTTTTTTCCTCACAGCAGGTCAAGTTGTGTGTGTGGTTGCAACATTACGCTCCCATTCAGTAAACGTTTGTGGAAAGGGACATCTGTTGCACCACAGGGCAGCGAGGAGGGTGCTTAGCTTGATACATTTTCTTTCTCTGGTAAGCATTTTTTCTGTTTTATACTTTTGGAATTTGGGTTTTCATGTTGATTTTAAAATGTCCTTTTTCATATTTGAAATGTACTAACTCGTTTTTTCCCCACAGCAGGTCAACTTGTGTGTGTGGTTGCAACATTACGGTCCCATTGAGTAAGTGTTTGTGGAAAGGGACATCTGTTGCACCACAGGACAGGGAGGAGGGTGCTTAGCTCGATACATTTTCTTTCTCTCGTAAGCATTCCTTTCAGTTTTATACTTTTGGAATTTGGGTTTTTCATGCTGATTTTAAAAAGACATTTTTCATGTTTGAAATATACTAACTCGTTTTTTCCTCACAGCAGGTCAACTTGGCAGTGGTTGCAACATTACCGTCCCATTGAGTAAACGTTTCTGGAGAGGGACATCTCTTGCACCACAGGGCGGGAGGAGGGTGCGGAGCTCGATACAATTTCTTTCTTTGGTAAGCATTTTTTGTATTTTATACTTTTGGAATTTTGGTTTTTCATGTTGATTTTAAAATGACCTTTTTCATGTTTCAAATGTACTAACTCGTGTTTTTCTAACAGCAGGTCAACTTGGGTGTGGTTGCAACATTACGGTCCCATTGAGTACATTTTTGAAGAAAGGGACATATGTTGCACCACAGGACGGGAGGAGGGTGCGCAGCTCGATACAATTTCTTTCTTTGGTAAGCATTTTTTGTATATTATACTTTTGGAATTTTGGTTTTTCATGTTGATTTTAAAATGCCCTTTTCCATGTTTGAAATGTACTAACTCGTTTTTTCCTAACAGCATTTCAACTTGGGTGTGGTTGCAACATTACGGTCCCATTGAGTACATTTTTGGAGAAAGGGAAATCTGTTTGACCACAGGGCGGGAGGAGGGTGCGGAGCTCGATACAATTTCTTTCTTTGGTAAGCATTTTTTGTATTTTATACTTTGGGAATTTTGGTTTTTCATGTTGATTTTAAAATGCCCTTTTTCATGTTTGAAATGTACTAACTCGTTTTCTCATAACAGCAGGTCAACTTGGGTGTGGTTGCAACATTACGGTCCCATTGAGTACATTTTTGGAGAAAGGGACATCTGTTGCACCACAGGGCGGGAGGAAGGTGCGGAGCTCGATACAATTTCTTTCTTTGGTAAGCATTTTTTGTATTTTATACTTTTGGAATTTTGGTTTTTCATGTTGATTTTAAAATGACCTTTTAATGTTTGAAATGTACTAACTCGTTTTTTCCTAACAGCAGGTCAACTTGGGTGTGGTTGCAACATTACGGTCCCATTGAGTACATTTTTGGAGAAAGGGACATCTGTTGCACCACAGGGCGGGAGGAGGGTGCGGAGCTCGATACAATTTCTTTCTTTGGTAAGCATTTTTTGTATTTTATACTTTTGGAATTTTGGTTTTTCATGTAGATTTTAAAATGCCCTTTTTCATGTTTGAAATGTACTAACTCGTTTTTTCCTAACAGCAGGTCAACTTGGGTGTGGTTGCAACATTACGGTCCCATTGAGTACATTTTTGGAGAAAGGGACATCTGTTGCACCACAGTGCGGGAGGAGGGTGCGGAGCTCGATACAATTTCTTACCTTGGTAAGCATTTTTGGTATTTTATACTTTTGGAATTTTGGTTTTTCATGTTGATTTTAAAATGACCTTTTTCATGTTTCAAATGTACTAACTCCTTTCTTCCTAACAGCAGGTCAACTTGGCAGGTGTTGCAACATTACGGTCCCATTGAGTACATTTTTGGAGAAAGGGACATCTGTTGCACCACAGGGCGGGAGGAGGGTGCGGATCTCGATACAATTTCTTTCTTTGGTAACCTTTTTTGTATTTTATACTTTTGGTATTTTGGTTTTTCATGTTGATTTTAAAATGACATTTTTCATGTTTGAAATGTACTAACTCATTTTTTCCTAACAGCAGGTCAACTTGGGAGTGGTTGCAACATTACGGTCCCATTGAGTAAGTGTTTGTGGAAAGGGACATCTGTTGCACCACAGGACAGGGAGGAGGGTGCTTAGCTCGATACATTTTCTTTCTCTGGTAAGCATTCCTTTCTGTTTTATACTTTTGGAATTTGGGTTTTTCATGTTGATTTTAAAAAGACCTTTTTCATGTTTGAAATATACTAACTCGTTTTTTCCTCACAGCAGGTCAACTTGGCAGTGGTTGCAACATTACCGTCCCATTGAGTAAACGTTCGTGGAGAGGGACATCTGTTGCACCACAGGGCGGGAGGAGGGTGCGGAGCTCGATACAATTTCTTTCTTTGGTAAGCATTTTTGTATTTTATACTTTTGGTATTTTGGTTTTTCATGTTGATTTTAAAATGACCTTTTTCATGTTTGAAATGTACTAACTCATTTTTTCCTAACAGCAGGTCAACTTGGGAGTGGTTGTAACATTACGGTCCCATTGAGTACATTTTTGGAGAAAGGGACATCTGTTGCACCACAGGGCGGGAGGCGGGTGCTGAGCTCTTTACAGTTTCATTCTTTGGTAAGCATTTTTTGTATTTTATACTTTTGGAATTTTGGTTTTTCATATTGATTTTAAAATGACCTTTTTCATGTTTCAAATGTACTAACTCGTGTTTTCCTAACAGCAGGTCAACTTGGGTGTTGTTGCAACATTACGGTCCCATTGAGTACATTTTTGGAGAAAGGGACATATGTTGCACCACAGGACGGGAGGAGGGTGCGCAGCTCGATACAATTTCTTTCTTTGGTAAGCATTTTTTGTATATTATACTTTTGGAATTTTGGTTTTTCATGTTGATTTTAAAATGCCCTTTTCCATGTTTGAAATGTACTAACTCGTTTTTTCCTAACAGCATTTCAACTTGGGTGTGGTTGCAACTTTACGGTCCCACTGAGTACATTTTTGGAGAAAGGGACATCTGTTTCTTCACAGGGCGGGAGGAGGGTGCGGAGCTCGATACAATTTCTTTCTTTGGTAAGCATTTTTTGTATTTTATACTTTAGGAATTTTGGTTTTTCATGTTGATTTTAAAATGCCCTTTTTCATGTTTGAAATGTACTTACTCGTTTTTTCCTAACAGCATTTCAACTTGGGTGTGGTTGCAACATTACGGTCCCATTGAGTACATTTTTGGAGAAAGGGACATCTGTTTCACCACAGGGCGGGAGGAGGGTGCGGAGCTCGATACAATTTCTTTCTTTGGTAAGCATTTTTTGTATTTTATACTTTGGGAATTTAGGTTTTTCATGTTGATTTTAAAATGCCGTTTTTCATGTTTGAAATATACTAACTCGTTTTCTCATAACAGCAGGTCAACTTGGGTGTGGTTGCAACATTACGGTCCCATTGAGTACATTTTTGGAGAAAGGGACATCTGTTGCACCACAGGGCGGGAGGAGGGTGCGGAGCTCGATACAATTTCTTTCTTTGGTAAGCATTTTTTGTATTTTATACTTTTGGAATTTTGGTTTTTCATGTTGATTTTAAAATGACCTTTTTCATGTTTGAAATGTACTAACTCGTTTTTTCCTAACAGCAGGTCAACTTGGGTGTGGTTGCAACATTGCGGTCCCATTGAGTACATTTTTGGAGAAAGGGACATCTGTTGCACCACAGGGCGGGAGGAGGGTGCGGAGCTCGATACAATTTCTTTCTTTGGTAAGCATTTTTTGTATTTTATACTTTTGGAATTTTGGTTTTTCATGTTGATTTTAAAATGACCTTTTTCATGTTTGAAATGTACTAACTCGTTTTTTCCTAACAGCAGGTCACTTTGGTGTGGTTGCCACATTACGGTCCCATTGAGTACATTTTTGGAGAAAGGGACATCTGTTGCACCACAGGGCGGGAGGAGGGTGCGGAGCTCGATACAATTTCTTTCTTTGGTAAGCATTTTTTGTATTTTATACTTTTGGAATTTTGGTTTTTCATGTAGATTTTAAAATGCCCTTTTTCATGTTTGAAATGTACTAACTCGTTTTTTCCTAACAGCAGGTCAACTTGGGAGTGGTTGCAACATTACGGTCCCATTGAGTACATTTTTGGAGAAAGGGACATCTGTTGCACCACAGGGCGGGAGGAGGGTGCGGAGCTCGATACAATTTCTTACCTTGGAAAGCGTTTTTGGTATTTTATACTTTTGGAATTTTGGTTTTTCATGTTGATTTTAAAATGACCTTTTTCATGTTTCAAATGTACTAACTCCTTTCTTCCTAACAGCAGGTCAACTTGGCAGGTGTTGCAACATTACGGTCCCATTGAGTACATTTTTGGAGAAAGGGACATCTGTTGCACCACAGGGCGGGAGGAGGGTGCGGATCTCGATACAATTTCTTTCTTTGGTAAGCATTTTTGTATTTTATACTTTTGGTATTTTGGTTTTTCATGTTGATTTTAAAATGACATTTTTCATGTTTGAAATGTACTAACTCATTTTTTCCTAACAGCAGGTCAACTTGGGAGTGGTTGCAACATTACGGTCCCATTGAGTACATTTTTGGAGAAAGGGACATCTGTTGCACCACAGGGCGGGAGGAGGGTGCTGAGCTCGTTACAATTTCTTTCATTGGTAAGCATTTTTTGTATTTTATACTTTTGGAATTTTGGTTTTTCATGTTGATTTATAAATGCCCTTTTTCATGTTTGAAATGTACTAACTCGTTTTTTCCTAACAGCAGGTCAACTTGGGAGTGGTTGCAACATTACGGTCCCATTGAGTACATTTTTGGAGAATGGGTCATCTGTTGCACCACAGGGCGGGAGGAGGGTGCGGAGCTCGATACAATTTCTTTCTTTGGTAAGCATTTTTGGTATTTTATACTTTTGGAATTTTGGTTTTTCATGTTGATTTTAAAATGCCCTTTTTCATGTTTGAAATGTACTAACTCCTTTCTTCCTAACAGCAGGTCAACTTGGCAGTGGTTGCAACATTACGGTCCCATTGAGTACATTTTTGGAGAAAGGGACATCTGTTGCACCACAGGGCGGGAGGAGGGTGCGGAGCTCGATACAATTTCTTTCTTTGGTAAGCATTTTTTGTATTTTATACTTTTGGAATTTTGGTTTTTCATGTTGATTTTAAAATGACCTTTCTCATGTTTCAAATGTACTAACTTGTTTTTTCCTCACAGCAGGTCAATTTGTGAGTGTGGTTGCAACAATACGCTCCCATTGAGAAAATGTTTGATGAAAGGGACATCTGTTGCACCACAGAGCAGGGACGAGGGTGCTTAGCTTGATACACTTTCTTTCTCTGGTAAGCATTTTTTTCTGTTTTATACTTTTGGAATCTTGGTTTTCATGTTGATTTTAAAATGTCCTTTTTCATATTTGAAATGTACTAACTCGTTTTTTCCCCACAGCAGGTCAACTTGTGTGTGTGGTTGCAACATTACGCTCCCATTGAGTAAGTGTTTGTGGAAAGGGACATCTGTTGCACCACAGGACAGGGAGGAGGGTGCTTAGCTCGATACATTTTCTTTCTCTGGTAAGCATTCCTTTCTGTTTTATACTTTTGGAATTTGGGTTTTTCATGTTGATTTTAAAAAGACCTTTTTCATGTTTGAAATGTACTAACTCGTTTTTTCCTCACAGCAGGTCAAGTTGTGTGTGTGGTTGCAACATTACGCTCCCATTCAGTAAACGTTTGTGGAGAGGGACATCTGTTGCACCACAGGGCAGCGAGGAGGGTGCTTAGCTTGATACATTTTCTTTCTCTGGTAAGCATTTTTTCTGTTTTATAGTTTTGGAATTTGGGTTTTCATGTTGATTTTAAAATGTCCTTTTTCATATTTGAAATGTACTAACTCGTTTTTTCCCCACAGCAGGTCAACTTGTGTGTGTGGTTGCAACATTACGGTCCCATTGAGTAAGTGTTTGTGGAAAGGGACATCTGTTGCACCACAGGACAGGGAGGAGGGTGCTTAGCTCGATACATTTTCTTTCTCTGGTAAGCATTCCTTTCTGTTTTATACTTTTGGAATTTGGGTTTTTCATGTTGATTTTAAAAAGACCTTTTTCATGTTTGAAATATACTAACTCGTTTTTTCCTCACAGCAGGTCAACTTGGCAGTGGTTGCAACATTACCGTCCCATTGAGTAAACGTTTGTGGAGAGGGACATCTGTTGCACCACAGGGCGGGAGGAGGGTGCGGAGCTCGATACAACTTCTTTCTTTGGTAAGCATTTTTGTATTTTATACTTTTGGTATTTTGGTTTTTCATGTTGATTTTAAAATGACCTTTTTCATGTTTGAAATGTACTAACTCATTTTTTCCTAACAGCAGGTCAACTTGGGAGTGGTTGTAACATTACGGTCCCATTGAGTACATTTTTGGAGAAAGGGACATCTGTTGCACCACAGGGCGGGAGGCGGGTGCTGAGCTCTTTACAGTTTCATTCTTTGGTAAGCATTTTTGTATTTTATACTTTTGGAATTTTGGTTTTTCATATTGATTTTAAAATGACCTTTTTCATGTTTCAAATGTACTAACTCGTGTTTTCCTAACAGCAGGTCAACTTGGGTGTTGTTGCAACATTACGGTCCCATTGAGTACATTTTTGGAGAAAGGGACATATGTTGCACCACAGGACGGGAGGAGGGTGCGCAGCTCGATACAATTTCTTTCTTTGGTAAGCATTTTTTGTATATTATACTTTTGGAATTTTGGTTTTTCATGTTGATTTTAAAATGCCCTTTTCCATGTTTGAAATGTACTAACTCCTTTTTTCCTAACAGCATTTCAACTTGGGTGTGGTTGCAACATTACGGTCCCATTGAGTACATTTTTGGAGAAAGGGACATCTGTTTCACCACAGGGAGGGAGGAGGGTGCGGAGCTCGATACAATTTCTTTCTTTGGTAAGCATTTTTTGTATTTTATACTTTGGGAATTTTGGTTTTTCATGTTGATTTTAAAATGCCCTTTTTCATGTTTGAAATGTACTAACTCGTTTTTTCCTAACAGCATTTCAACTTGGGTGTGGTTGCAACATTACGGTCCCATTGAGTACATTTTTGGAGAAAGGGAAATCTGTTTCACCACAGGGCGGGAGGAGGGTGCGGAGCTCGATACAATTTCTTTCTTTGGTAAGCATTTTTTGTATTTTATACTTTTGGAATTTTGGTTTTTCATGTTGATTTATAAATGCCCTTTTTCATGTTTGAAATGTACTAACTCGTTTTCTCATAACAGCAGGTCAACTTGGGAGTGGTTGCAACATTACGGTCCCATTGAGTACATTTTTGGAGAATGGGTCATCTGTTGCACCACAGGGCGGGAGGAGGGTGCGGAGCTCGATACAATTTCTTTCTTTGGTAAGCATTTTTGGTATTTTATACTTTTGGAATTTTGGTTTTTCATGTTGATTTTAAAATGCCCTTTTTCATGTTTGAAATGTACTAACTCCTTTCTTCCTAACAGCAGGTCAACTTGGCAGTGGTTGCAACATTACGGTCCCATTGAGTACATTTTTGGAGAAAGGGACATCTGTTGCACCACAGGGCGGGAGGAGGGTGCGGAGCTCGATACAATTTCTTTCTTTGGTAAGCATTTTTTGTATTTTATACTTTTGGAATTTTGGTTTTTCATGTTGATTTTAAAATGACCTTTCTCATGTTTCAAATGTACTAACTTGTTTTTTCCTCACAGCAGGTCAATTTGTGAGTGTGGTTGCAACAATACGCTCCCATTGAGAAAATGTTTGATGAAAGGGACATCTGTTGCACCACAGAGCAGGGACGAGGGTGCTTAGCTTGATACACTTTCTTTCTCTGGTAAGCATTTTTTTCTGTTTTATACTTTTGGAATCTTGGTTTTCATGTTGATTTTAAAATGTCCTTTTTCATATTTGAAATGTACTAACTCGTTTTTTCCCCACAGCAGGTCAACTTGTGTGTGTGGTTGCAACATTACGCTCCCATTGAGTAAGTGTTTGTGGAAAGGGACATCTGTTGCACCACAGGACAGGGAGGAGGGTGCTTAGCTCGATACATTTTCTTTCTCTGGTAAGCATTCCTTTCTGTTTTATACTTTTGGAATTTGGGTTTTTCATGTTGATTTTAAAAAGACCTTTTTCATGTTTGAAATGTACTAACTCGTTTTTTCCTCACAGCAGGTCAATTTGTGTGTGTGGTTGCAACATTACGCTCCCATTCAGTAAACGTTTGTGGAGAGGGACATCTGTTGCACCACAGGGCAGCGAGGAGGGTGCTTAGCTTGATACATTTTCTTTCTCTGGTAAGCATTTTTTCTGTTTTATAGTTTTGGAATTTGGGTTTTCATGTTGATTTTAAAATGTCCTTTTTCATATTTGAAATGTACTAACTCGTTTTTTCCCCACAGCAGGTCAACTTGTGTGTGTGGTTGCAACATTACGGTCCCATTGAGTAAGTGTTTGTGGAAAGGGACATCTGTTGCACCACAGGACAGGGAGGAGGGTGCTTAGCTCGATACATTTTCTTTCTCTGGTAAGCATTCCTTTCTGTTTTATACTTTTGGAATTTGGGTTTTTCATGTTGATTTTAAAAAGACCTTTTTCATGTTTGAAATATACTAACTCGTTTTTTCCTCACAGCAGGTCAACTTGGCAGTGGTTGCAACATTACCGTCCCATTGAGTAAACGTTTGTGGAGAGGGACATCTGTTGCACCACAGGGCGGGAGGAGGGTGCGGAGCTCGATACAACTTCTTTCTTTGGTAAGCATTTTTGTATTTTATACTTTTGGTATTTTGGTTTTTCATGTTGATTTTAAAATGACCTTTTTCATGTTTGAAATGTACTAACTCATTTTTTCCTAACAGCAGGTCAACTTGGGAGTGGTTGTAACATTACGGTCCCATTGAGTACATTTTTGGAGAAAGGGACATCTGTTGCACCACAGGGCGGGAGGCGGGTGCTGAGCTCTTTACAGTTTCATTCTTTGGTAAGCATTTTTTGTATTTTATACTTTTGGAATTTTGGTTTTTCATATTGATTTTAAAATGACCTTTTTCATGTTTCAAATGTACTAACTCGTGTTTTCCTAACAGCAGGTCAACTTGGGTGTTGTTGCAACATTACGGTCCCATTGAGTACATTTTTGGAGAAAGGGACATATGTTGCACCACAGGACGGGAGGAGGGTGCGCAGCTCGATACAATTTCTTTCTTTGGTAAGCATTTTTTGTATATTATACTTTTGGAATTTTGGTTTTTCATGTTGATTTTAAAATGCCCTTTTCCATGTTTGAAATGTACTAACTCCTTTTTTCCTAACAGCATTTCAACTTGGGTGTGGTTGCAACATTACGGTCCCATTGAGTACATTTTTGGAGAAAGGGACATCTGTTTCACCACAGGGAGGGAGGAGGGTGCAGAGCTCGATACAATTTCTTTCTTTGGTAAGCATTTTTTGTATTTTATACTTTGGGAATTTTGGTTTTTCATGTTGATTTTAAAATGCCCTTTTTCATGTTTGAAATGTACTAACTCGTTTTTTCCTAACAGCATTTCAACTTGGGTGTGGTTGCAACATTACGGTCCCATTGAGTACATTTTTGGAGAAAGGGACATCTGTTGCACCACAGGGCGGGAGGAGGGTGCGGAGCTCGATACAATTTCTTTCTTTGGTAAGCATTTTTTGTATTTTATACTTTGGGAATTTTGGTTTTTCATGTTGATTTTAAAATGCCCTTTTTCATGTTTGAAATGTACTAACTCGTTTTCTCATAACAGCAGGACAACTTGGGTGTGGTTGCAACATTACGGTCCCATTGAGTACATTTTTGGAGAAAGGGACATCTGTTGCACCACAGGGCGGGAGGAGGGTGCGGAGCTCGATACAATTTCTTTCTTTGGTAAGCATTTTTAGTATTTTATACTTTTGGAATTTTGGTTTTTCATGTTGATTTTAAAATGACCTTTTTCATGTTTGAAATGTACTAACTCGTTTTTTCCTAACAGCAGGTCAACTTGGGTGTGGTTGCAACATTACGGTCCCATTGAGTACATTTTTGGAGAAAGGGACATCTGTTGCACCACAGGGCGGGAGGAGGGTGCGGAGCTCGATACAATTTCTTTCTTTGGTAAGCATTTTTTGTATTTATACTTTTGGAATTTTGGTTTTTCATGTAGATTTTAAAATGCCCTTTTTCATGTTTGAAATGTACTAACTCGTTATTTCCTAACAGCAGGTCAACTTGGGAGTGGTTGCAACATTACGGTCCCATTGAGTACATTTTTGGAGAAAGGGACATCTGTTGCACCACAGGGCGGGAGGAGGGTGCGGAGCTCGATATAATTTCTTACCTTGGTAAGCATTTTTGGTATTTTATACTTTTGGAATTTTGGTTTTTCATGTTGATTTTAAAATGACCTTTATCATGTTTCAAATGTACTAACTCCTTTCTTCCTAACAGCAGGTCAACTTGGCAGTGGTTGCAACATTACCGTCCCATTGAGTACATTTTTGGAGAAAGGGACATCTGTTGCACCACAGGGCGGGAGGGGGGTGCGGGGCTCGATACAATTTCTTTCTTTGGTAAGCATTTTTGTATTTTATACTTTTGGTATTTTGGTTTTTCATGTTGATTTTAAAATGACCTTTTTCATGTTTGAAATGTACTAACTCATTTTTTCCTAACAGCAGGTCATCTTGGGAGTGGTTGTAACATTACGGTCCCATTGAGTACATTTTTGGAGAAAGGGACATCTGTTGCACCACAGGGCGGGAGGCGGGTGCTGAGCTCTTTACAATTTCCTTCTTTGGTAAGCATTTTTTGTATTTTATACTTTTGGAATTTTGGTTTTTCATGTTGATTTTAAAATGACCTTTTTCATGTTTCAAATGTACTAACTCGTGTTTTCCTAACAGCAGGTCAACTTGGGTGTGGTTGCAACATTACGGTCCCATTGAGTACATTTTTGGAGAAAGGGACATATGTTGCACCACAGGACGGGAGGAGGGTGCGCAGCTCGATACAATTACTTTCTTTGGTAAGCATTTTTTGTATTTTATTCTTTTGGAATTTTGGTTTTTCATGTAGATTTTAAAATGCCCTTTTTCATGTTTGAAATGTACTAACTCGTTTTTTCCTAACAGCAGGTCTACTTGGGAGTGGTTGCAACATTACGGTCCCATTGAGTACATTTTTGGAGAAAGGGACATCTGTTGCACCACTGCGCGGGAGGAGGGTGCGGAGCTCGATACAATTTCTTACCTTGGTAAGCATTTTTGGTATTTTATACTTTTGGAATTTTGGTTTTTCATGTTGATTTTAAAATGACCTTTTTCATGTTTCAAATGTACTAAATCCTTTCTTCCTAACAGCAGGTCAACTTGGCAGTGGTTGCAACATTACCGTCCCATTGAGTACATTTTTGGAGAAAGGGACATCTGTTGCACCACAGGGCGGGAGGAGGGTGCGGAGCTCGATACAATTTCTTTCTTTGGTAAGCATTTTTGTATTTTATACTTTTGGAATTTTGGTTTTTCATGTTGATTTTAAAATGACCTTTTTCATGTTTGAAATGTACTAACTCATTTTTTCCTTACAGCAGGTCAACTTGGGAGTGGTTGTAACATTACCGTCCCATTGAGTACATTTTTGGAGAAAGGGACATCTGTTGCACCACAGGGCGGGAGGCAGGTGCTGAGCTCTTTACAATTTCTTTCTTTGGTAAGCATTTTTTGTATTTTATACTTTTGGAATTTTGGTTTTTCATGTTGATTTTAAAATGACCTTTTTCATGTTTCAAATGTACTAACTCGTGTTTTCCTAACAGCAGGTCAACTTGGGTGTGGTTGCAACATTACGGTCCCATTGAGTACATTTTTGGAGAAAGGGACATATGTTGCACCACAGGACGGGAGGAGGGTGCGCAGCTCGATACAATTTCTTTCTTTGGTAAGCATTTTTTGTATATTATACTTTTGGAATTTTGGTTTTTCATGTTGATTTTAAAATGCCCTTTTCCATGTTAGAAATGTACTAACTCGTTTCTTCCTAACAGCAGGTCCACTTGGGTGTGGTTGCAACATTACGGTCCCATTGAGTACATTTTTGGAGAAAGGGACATCTGTTGCACCAGAGGGCGGGAGGAGGGTGCGGAGGTCGATACAATTTCTTTCTTTGGTAAGCATTTTTTGTATTTTATACTTTTGGAATTTTGGTTTTTCATGTAGATTTTAAAATGCCCTTTTTCATGTTTGAAATGTACTAAGTCGTTTTTTCCTAACAGCAGGTCAACTTGGGAGTGGTTGCAACATTACGGTCCCATTGAGTACATTTTTGGAGAAAGGGACATCTGTTGCACCACAGGGCGGGAGGCGGGTGCTGAGCTCTTTACAGTTTCATTCTTTGGTAAGCATTTTTTGTATTTTATACTTTTGGAATTTTGGTTTTTCATGTTGATTTTAAAATGCCCTTTTCCATGTTTGAAATGTACTAACTTGTTTTTTCCTCACAGCAGGTCAATTTGTGAGTGTGGTTGCAACAATACGCTCCCATTGAGAAAATGTTTGATGAAAGGGACATCTGTTGCACCACAGAGCAGGGACGAGGGTGCTTAGCTTGATAGACTTTCTTTCTCTGGTAAGCATTTTTTTCTGTTTTATACTTTTGGAATCTTGGTTTTCATGTTGATTTTAAAATGTCCTTTTTCATATTTGAAATGTACTAACTCGTTTTTTCCCCACAGCAGGTCAACTTGTGTGTGTGGTTGCAACATTACGCTCCCATTGAGTAAGTGTTTGTGGAAAGGGACATCTGTTGCACCACAGGACAGGGAGGAGGGTGCTTAGCTCGATACATTTTCTTTCTCTGGTAAGCATTCCTTTCTGTTTTATACTTTTGGAATTTGGGTTTTTCATGTTGATTTTAAAAAGACCTTTTTCATGTTTGAAATGTACTAACTCGTTTTTTCCTCACAGCAGGTCAAGTTGTGTGTGTGGTTGCAACATTACGCTCCCATTCAGTAAACGTTTGTGGAGAGGGACATCTGTTGCACCACAGGGCAGCGAGGAGGGTGCTTAGCTTGATACATTTTCTTTCTCTGGTAAGCATTTTTTCTGTTTTATAGTTTTGGAATTTGGGTTTTCATGTTGATTTTAAAATGTCCTTTTTCATATTTGAAATGTACTAACTCGTTTTTTCCCCACAGCAGGTCAACTTGTGTGTGTGGTTGCAACATTACGGTCCCATTGAGTAAGTGTTTGTGGAAAGGGACATCTGTTGCACCACAGGACAGGGAGGAGGGTGCTTAGCTCGATACATTTTCTTTCTCTGGTAAGCATTCCTTTCTGTTTTATACTTTTGGAATTTGGGTTTTTCATGTTGATTATAAAAAGACCTTTTTCATGTTTGAAATATACTAACTCGTTTTTTCCTCACAGCAGGTCAACTTGGCAGTGGTTGCAACATTACCGTCCCATTGAGTAAACGTTTGTGGAGAGGGACATCTGTTGCACCACAGGGCGGGAGGAGGGTGCGGAGCTCGATACAACTTCTTTCGGTAAGCATTTTTGTATTTTATACTTTTGGTATTTTGGTTTTTCATGTTGATTTTAAAATGACCTTTTTCATGTTTGAAATGTACTAACTCATTTTTTCCTAACAGCAGGTCAACTTGGGAGTGGTTGTAACATTACGGTCCCATTGAGTACATTTTTGGAGAAAGGGACATCTGTTGCACCACAGGGCGGGAGGCGGGTGCTGAGCTCTTTACAGTTTCATTCTTTGGTAAGCATTTTTTGTATTTTATACTTTTGGAATTTTGGTTTTTCATATTGATTTTAAAATGACCTTTTTCATGTTTCAAATGTACTAACTCGTGTTTTCCTAACAGCAGGTCAACTTGGGTGTTGTTGCAACATTACGGTCCCATTGAGTACATTTTTGGAGAAAGGGACATATGTTGCACCACAGGACGGGAGGAGGGTGCGCAGCTCGATACAATTTCTTTCTTTGGTAAGCATTTTTTGTATATTATACTTTTGGAATTTTGGTTTTTCATGTTGATTTTAAAATGCCCTTTTCCATGTTTGAAATGTACTAACTCCTTTTTTCCTAACAGCATTTCAACTTGGGTGTGGTTGCAACATTACGGTCCCATTGAGTACATTTTTGGAGAAAGGGACATCTGTTTCACCACAGGGAGGGAGGAGGGTGCGGAGCTCGATACAATTTCTTTCTTTGGTAAGCATTTTTTGTATTTTATACTTTGGGAATTTTGGTTTTTCATGTTGATTTTAAAATGCCCTTTTTCATGTTTGAAATGTACTAACTCGTTTTTTCCTAACAGCATTTCAACTTGGGTGTGGTTGCAACATTACGGTCCCATTGAGTACATTTTTGGAGAAAGGGAAATCTGTTTCACCACAGGGCGGGAGGAGGGTGCGGAGCTCGATACAATTTCTTTCTTTGGTAAGCATTTTTTGTATTTTATACTTTAGGAATTTTGGTTTTTCATGTTGATTTTAAAATGCCCTTTTTCATGTTTGAAATGTACTAACTCGTTTTCTCATAACAGCAGGACAACTTGGGTGTGGTTGCAACATTACGGTCCCATTGAGTACATTTTTGGAGAAAGGGACATCTGTTGCACCACAGGGCGGGAGGAGGGTGCGGAGCTCGATACAATTTCTTTCTTTGGTAAGCATTTTTAGTATTTTATACTTTTGGAATTTTGGTTTTTCATGTTGATTTTAAAATGACCTTTTTCATGTTTGAAATGTACTAACTCGTTTTTTCCTAACAGCAGGTCAACTTGGGTGTGGTTGCAACATTACGGTCCCATTGAGTACATTTTTGGAGAAAGGGACATCTGTTGCACCACAGGGCGGGAGGAGGGTGCGGAGCTCGATACAATTTCTTTCTTTGGTAAGCATTTTTTGTATTTATACTTTTGGAATTTTGGTTTTTCATGTAGATTTTAAAATGCCCTTTTTCATGTTTGAAATGTACTAACTCGTTTTTTCCTAACAGCAGGTCAACTTGGGAGTGGTTGCAACATTACGGTCCCATTGAGTACATTTTTGGAGAAAGGGACATCTGTTGCACCACAGGGCGGGAGGAGGGTGCGGAGCTCGATATAATTTCTTACCTTGGTAAGCATTTTTGGTATTTTATACTTTTGGAATTTTGGTTTTTCATGTTGATTTTAAAATGACCTTTATCATGTTTCAAATGTACTAACTCCTTTCTTCCTAACAGCAGGTCAACTTGGCAGTGGTTGCAACATTACCGTCCCATTGAGTACATTTTTGGAGAAAGGGACATCTGTTGCACCACAGGGCGGGAGGAGGGTGCGGGGCTCGATACAATTTCTTTCTTTGGTAAGCATTTTTGTATTTTATACTTTTGGTATTTTGGTTTTTCATGTTGATTTTAAAATGACCTTTTTCATGTTTGAAATGTACTAACTCATTTTTTCCTAACAGCAGGTCATCTTGGGAGTGGTTGTAACATTACGGTCCCATTGAGTACATTTTTGGAGAAAGGGACATCTGTTGCACCACAGGGCGGGAGGCGGGTGCTGAGCTCTTTACAATTTCCTTCTTTGGTAAGCATTTTTTGTATTTTATACTTTTGGAATTTTGGTTTTTCATGTTGATTTTAAAATGACCTTTTTCATGTTTCAAATGTACTAACTCGTGTTTTCCTAACAGCAGGTCAACTTGGGTGTGGTTGCAACATTACGGTCCCATTGAGTACATTTTTGGAGAAAGGGACATATGTTGCACCACAGGACGGGAGGAGGGTGCGCAGCTCGATACAATTACTTTCTTTGGTAAGCATTTTTTGTATTTTATTCTTTTGGAATTTTGGTTTTTCATGTAGATTTTAAAATGCCCTTTTTCATGTTTGAAATGTACTAACTCGTTTTTTCCTAACAGCAGGTCTACTTGGGAGTGGTTGCAACATTACGGTCCCATTGAGTACATTTTTGGAGAAAGGGACATCTGTTGCACCACTGCGCGGGAGGAGGGTGCGGAGCTCGATACAATTTCTTACCTTGGTAAGCATTTTTGGTATTTTATACTTTTGGAATTTTGGTTTTTCATGTTGATTTTAAAATGACCTTTTTCATGTTTCAAATGTACTAAATCCTTTCTTCCTAACAGCAGGTCAACTTGGCAGTGGTTGCAACATTACCGTCCCATTGAGTACATTTTTGGAGAAAGGGACATCTGTTGCACCACAGGGCGGGAGGAGGGTGCGGAGCTCGATACAATTTCTTTCTTTGGTAAGCATTTTTGTATTTTATACTTTTGGAATTTTGGTTTTTCATGTTGATTTTAAAATGACCTTTTTCATGTTTGAAATGTACTAACTCATTTTTTCCTTACAGCAGGTCAACTTGGGAGTGGTTGTAACATTACCGTCCCATTGAGTACATTTTTGGAGAAAGGGACATCTGTTGCACCAGAGGGCGGGAGGAGGGTGCGGAGGTCGATACAATTTCTTTCTTTGGTAAGCATTTTTTGTATTTTATACTTTTGGAATTTTGGTTTTTCATGTAGATTTTAAAATGCCCTTTTTCATGTTTGAAATGTACTAAGTCGTTTTTTCCTAACAGCAGGTCAACTTGGGAGTGGTTGCAACATTACGGTCCCATTGAGTACATTTTTGGAGAAAGGGACATCTGTTGCACCACAGGCGGGAGGAGGGTGCGGAGCTCGATACAATTTCTTACCTTGGTAAGCATTTTTGGTATTTTATACTTTTGGAATTTTGGTTTTTCATGTTGATTTTAAAATGACCTTTTTCATGTTTCAAATGTACTAACTCCTTTCTTCCTAACAGCAGGTCAACTTGGCAGTGGTTGCAACATTACGGTCCCATTGAGTACATTTTTGGAGAAAGGGACATCTGTTGCACCACAGGGCGGGAGGAGGGTGCGGAGCTCGATACAATTTCTTTCTTTGATAAGCATTTTTGTATTTTATACTTTTGGTATTTTGGTTTTTCATGTTGATTTTAAAATGACCTTTTTCATGTTTGAAATGTACTAACTCGTTTTCTCATAACAGCAGGTCAACTTGGGTGAGGTTGCAACATTACGGTCCCATTGAGTACATTTTTGGAGAAAGGGACATCTGTTGCACCACAGGGCGGGAGGAGGGTGCGGAGCTCGATACAATTTCTTTCTTTGGTAAGCATTTTTTGTATTTTATACTTTTGGAATTTTGGATTTTCATGTTGATTTTAAAATGCCCTTTTTCATGTTTCAAATGTACTAACTCGTTTTTTCCTAACAGCAGGTCCACTTGGGTGTGGTTGCAACATTACGGTCCCATTGAGTACATTTTTGGAGAAAGGGACATCTGTTGCACCACAGGGCGGGAGGAGGGTGCGGAGCTTGATACAATTTCTTTCTTTGGCAAGCATTTTTTGTATTTTATACTTTTGGAATTTTGGTTTTTCATGTAGATTTTAAAATGCCCTTTTTCATGTTTGAAATGTACTAACTCGTTTTTTCCTAACAGCAGGTCAACTTGGGAGTGGTTGCAACATTACGGTCCCATTGAGTACATTTTTGGAGAAAGGGACATCTGTTGCACCACAGGGCGGGAGGAGGGTGCGGAGCTCGATACAATTTCTTACCTTGGTAAGCATTTTTGGTATTTTATACTTTTGGAATTTTGGTTTTTCATGTTGATTTTAAAATGACCTTTTTCATGTTTCAAATGTACTAACTCCATTCTTCCTAACAGCAGGTCAACTTGGCAGTGGTTGCAACATTACCGTCCCATTGAGTACATTTTTGGAGAAAGGGACATCTGTTGCACCACAGGGCGGGAGGAGGGTGCGGAGCTCTTTACAATTTCTTTCTTTGGTAAGCATTTTTTGTATTTTATACTTTTGGAATTTTGGTTTTTCATGTTGATTTTAAAATGACCTTTTTCATGTTTCAAATGTACTAACTCGTGTTTTCCTAACAGCAGGTCAACTTGGGTGTGGTTGCAACATTACGGTCCCATTGAGTACATTTTTGGAGAAAGGGACATATGTTGCACCACAGGACGGGAGGAGGGTGCGCAGCTCGATACAATTTCTTTCTTTGGTAAGCATTTTTTGTATATTATACTTTTGGAATTTTGGTTTTTCATGTTGATTTTAAAATGCCCATTTCCATGTTAGACATGTACTAACTCGTTTTTTCCTAACAGCATTTCAACTTGGGTGTGGTTGCAACATTACGGTCCCATTGAGTACATTTTTGGAGAAAGGGACATCTGTTTCACCACAGGGCGGGAGGAGGGTGCGGAGCTCGATACAATTTCTTTCTTTGGTAAGCATTTTTTGTATTTTATACTTTGGGAATTTTGGTTTTTCATGTTGATTTTAAAATGCCCTTTTTCATGTTTGAAATGTACTAACTCGTTTTCTCATAACAGCAGGTCAACTTGGGTGAGGTTGCAACATTACGGTCCCATTGAGTACATTTTTGGAGAAAGGGACATCTGTTGCACCACAGGGCGGGAGGAGGGTGCGGAGCTCGATACAATTTCTTTCTTTGGTAAGCATTTTTTGTATTTTATACTTTTGGAATTTTGGATTTTCAAGTTGATTTTAAAATGCCCTTTTTCATGTTTCAAATGTACTAACTCGTTTTTTCCTAACAGCAGGTCAACTTGGGTGTGGTTGCAACATTATGGTCCCATTGAGTACATTTTTGGAGAAAGGGACATCTGTTGCACCACAGGGCGGGAGGAGGGTGCGGAGCTCGATACAATTTCTTACCTTGGTAAGCATTTTTTGTATTTTATACTTTTGGAATTTTGGTTTTTCATGTTGATTTTAAAATGACCTTTTTCATGTTTCAAATGTACTAACTCCTTTCTTCCTAACAGCAGGTCAACTTGGCAGGTGTTGCAACATTACGGTCCCATTGAGTACATTTTTGGAGAAAGGGACATCTGTTGCACCACAGGGCGGGAGGCGGGTGCTGAGCTCTTTACAATTTCCTTCTTTGGTAAGCATTTTTTGTATTTTATACTTTTGGAATTTTGGTTTTTCATGTTGATTTTAAAATGACCTTTTTCATGTTTCAAATGTACTAACTTGTGTTTTCCTAACAGCAGGTCAACTTGGGTGTGGTTGCAACATTACGGTCCCATTGAGTACATTTTTGGAGAAAGGGACATATGTTGCACCACAGGACGGGAGGAGGGTGCGCAGCTCGATACAATTACTTTCTTTGGTAAGCATTTTTTGTATTTTATTCTTTTGGAATTTTGGTTTTTCATGTAGATTTTAAAATGCCCTTTTTCATGTTTGAAATGTACTAACTCGTTTTTTCCTAACAGCAGGTCTACTTGGGAGTGGTTGCAACATTACGGTCCCATTGAGTACATTTTTGGAGAAAGGGACATCTGTTGCACCACTGCGCGGGAGGAGGGTGCGGAGCTCGATACAATTTCTTACCTTGGTAAGCATTTTTGGTATTTTATACTTTTGGAATTTTGGTTTTTCATGTTGATTTTAAAATGACCTTTTTCATGTTTCAAATGTACTAAATCCTTTCTTCCTAACAGCAGGTCAACTTGGCAGTGGTTGCAACATTACCGTCCCATTGAGTACATTTTTGGAGAAAGGGACATCTGTTGCACCACAGGGCGGGAGGAGGGTGCGGAGCTCGATACAATTTCTTTCTTTGGTAAGCATTTTTGTATTTTATACTTTTGAAATTTTGGTTTTTCATGTTGATTTTAAAATGACCTTTTTCATGTTTGAAATGTACTAACTCATTTTTTCCTTACAGCAGGTCAACTTGGGAGTGGTTGTAACATTACCGTCCCATTGAGTACATTTTTGGAGAAAGGGACATCTGTTGCACCACAGGGCGGGAGGAGGGCGCGGAGCTCGATACAATTTCTTTCTTTGGTAAGCATTTTTTGTATTTTATACTTTGGGAATTTTGGTTTTTCATGTTGATTTTAAAATGCCCTTTTTCATGTTTGAAATGTACTAACTCGTTTTCTCATAACAGCAGGTCAACTTGGGTGAGGTTGCAACATTACGGTCCCATTGAGTACATTTTTGGAGAAAGGGACATCTGTTGCACCACAGGGCGGGAGGAGGGTGCGGAGCTCGATACAATTTCTTTCTTTGGTAAGCATTTTTTGTATTTTATACTTTTGGAATTTTGGTTTTTCATGTTGATTTTAAAATGCCCTTTTCCATGTTAGACATGTACTAACTCGTTTTTTCCTAACAGCATTTCAACTTGGGTGTGGTTGCAACATTACGGTCCCATTGAGTACATTTTTGGAGAAAGGGACATCTGTTTCACCACAGGGCGGGAGGAGGGTGCGGAGCTCGATACAATTTCTTTCTTTGGTAAGCATTTTTTGTATTTTATACTTTGGGAATTTTGGTTTTTCATGTTGATTTTAAAATGCCCTTTTTCATGTTTGAAATGTACTAACTCGTTTTCTCATAACAGCAGGTCAACTTGGGTGAGGTTGCAACATTACGGTCCCATTGAGTACATTTTTGGAGAAAGGGACATCTGTTGCACCACAGGGCGGGAGGAGGGTGCGGAGCTCGATACAATTTCTTTCTTTGGTAAGCATTTTTTGTATTTTATACTTTTGGAATTTTGGATTTTCAAGTTGATTTTAAAATGCCCTTTTTCATGTTTCAAATGTACTAACTCGTTTTTTCCTAACAGCAGGTCAACTTGGGTGTGGTTGCAACATTATGGTCCCATTGAGTACATTTTTGGAGAAAGGGACATCTGTTGCACCACAGGGCGGGAGGAGGGTGCGGAGCTCGATACAATTTCTTACCTTGGTAAGCATTTTTTGTATTTTATACTTTTGGAATTTTGGTTTTTCATGTTGATTTTAAAATGACCTTTTTCATGTTTCAAATGTACTAACTCCTTTCTTCCTAACAGCAGGTCAACTTGGCAGGTGTTGCAACATTACGGTCCCATTGAGTACATTTTTGGAGAAAGGGACATCTGTTGAACCACAGGGCGGGAGGCGGGTGCTGAGCTCTTTACAATTTCCTTCTTTGGTAAGCATTTTTTGTATTTTATACTTTTGGAATTTTGGTTTTTCATGTTGATTTTAAAATGACCTTTTTCATGTTTCAAATGTACTAACTCGTGTTTTCCTAACAGCAGGTCAACTTGGGTGTGGTTGCAACATTACGGTCCCATTGAGTACATTTTTGGAGAAAGGGACATATGTTGCACCACAGGACGGGAGGAGGGTGCGCAGCTCGATACAATTACTTTCTTTGGTAAGCATTTTTTGTATTTTATTCTTTTGGAATTTTGGTTTTTCATGTAGATTTTAAAATGCCCTTTTTCATGTTTGAAATGTACTAACTCGTTTTTTCCTAACAGCAGGTCTACTTGGGAGTGGTTGCAACATTACGGTCCCATTGAGTACATTTTTGGAGAAAGGGACATCTGTTGCACCACTGCGCGGGAGGAGGGTGCGGAGCTCGATACAATTTCTTACCTTGGTAAGCATTTTTGGTATTTTATACTTTTGGAATTTTGGTTTTTCATGTTGATTTTAAAATGACCTTTTTCATGTTTCAAATGTACTAAATCCTTTCTTCCTAACAGCAGGTCAACTTGGCAGTGGTTGCAACATTACCGTCCCATTGAGTACATTTTTGGAGAAAGGGACATCTGTTGCACCACAGGGCGGGAGGAGGGTGCGGAGCTCGATACAATTTCTTTCTTTGGTAAGCATTTTTGTATTTTATACTTTTGAAATTTTGGTTTTTCATGTTGATTTTAAAATGACCTTTTTCATGTTTGAAATGTACTAACTCATTTTTTCCTTACAGCAGGTCAACTTGGGAGTGGTTGTAACATTACCGTCCCATTGAGTACATTTTTGGAGAAAGGGACATCTGTTGCACCACAGGGCGGGAGGCAGGTGCTGAGCTCTTTACAATTTCTTTCTTTGGTAAGCATTTTTTGTATTTTATACTTTTGGAATTTTGGTTTTTCATGTTGATTTTAAAATGACCTTTTTCATGTTTCAAATGTACTAACTCGTGTTTTCCTAACAGCAGGTCAACTTGGGTGTGGTTGCAACATTACGGTCCCATTGAGTACATTTTTGGAGAAAGGGACATATGTTGCACCACAGGACGGGAGGAGGGTGCGCAGCTCGATACAATTTCTTTCTTTGGTAAGCATTTTTTGTATATTATACTTTTGGAATTTTGGTTTTTCATGTTGATTTTAAAATGCCCTTTTCCATGTTAGAAATGTACGAACTCGTTTCTTCCTAACAGCAGGTCCACTTGGGTGTGGTTGCAACATTACGGTCCCATTGAGTACATTTTTGGAGAAAGGGACATCTGTTGCACCACAGGGCGGGAGGAGGGTGCGGAGGTCGATACAATTTCTTTCTTTGGTAAGCATTTTTTGTATTTTATACTTTTGGAATTTTGGTTTTTCATGTAGATTTTAAAATGCCCTTTTTCATGTTTGAAATGTACTAAGTCGTTTTTTCCTAACAGCAGGTCAACTTGGGAGTGGTTGCAACATTACGGTCCCATTGAGTACATTTTTGGAGAAAGGGACATCTGTTGCACCACAGGCGGGAGGAGGGTGCGGAGCTCGATACAATTTCTTACCTTGGTAAGCATTTTTGGTATTTTATACTTTTGGAATTTTGGTTTTTCATGTTGATTTTAAAATGACCTTTTTCATGTTTCAAATGTACTAACTCCTTTCTTCCTAACAGCAGGTCAACTTGGCAGTGGTTGCAACATTACGCCGGCCGAAGTGGCCGTGCGGTTAAAGGCGCTGCAGTCTGGAACCGCAAGACCGCTACGGTCGCAGGTTCGAATCCTGCCTCGGGCATGGATGTTTGTGATGTCCTTAGGTTAGTTAGGTTTAACTAGTTCTAAGTTCTAGGGGACTAATGACCTCAGCAGTTGAGTCCCATAGTGCTCAGAGCCATTTGAACCATTTTTTTGCAACATTACGGTCCCATTGAGTACATTTTTGGAGAAAGGGACATCTGTTGCACCACAGGGCGGGAGGAGGGTGCGGAGCTCGATACAATTTCTTTCTTTGATAAGCATTTTTGTATTTTATACTTTTGGTATTTTGGTTTTTCATGTTGATTTTAAAATGCCCTTTTTCATGTTTGAAATGTACTAACTCGTTTTCTCATAACAGCAGGTCAACTTGGGTGAGGTTGCAACATTACGGTCCCATTGAGTACATTTTTGGAGAAAGGGACATCTGTTGCACCACAGGGCGGGAGGAGGGTGCGGAGCTCGATACAATTTCTTTCTTTGGTAAGCATTTTTTGTATTTTATACTTTTGGAATTTTGGATTTTCATGTTGAATTTAAAATGCCCTTTTTCATGTTTGAAATGTACTAACTCGTTTTTTCCTAACAGCAGGTCAACTTGGGAGTGGTTGCATCATTACGGTCCCATTGAGTACATTTTTGGAGAAAGGGACATCTGTTGCACCACAGGGCGGGAGGAGGGTGCGGAGCTCGATACAATTTCTTACCTTGGTAAGCATTTTTGGTATTTTATACTTTTGGAATTTTGGTTTTTCATGTTGATTTTAAAATGACCTTTTTCATGTTTCAAATGTACTAACTCCTTTCTTCCTAACAGCAGGTCAACTTGGCAGTGGTTGCAACATTACCGTCCCATTGAGTACATTTTTGGAGAAAGGGACATCTGTTGCACCACAGGGCGGGAGGAGGGTGCGGAGCTCGATACAATTTCTTTCTTTGGTAAGCATTTTTGTATTTTATACTTTTGGAATTTTGGTTTTTCATGTTGATTTTAAAATGACCTTTTTCATGTTTGAAATGTACTAACTCATTTTTTCCTTACAGCAGGTCAACTTGGGAGTGGTTGTAACATTACTGTCCCATTGAGTACATTTTTGGAGAAAGGGACATCTGTTGCACCACAGGGCGGGAGGAGGGTGCGGAGCTCGATACAATTTCTTACCTTGGTAAGCATTTTTGGTATTTTATACTTTTGGAATTTTGGTTTTTCATGTTGATTTTAAAATGACCTTTTTCATGTTTCAAATGTACTAACTCCTTTCTTCCTAACAGCAGGTCAACTTGGCAGTGGTTGCAACATTACCGTCCCATTGAGTACATTTTTGGAGAAAGGGACATCTGTTGCACCACAGGGCGGGAGGAGGGTGCGGAGCTCGATACAATTTCTTTCTTTGGTAAGCATTTTTGTATTTTATACTTTTGGAATTTTGGTTTTTCATGTTGATTTTAAAATGACCTTTTTCATGTTTGAAATGTACTAACTCATTTTTTCCTTACAGCAGGTCAACTTGGGAGTGGTTGTAACATTACTGTCCCATTGAGTACATTTTTGGAGAAAGGGACATCTGTTGCACCACAGGGCGGGAGGCGGGTGCTGAGCTCTTTACAATTTCTTTCTTTGGTAAGCATTTTTTGTATTTTATACTTTTGGAATTTTGGTTTTTCATGTTGATTTTAAAATGATCTTTTTCATGTTTCAAATGTACTAACTCGTGTTTTCCTAACAGCAGGTCAACTTGGGTGTGGTTGCAACATTACGGTCCCATTGAGTACATTTTTGGAGAAAGGGACATATGTTGCACCACAGGACGGGGGGAGGGTGCGCAGCTCGATACAATTTCTTTCTTTGGTAAGCATTTTTTGTATATTATACTTTTGGAATTTTGGTTTTTCATGTTGATTTTAAAATACCCTTTTCCATGTTAGACATGTACTAACTCGTTTTTTCCTAACAGCATTTCAACTTGGGTGTGGTTGCAACATTACGGTCCCATTGAGTACATTTTTGGAGAAAGGGACATCTGTTTCACCACAGGGCGGGAGGAGGGTGCGGAGCTCGATACAATTTCTTTCTTTGGTAAGCATTTTTTGTATTTTATACTTTGGGAATTTTGGTTTTTCATGTTGATTTTAAAATGCCCTTTTTCATGTTAGAAATGTACTAACTCGTTTTCTCATAACAGCAGGTCAACTTGGGTGAGGTTGCAACATTACGGTCCCATTGGGTACATTTTTGGAGAAAGGGACATCTGTTGCACCACAGGGCGGGAGGAGGGTGCGGAGCTCGATACAATTTCTTTCTTTGGTAAGCATTTTTTGTATTTTATACTTTGGGAATTTTGGATTTTCAAGTTGATTTTAAAATGCCCTTTTTCATGTTTCAAATGTACTAACTCGTTTTTTCCTAACAGCAGGTCAACTTGGGTGTGGTTGCAACATTATGGTCCCATTGAGTACATTTTTGGAGAAAGGGACATCTGTTGCACCACAGGGCGGGAGGAGGGTGCGGAGCTCGATACAATTTCTTACCTTGGTAAGCATTTTTTGTATTTTATACTTTTGGAATTTTGGTTTTTCATGTTGATTTTAAAATGACCTTTTTCATGTTTCAAATGTACTAACTCCTTTCTTCCTAACAGCAGGTCAACTTGGCAGGTGTTGCAACATTACGGTCCCATTGAGTACATTTTTGGAGAAAGGGACATCTGTTGCACCACAGGGCGGGAGGAGGGTGCGGATCTCGATACAATTTCTTTCTTTGGTAAGCATTTTTGTATTTTATACTTTTGGTATTTTGGTTTTTCATGTTGATTTTAAAATGACATTTTTCATGTTTGAAATGTACTAACTCATTTTTTCCTAACAGCAGTTCACTTGGGAGTGGTTGCAACATTACGGTCCCATTGAGTACATTTTTGGAGAAAGGGACATCTGTTGCACCACAGGGCGGGAGGAGGGTGCTGAGCTCGTTACAATTTCTTTCATTGGTAAGCATTTTTTGTATTTTACACTTTTGGAATTTTGGTATTTCATGTTGATTTATAAATGCCCTTTTTCATGTTTGAAATGTACTAACTCGTTTTTTCCTAACAGCAGGTCAACTTGGGAGTGGTTGCAACATTACCGTCCCATTGAGTACATTTTTGGAGAAAGGGTCATCTGTTGCACCACAGGGCGGGAGGAGGGTGCGGAGCTCGATACAATTTCTTTCCTTGGTAAGCATTTTTGGTATTTTATACTTTTGGAATTTTGGTTTTTCATGTTCATTTTAAAATGCCCTTTTTCATGTTTGAAATGTACTAACTCCTTTCTTCCTAACAGCAGGTCAACTTGGCAGTGGTTGCAACATTATGGTCCCATTGAGTACATTTTTGGAGAAAGGGACATCTGTTGCACCACAGGGCGGGAGGAGGGTGCGGAGCTCGATACAATTTCTTTCTTTGGTAAGCATTTTTTGTATTTTATACTTTTGGAATTTTGGTTTTTCATGTTGATTTTAAAATGACCTTTTTCATGTTTCAAATGTACTAAATTGTTTTTTCCTCACAGCAGGTCAATTTGTGAGTGTGGTTGCAACAATACGCTCCCATTGACAAAATGTTTGATGAAAGGGACATCTGTTGCACCACAGAGCAGGGACGAGTGTGCTTAGCTTGATACACTTTCTTTCTCTGGTAAGCATTTTTTTCTGTTTTATACTTTTGGAATCTTGGTTTTCATGTTGATTTTAAAATGTCCTTTTTCATATTTGAAATGTACTAACTCGTTTTTTCCCCACAGCAGGTCAACTTGTGTGTGTGGTTGCAACATTACGCTCCCATTGAGTAAGTGTTTGTGGAAAGGGACATCTGTTGCACCACAGGACAGGGAGGAGGGTGCTTAGCACGATACATTTTCTTTCTCTGGTAAGCATTCCTTTCTGTTTTATACTTTTGGAATTTTGTTTTTTCATGTTGATTTTAAAAAGACCTTTTTCATGTTTGAAATGTACTAACTCGTTTTTTCCTCACAGCAGGTCAAGTTGTGTGTGTGGTTGCAACATTACGCTCCCATTCAGTAAACGTTTGTGGAGAGGGACATCTGTTGCACCACAGGGCAGCGAGGAGGGTGCTTAGCTTGATACATTTTCTTTCTCTGGTAAGCATTCCTTTCTGTTTTATACTTTTGGAATTTGGGTTTTTCATGTTGATTTTAAAAAGACCTTTTTCATGTTTGAAATATACTAACTCGTTTTTTCCTCACAGCAGGTCAACTTGGCAGTGGTTGCAACATTACCGTCCCATTGAGTAAACGTTTGTGGAGAGGGACATCTGTTGCACCACAGGGCGGGAGGAGGGTGCGGAGCTCGATACAATTTCTTTCTTTGGTAAGCATTTTTGTATTTTATACTTTTGGTATTTTGGTTTTTCATGTTGATTTTAAAATGACCTTTTTCATGTTTCAAATGTACTAACTCATTTTTTCCTAACGGCAGGTCAACTTGGGAGTGGTTGTAACATTACGGTCCCATTGAGTACATTTTTGGAGAAAGGGACATCTGTTGCACCACAGGGCGGGAGGCGGGTGCTGAGCTCTTTACAGTTTCATTCTTTGGGAAGCATTTTTTGTATTTTATACTTTTGGAATTTTGGTTTTTCATATTGATTTTAAAATGACCTTTTTCATGTTTCAAATGTACTAACTCATGTTTTCCTAACAGCAGGTCATCTTGGGTGTTGTTGCAACATTACGGTCCCATTGAGTACATTTTTGGAGAAAGGGACATATGTTGCACCACAGGACGGGAGGAGGGTGCGCAGCTCGATACAATTTCTTCCTTTGGTAAGCATTTTTTGTATATTATACTTTTGGAATTTTGGTTTTTCATGTTGATTTTAAAATGCCCTTTTCCATGTTTGAAATGTACTAACTCGTTTTTTCCTAACAGCATTTCAACTTGGGTGTGGTTGCAACATTACGGTCCCATTGAGTACATTTTTGGAGAAAGGGACATCTGTTTCACCACAGGGCGGGAGGAGGGTGCGGAGCTCGATACAATTTCTTTCTTTGGTAAGCATTTTTTGTATTTTATACTTTGGGAATTTTGGTTTTTCATGTTGATTTTAAAATGACCTTTTTCATGTTTGAAATGTACTAACTCGTTTTTTCCTAACAGCATTTCAACTTGGGTGTGGTTGCAACATTACGGTCGCATTGAGTACATTTTTGGAGAAAGGGACATCTGTTGCACCACAGGGCGGGAGGAGGGTGCGGAGCTCGATACAATTTCTTACCTTGGTAAGCATTTTTGGTATTTTATACTTTTGGAATTTTGGTTTTTCATGATGATTTTAAAATGACCTTTTTCATGTTTCAAATGTACTAACTCCTTTCTCCCTAACAGCAGGTCAACTTGGCAGGGGTTGCAACATTACCGTCCCATTGAGTACATTTTTGGAGAAAGGGACATCTGTTGCACCACAGGGCGGGAGGAGGGTGCGGAGTTCGATACAATTTCTTTCTTTAGTAAGCATTTTTGTATTTTATACTTTTGGAATTTTGGTTTTTCATGTTGATATTAAAATGACCTTTTTCATGTTTGAAATGTACTAACTCATTTTTTCCTAACAGCAGGTCATCTTGGGAGTGGTTGTAACATTACGGTCCCATTGAGTACATTTTTGGAGAAAGGGTCATCTGTTGCACCACAGGGCGGGAGGCGGGTGCTGAGCTCATTACAATTTCCTTCTTTGGTAAGCATTTTTTGTATTTTATACTTTGGGAATTTTGGTTTTTCATGTTGATTTTAAAATGACCTTTTTCATGTTTCAAATGTACTAACTCGTGTTTTCCTAACAGCAGGTCAACTTGGGTGTGGTTGCAACATTACGGTCCCATTGAGTACATTTTTGGAGAAAGGGACATATGTTGCACCACAGGACGGGAGGAGGGTGCGCAGCTCGATACAATTTCTTTCTTTGGTAAGCATTTTTTGTATATTATACTTTTGGAATTTTGTTTTTTCATGTTGATTTTAAAATGCCCTTTTCCATGTTTGAAATGTACTAACTCGTTTTTTCCTAACAGCATTTCAACTTGGGTGTGGTTGCAACATTACGGTCCCATTGAGTACATTTTTGGAGAAAGGGACATCTGTTTCACCACAGGGCGGGAGGAGGGTGCGGAGCTCGATACAATTTCTTTCTTTGGTAAGCATTTTTTGTATTTTATACTTTGGGAATTTTGGTTTTTCATGTTGATTTTAAAATGCCCTTTTTCATGTTTGAAATGTACTAACTCGTTTTCTCATAACAGCAGGTCAACTTGGGTGAGGTTGCAACATTACGGTCCCATTGAGTACATTTTTGGAGAAAGGGACATCTGTTGCACCACAGGGCGGGAGGAGGGTGCGGAGCTCGATACAATTTCTTTCTTTGGTAAGCATTTTTTGTATTTTATACTTTTGGAATTTTGGATTTTCATGTTGATTTTAAAATGCCCTTTTTCATGTTTCAAATGTACCAACTCGTTTTTTCCTAACAGCAGGTCCACTTGGGTGTGGTTGCAACATTACGGTCCCATTGAGTACATTTTTGGAGAAAGGGACATCTGTTGCACCACAGGGCGGGAGGAGGGTGCGGAGCTCGATACAATTTCTTTCTTTGGTAAGCATTTTTTGTATTTTATTCTTTTGGAATTTTGGTTTTTCATGTAGATTTTAAAATGCCCTTTTTCATGTTTGAAATGTACTAACTCGTTTTTTCCTAACAGCAGGTCAACTTGGGAGTGGTTGCAACATTACGGTCCCATTGAGTACATTTTTGGAGAAAGGGACATCTGTTGCACCACTGCGCGGGAGGAGGGTGCGGAGCTCGATACAATTTCTTACCTTGGTAAGCATTTTTGGTATTTTATACTTTTGGAATTTTGGTTTTTCATGTTGATTTTAAAATGACCTTTTTCATGTTTCAAATGTACTAACTCCTTTCTTCCTAACAGCAGGTCAACTTGGCAGTGGTTGCAACATTACCGTCCCATTGAGTACATTTTTGGAGAAAGGGACATCTGTTGCACCACAGGGCGGGAGGAGGGTGAGGAGCTCGATACAATTTCTTTCTTTGGTAAGCATTTTTGTATTTTATACTTTTGGAATTTTGGTTTTTCATGTTGATTTTAAAATGACCTTTTTCATGTTTGAAATGTACTAACTCATTTTTTCCTTACAGCAGGTCAACTTGGGAGTGGTTGTAACATTACTGTCCCATTGAGTACATTTTTGGAGAAAGGGACATATGTTGCACCACAGGGCGGGAGGCAGGTGCTGAGCTCTTTACAATTTCTTTCTTTGGTAAGCATTTTTTGTATTTTATACTTTTGGAATTTTGGTTTTTCATGTTGATTTTAAAATGACCTTTTTCATGTTTCAAATGTACTAACTCGTGTTTTCCTAACAGCAGGTCAACTTGGGTGTGGTTGCAACATTACGGTCCCATTCAGTACATTTTTGGAGAAAGGGACATCTGTTGCACCACAGGGCGGGAGGAGGGTGCGGAGCTCGATACAATTTCTTACCTTGGTAAGCATTTTTGGTATTTTATACTTTTGGAATTTTGGTTTTTCATGTTGATTTTAAAATGACCTTTTTCATGTTTCAAATGTACTAACTCCTTTCTTCCTAACAGCAGGTCAACTTAAAAGTGGTTGCAACATTACGGTCCCATTGAGTACATTTTTGGAGAAAGGGACATCTGTTGCACCACAGGGCGGGAGGAGGGTGCGGAGCTCGATACAATTACTTTCTTTGATAAGCATTATTGTATTTTATACTTTTGGTATTTTGGTTTTTCATGTTGATTTTAAAATGACCTTTTTCATGTTTGAAATGTACTAACTCATTTTTTCCTAACAGCAGGTCATCTTGGGAGTGGTTGTAACATTATGGTCCCATTGAGTACATTTTTGGAGAAAGGGACATCTGTTGCACCACAGGGCGGGAGGCGGGTGCTGAGCTCTTTACAATTTCCTTCTTTGGTAAGCATTTTTTGTATTTTATACTTTTGGAATTTTGGTTTTTCATGTTGATTTTAAAATGACCTTTTTCATGTTTCAAATGTACTAACTCGTGTTTTCCTAACAGCAGGTCAACTTGGGTGTGGTTGCAACATTACGGTCCCATTGAGTACATTTTTGGAGAAAGGGACATATGTTGCACCACAGGACGTGAGGAGGGTGCGCAGCTCGATACAATTTCTTTCTTTGGTAAGCAGTTTTTGTATATTATACTTTTGGAATTTTGGTTTTTCATGTTGATTTTAAAATGCCCTTTTCCATGTTTGAAATGTACTAACTCGTTTTTTCCTAACAGCATTTCAACTTGGGTGTGGTTGCAACATTACGGTCCCATTGAGTACATTTTTGGAGAAAGGGACATCTGTTTCACCACAGGGCGGGAGGAGGTTGCGGAGCTCGATACAATTTCTTTCTTTGGTAAGCATTTATTGTATTTTATACTTTGGGAATTTTGGTTTTTCATGTTGATTTTAAAATGCCCTTTTTCATGTTTGAAATGTACTAACTCGTTTTCTCATAACAGCAGGTCAACTTGGGTGAGGTTGCATTATTACGGTCCCATTGAGTACATTTTTGGAGAAAGGGACATCTGTTGCACCACAGGGCGGGAGGAGGGTGCGGAGCTCGATACAATTTCTTTCTTTGGTAAGAATTTTTTGTATTTTATACTTTTGGAATTTTGGATTTTCATGTTGATTTTAAAATGCCCTTTTTCATGTTTCAAATGTACTAACTCGTTTTTTCCTAACAGCAGGTCCACTTGGGTGTGGTTGCAACATTACGGTCCCATTGAGTACATTTTTGGAGAAAGGGACATCTGTTGCACCACAGGGCGGGAGGAGGGTGCGGAGCTCGATACAATTTCTTTCTTTGGTAAGCATTTTTTGTATTTTATACTTTTGGAATTTTGGTTTTTCATGTAGATTTTAAAATGCCCTTTTTCATGTTTGAAATGTACTAACTCGTTTTTTCCTAACAGCAGGTCAACTTGGGAGTGGTTGCAACATTACGGTCCCATTGAGTACATTTTTGGAGAAAGGGACATCTGTTGCACCACAGGGCGGGAGGAGGTTGCGGAGCTCGATACAATTTCTTACCTTGGTAAGCATTTTTGGTATTTTATACTTATGGAATTTTGGTTTTTCATGTTGATTTTAAAATGACCTTATTCATGTTTCAAATGTACTAACTCCTTTGTTCCTAACAGCAGGTCAACTTGGCAGTGGTTGCAACATTACCGTCCCATTGAGTACATTTTTGGAGAAAGGGACATCTGTTGCACCACAGGGCGGGAGGAGGGTGCGGAGCTCGATACAATTTCTTTCTTTGGTAAGCATTTTTGTATTTTATACTTTTGGAATTTTGGTTTTTCATGTTGATTTTAAAATGACCTTTTTCATGTTTGAAATGTACTAACTCATTTTTTCCTTACAGCAGGTCAACTTGGGAGTGGTTGTAACATTACTGTCCCATTGAGTACATTTTTGGAGAAAGGGACATCTGTTGCACCACAGGGCGGGAGGCGGGTGCTGAGCTCTTTACAATTTCTTTCTTTGGTAAGCATTTTTTGTATTTTATACTTTTGGAATTTTGGTTTTTCATGTTGATTTTAAAATGACCTTTTTCATGTTTCAAATGTACTAACTCGTGTTTTCCTAACAGCAGGTCAACTTGGGTGTGGTTGCAACATTACGGTCCCATTGAGTACATTTTTGGAGAAAGGGACATATGTTGCACCACAGGACGGGAGGAGGGTGCGCAGCTCGATACAATGTCTTTCTTTGGTAAGCATTTTTTGTATATTATACTTTTGGAATTTTGGTTTTTCATGTTGATTTTAAAATGCCCTTTTCCATGTTAGACATGTACTAACTCGTTTTTTCCTAACAGCATTTCAACTTGGGTGTGGTTGCAACATTACGGTCCCATTGAGTACATTTTTGAAGAAAGGGACATCTGTTTCACCACAGGGCGGGAGGAGGGTGCGGAGCTCGATACAATTTCTTTCTTTGGTAAGCATTTTTTGTATTTTATACTTTGGGAATTTTGGTTTTTCATTTTGATTTTAAAATGCCCTTTTTCATGTTTCAAATGTACTAACTCGTTTTCTCGTAACAGCAGGTCAACTTGGGTGAGGTTGCAACATTACGGTCCCATTGAGTACATTTTTGGAGAAAGGGACATCTGTTGCACCACAGGGCGGGAGGAGGGTGCGGAGCTCGATACAATTTCTTTCTTTGGTAAGCATTTTTTGTATTTTATACTTTTGGAATTTTGGATTTTCAAGTTGATTTTAAAATGCCCTTTTTCATGTTTCAAATGTACTAACTCGTTTTTTCCTAACAGCAGGTCAACTTGGGTGTGGTTGCAACATTATGGTCCCATTGAGTACATTTTTGGAGAAAGGGACATCTGTTGCACCACAGGGCGGGAGGAGGGTGCGGAGCTCGATACAATTTCTTACCTTGGTAAGCATTTTTGGTATTTTATACTTTTGGAATTTTGGTTTTTCATGTTGATTTTAAAATGACCTTTTTCATGTTTCAAATGTACTAACTCCTTTCTTCCTAACAGCAGGTCAACTTGGCAGGTGTTGCAACATTACGGTCCCATTGAGTACATTTTTGGAGAAAGGGACATCTGTTGCACCACAGGGCGGGAGGAGGGTGCGGATCTCGATACAATTTCTTTCTTTGGTAAGCATTTTTTGTATTTTATACTTTTGGTATTTTGGTTTTTCATGTTGATTTTAAAATGACATTTTTCATGTTTGAAATGTACGAACTCATTTTTTCCTAACAGCAGGTCAACTTGGGAGTGGTTGCAACATTACGGTCCCATTGAGTACATTTTTGGAGAAAGGGACATCTGTTGCACCACAGGGCGGGAGGAGGGTGCTGAGCTAGTTACAATTTCTTTCATTGGTAAGCATTTTTTGTATTTTATACTTTTGGAATTTTGGTTTTTCATGTTGATTTATAAATGCCCTTTTTCATGTTTGAAATGTACTAACTCGTTTTTTCCTAACAGCAGGTCAACTTGGGAGTGGTTGCAACATTACGGTCCCATTGAGTACATTTTTGGAGAAAGGGACATCCGTTGCACCACAGGGCGGGAGGAGGGTGCGGAGCTCGATACAATTTCTTTCCTTGGCAAGCATTTTTGGTATTTTATACTTTTGGAATTTTGGTTTTTCATGTTGATTTTAAAATGCCCTTTTTCATGTTTGAAATGTACTAACTCCTTTCTTCCTAACAGCAGGTCAACTTGGCAGTGGTTGCAACATTACGGTCCCATTGAGTACATTTTTGGAGAAAGGGACATCTGTTGCACCACAGGGCGGGAGGAGGGTGCGGAGCTCGTTACAATTTCTTTCTTTGGTAAGCATTTTTTGTATTTGATACTTTTGGAATTTTGGTTTTTCATGTTGATTTTAAAATGTCCCTTTTTAATGTTTCAAATGTACTAACTTGTTTTTTCCTCACAGCAGGTCAATTTGTGAGTGTGGTTGCAACAATACGCTCCCATTGACAAAATGTTTGATGAAAGGGACATCTGTTGCACCACAGAGCAGGGACGAGGGTGCTTAGCTTGATACACCTTCTTTCTCTGGTAAGCATTTTTTTCTGTTTTATACTTTTGGAATCTTGGTTTTCACGTTGATTTTAAAATGTCCTTTTTCATATTTGAAATGTACTAACTCGTTTTTTCCCCACAGCAGGTCAACTTGTGTGTGTGGTTGCAACATTACGCTCCCATTGAGTAAGTGTTTGTGGAAAGGGACATCTGTTGCACCACAGGACAGGGAGGAGGGTGCTTAGCTCGATACATTTTCTTTCTCTGGTAAGCATTCCTTTCTGTTTTATACTTTTGGAATTTGGGTTTTTCATGTTGATTTTAAAAAGACCTTTTTCATGTTTGAAATGTACTAACTCGTTTTTTCCTCACAGCAGGTCAAGTTGTGTGTGTGGTTGCAACATTACGCTCCCATTCAGTAAACGTTTGCGGAGAGGGACATCTGTTGCACCACAGGGCAGCGAGGAGGGTGCTTAGCTTGATATATTTTCTTTTTCTGGTAAGCATTTTTTCTGTTTCATACTTTTGGAATTTGGGTTTTCATGTTGATTTTAAAATGTCCTTTTTCATATTTGAAATGTACTAACTCGTTTTTTCCCCACAGCAGGTCAACTTGTGTGTGTGGTTGCAACATTACGCTCCCATTGAGTAAGTGTTTGTGGAAAGGGACATCTGTTGCACCACAGGACAGGGAGGAGGGTGCTTAGCTCGATACATTTTCTTTCTCTGGTAAGCATTCCTTTCTGTTTTATACTTTTGGAATTTGGGTTTTTCATGTTGATTTTACAAAGAACTTTTTCATGTTTGAAATATACTAACTCGTTTTTTCCTCACAGCAGGTCAACTTGGCAGTGGTTGCAACATTACCGTCCCATTGAGTAAACGTTTGTGGTGAGGGACATCTGTTGCACCACAGGGCGGGAGGAGGGTGCGGAGCTCGATACAATTTCTGTCTTTGGTAAGCATTTTTGTATTTTATACTTTTGGTATTTTGGTTTTTCATGTTGATTTTAAAATGACCTTTTTCATGTTTGAAATGTACTAACTCATTTTTTCCTAACAGCAGGTCAACTTGGGAGTGGTTGTAACATTACGGTCCCATTGAGTACATTTTTGGAGAAAGGGACATCTGTTGCACCACAGGCTGGAGGCGGGTGCTGAGCTCTTTACAGTTTCATTCTTTGGTAAGCATTTTTTGTATTTTATACTTTTGGAATTTTGGTTTTTCATATTGATTTTAAAATGACCTTTTTCATGTTTCAAATGTACTAACTCGTGTTTTCCTAACAGCAGGTCATCTTGGGTGTTGTTGCAACATTACGGTCCCATTGAGTACATTTTTGGAGAAAGGGACATATGTTGCACCACAGGACGGGAGGAGGGTGCGCAGCTCGATACAATTTCTTTCTTTGGTAAGCATTTTTTGTATATTATACTTTTGGAATTTTGGTTTTTCATGTTGACTTTAAAATGCCCTTTTCCATGTTTCAAATGTACCAACTCGTTTTTTCCTAACAGCATTTCAACTTGGGTGTGGTTGCAACATTACGGTCCCATTGAGTACATTTTTGGAGAAAGGGACATCTGTTTCACCACAGGGCGGGAGGAGGGTGCGGAGCTCGATACAATTTCTTTCTTTGGTAAGCATTTTTTGTATTTTATACTTTGGGAATTTTGGTTTTTCATGTTGATTTTAAAATGCCCTTTTTCATGTTTGAAATGTACTAACTCGTTTTTTCCTAACAGCATTTCAACTTGGGTGTGGTTGCAACATTACGGTCCCATTGAGTACATTTTTGGAGAAAGGGACATCTGTTTCACCACAGGGCGGGAGGAGGGTGCGGAGCTCGATACAATTTCTTTCTTTGGTAAGCATTTTTTGTATTTTATACTTTGGGAATTTTGGTTTTTCATGTTGATTTTAAAATGCCCTTTTTCATGTTTGAAATGTACTAACTCGTTTTCTCATAACAGCAGGTCAACTTGGGTGTGGTTGCAACATTACGGTCCAATTGAGTACATTTTTGGAGAAAGGGACATCTGTTGCACCACAGGGCGGGAGGAGGGTGCGGAGCTCGATACAACTTCTTTCTTTGGTAAGCATTTTTTGTATTTTATACTTTTGGAATTTTGGTTTTTCATGTTGATTTTAAAATGACCTTTTTCATGTTTGAAATGTACTAACTCGTTTTTTCCTAACAGCAGGTCAACTTGGGTGTGGTTGCAACATTACGGTCCCAATGAGTACATTTTTGGAGAAAGGGACATCTGTTGCACCACAGGGCGGGATTAGGGTGCGGAGCTCGATACAATTTCTTTCTTTGGTAATCATTTTTTGTATTTTATACTTTTGGAATTTTGGTTTTTCATGTAGATTTTAAAATGCCCTTATTCATGTTTGAAATGTACTAACTCGTTTTTTCCTAACAGCAGGTCAACTTGGGAGTGGTTGCAACATTACGGTCCCATTGAGTACATTTTTGGAGAAAGGGACATCTGTTGCACCACAGGGCGGGAGGAGGGTGCGGAGCTCGATACAATTTCTTACCTTGGTAAGCATTTTTGGTATTTTATACTTTTGGAATTTTGGTTTTTCATGTTGATTTTAAAATGACCTTTTTCATGTTTCAAATGTACTAACTCCT
The DNA here is from genome assembly GCF_023898315.1 of Schistocerca nitens. NCBI lineage: Eukaryota > Metazoa > Arthropoda > Insecta > Orthoptera > Acrididae > Schistocerca > Schistocerca nitens. The sequence goes on from NC_064623.1 coordinate 117,544,927, forward strand.
TTCTTCCTAACAGCAGGTCAACTTGGCAGTGGTTGCAACATTACCGTCCCATTGAGTACATTTTTGGAGAAAGGGACATCTGTTGCACCACAGGGCGGGAGGAGTGTGCGGAGCTCGATACAATTTCTTTCTTTGGTAAGCATTTTTGTATTTTATACTTTTGGAATTTTGGTTTTTCATGTAGATTTTAAAATGCCCTTTTTCATGTTTGAAATGTACTAACTCGTTTTTTCCTAACAGCAGGTCAACTTGGGAGTGGTTGCAACATTACGGTCCCATTGAGTACATTTTTGGAGAAAGGGACATCTGTTGCACCACAGGGCGGGAGGAGGTTGCGGAGCTCGATACAATTTCTTACCTTGGTAAGCATTTTTGGTATTTTATACTTTTGGAATTTTGGTTTTTCATGTTGATTTTAAAATGACCTTTTTCATGTTTCAAATGTACTAACTCCTTTCTTCCTAACAGCAGGTCAACTTGGCAGTGGTTGCAACATTACCGTCCCATTGAGTACATTTTTGGAGAAAGGGACATCTGTTGCACCACAGGGCGGGAGGAGTGTGCGGAGCTCGATACAATTTCTTTCTTTGGTAAGCATTTTTGTATTTTATACTTTTGGAATTTTGGTTTTTCATGTAGATTTTAAAATGCCCTTTTTCATGTTTGAAATGTACTAACTCGTTTTTTCCTAACAGCAGGTCAACTTGGGAGTGGTTGCAACATTACGGTCCCATTGAGTACATTTTTGGAGAAAGGGACATCTGTTGCACCACAGGGCGGGAGGAGGGTGCGGAGCTCGATACAATTTCTTTCTTTGGTAAGCATTTTTTGTATTTTATACTTTTGGAATTTTGGTTTTTCATGTAGATTTTAAAATGCCCTTTTTCATGTTTGAAATGTACTAACTCGTTTTTTCCTAACAGCAGGTCAACTTGGGAGTGGTTGCAACATTACGGTCCCATTGAGTACATTTTTGGAGAAAGGGACATCTGTTGCACCACAGGGCGGGAGGAGGTTGCGGAGCTCGATACAATTTCTTACCTTGGTAAGCATTTTTGGTATTTTATACTTATGGAATTTTGGTTTTTCATGTTGATTTTAAAATGACCTTATTCATGTTTCAAATGTACTAACTCCTTTGTTCCTAACAGCAGGTCAACTTGGCAGTGGTTGCAACATTACCGTCCCATTGAGTACATTTTTGGAGAAAGGGACATCTGTTGCACCACAGGGCGGGAGGAGGGTGCGGAGCTCGATACAATTTCTTTCTTTGGTAAGCATTTTTGTATTTTATACTTTTGGAATTTTGGTTTTTCATGTTGATTTTAAAATGACCTTTTTCATGTTTGAAATGTACTAACTCATTTTTTCCTTACAGCAGGTCAACTTGGGAGTGGTTGTAACATTACTGTCCCATTGAGTACATTTTTGGAGAAAGGGACATCTGTTGCACCACAGGGCGGGAGGCGGGTGCTGAGCTCTTTACAATTTCTTTCTTTGGTAAGCATTTTTTGTATTTTATACTTTTGGAATTTTGGTTTTTCATGTTGATTTTAAAATGACCTTTTTCATGTTTCAAATGTACTAACTCGTGTTTTCCTAACAGCAGGTCAACTTGGGTGTGGTTGCAACATTACGGTCCCATTGAGTACATTTTTGGAGAAAGGGACATATGTTGCACCACAGGACGGGAGGAGGGTGCGCAGCTCGATACAATGTCTTTCTTTGGTAAGCATTTTTTGTATATTATACTTTTGGAATTTTGGTTTTTCATGTTGATTTTAAAATGCCCTTTTCCATGTTAGACATGTACTAACTCGTTTTTTCCTAACAGCATTTCAACTTGGGTGTGGTTGCAACATTACGGTCCCATTGAGTACATTTTTGAAGAAAGGGACATCTGTTTCACCACAGGGCGGGAGGAGGGTGCGGAGCTCGATACAATTTCTTTCTTTGGTAAGCATTTTTTGTATTTTATACTTTGGGAATTTTGGTTTTTCATGTTGATTTTAAAATGACCTTTTTCATGTTTCAAATGTACTAACTCGTTTTCTCATAACAGCAGGTCAACTTGGGTGAGGTTGCAACATTACGGTCCCATTGAGTACATTTTTGGAGAAAGGGACATCTGTTGCACCACAGGGCGGGAGGAGGGTGCGGAGCTCGATACAATTTCTTTCTTTGGTAAGCATTTTTTGTATTTTATACTTTTGGAATTTTGGATTTTCAAGTTGATTTTAAAATGCCCTTTTTCATGTTTCAAATGTACTAACTCGTTTTTTCCTAACAGCAGGTCAACTTGGGTGTGGTTGCAACATTATGGTCCCATTGAGTACATTTTTGGAGAAAGGGACATCTGTTGCACCACAGGGCGGGAGGAGGGTGCGGAGCTCGATACAATTTCTTACCTTGGTAAGCATTTTTGGTATTTTATACTTTTGGAATTTTGGTTTTTCATGTTGATTTTAAAATGACCTTTTTCATGTTTCAAATGTACTAACTCCTTTCTTCCTAACAGCAGGTCAACTTGGCAGGTGTTGCAACATTACGGTCCCATTGAGTACATTTTTTGAGAAAGGGACATCTGTTGCACCACAGGGCGGGAGGAGGGTGCGGATCTCGATACAATTTCTTTCTTTGGTAAGCATTTTTTGTATTTTATACTTTTGGTATTTTGGTTTTTCATGTTGATTTTAAAATGACATTTTTCATGTTTGAAATGTACGAACTCATTTTTTCCTAACAGCAGGTCAACTTGGGAGTGGTTGCAACATTACGGTCCCATTGAGTACATTTTTGGAGAAAGGGACATCTGTTGCACCACAGGGCGGGAGGAGGGTGCTGAGCTAGTTACAATTTCTTTCATTGGTAAGCATTTTTTGTATTTTATACTTTTGGAATTTTGGTTTTTCATGTTGATTTATAAATGCCCTTTTTCATGTTTGAAATGTACTAACTCGTTTTTTCCTAACAGCAGGTCAACTTGGGAGTGGTTGCAACATTACGGTCCCATTGAGTACATTTTTGGAGAAAGGGTCATCTGTTGCACCACAGGGCGGGAGGAGGGTGCGGAGCTCGATACAATTTCTTTCCTTGGCAAGCATTTTTGCTATTTTATACTTTTGGAATTTTGGTTTTTCATGTTGATTTTAAAATGCCCTTTTTCATGTTTGAAATGTACTAACTCCTTTCTTCCTAACAGCAGGTCAACTTGGCAGTGGTTGCAACATTACGGTCCCATTGAGTACATTTTTGGAGAAAGGGACATCTGTTGCACCACAGGGCGGGAGGAGGGTGCGGAGCTCGTTACAATTTCTTTCTTTGGTAAGCATTTTTTGTATTTTATACTTTTGGAATTTTGGTTTTTCATGTTGATTTTAAAATGTCCTTTTTCATGTTTCAAATGTACTAACTTGTTTTTTCCTCACAGCAGGTCAATTTGTGAGTGTGGTTGCAACAATACGCTCCCATTGACAAAATGTTTGATGAAAGGGACATCTGTTGCACCACAGAGCAGGGACGAGGGTGCTTAGCTTGATACACCTTCTTTCTCTGGTAAGCATTTTTTTCTGTTTTATACTTTTGGAATCTTGGTTTTCACGTTGATTTTAAAATGTCCTTTTTCATATTTGAAATGTACTAACTCGTTTTTTCCCCACAGCAGGTCAACTTGTGTGTGTGGTTGCAACATTACGCTCCCATTGAGTAAGTGTTTGTGGAAAGGGACATCTGTTGCACCACAGGACAGGGAGGAGGGTGCTTAGCTCGATACATTTTCTTTCTCTGGTAAGCATTCCTTTCTGTTTTATACTTTTGGAATTTGGGTTTTTCATGTTGATTTTAAAAAGACCTTTTTCATGTTTGAAATGTACTAACTCGTTTTTTCCTCACAGCAGGTCAAGTTGTGTGTGTGGTTGCAACATTACGCTCCCATTCAGTAAACGTTTGCGGAGAGGGACATCTGTTGCACCACAGGGCAGCGAGGAGGGTGCTTAGCTTGATATATTTTCTTTTTCTGGTAAGCATTTTTTCTGTTTCATACTTTTGGAATTTGGGTTTTCATGTTGATTTTAAAATGTCCTTTTTCATATTTGAAATGTACTAACTCGTTTTTTCCCCACAGCAGGTCAACTTGTGTGTGTGGTTGCAACATTACGGTCCCATTGAGTAAGTGTTTGTGGAAAGGGACATCTGTTGCACCACAGGACAGGGAGGAGGGTGCTTAGCTCGATACATTTTCTTTCTCTGGTAAGCATTCCTTTCTGTTTTATACTTTTGGAATTTGGGTTTTTCATTTTGATTTTACAAAGAACTTTTTCATGTTTGAAATATACTAACTCGTTTTTTCCTCACAGCAGGTCAACTTGGCAGTTGTTGCAACATTACCGTCCCATTGAGTAAACGTTTGTGGAGAGGGACATCTGTTGCACCACAGGGCGGGAGGAGGGTGCGGAGCTCGATACAATTTCTTTCTTTGGTAAGCATTTTTGTATTTTATACTTTTGGTATTTTGGTTTTTCATGTTGATTTTAAAATGACCTTTTTCATGTTTGAAATGTACTAACTCATTTTTTCCTAACAGCAGGTCAACTTGGGAGTGGTTGTAACATTACGGTCCCATTGAGTACATTTTTGGAGAAAGGGACATCTGTTGCACCACAGGCTGGAGGCGGGTGCTGAGCTCTTTACAGTTTCATTCTTTGGTAAGCATTTTTTGTATTTTATACTTTTGGAATTTTGGTTTTTCATATTGATTTTAAAATGACCTTTTTCATGTTTCAAATGTACTAACTCGTGTTTTCCTAACAGCAGGTCATCTTGGGTGTTGTTGCAACATTACGGTCCCATTGAGTACATTTTTGGAGAAAGGGACATATGTTGCACCACAGGACGGGAGGAGGGTGCGCAGCTCGATACAATTTCTTTCTTTGGTAAGCATTTTTTGTATATTATACTTTTGGAATTTTGGTTTTTCATGTTGACTTTAAAATGCCCTTTTCCATGTTTCAAATGTACCAACTCGTTTTTTCCTAACAGCATTTCTACTTGGGTGTGGTTGCAACATTACGGTCCCATTGAGTACATTTTTGGAGAAAGGGACATCTGTTGCACCACAGGGCGGGAGGAGGGTGCGGAGCTCGATACAACTTCTTTCTTTGGTAAGCATTTTTTGTATTTTATACTTTTGGAATTTTGGTTTTTCATGTTGATTTTAAAATGACCTTTTTCATGTTTGAAATGTACTAACTCGTTTTTTCCTAACAGCAGGTCAACTTGGGTGTGGTTGCAACATTACGGTCCCAATGAGTACATTTTTGGAGAAAGGGACATCTGTTGCACCACAGGGCGGGATTAGGGTGCGGAGCTCGATACAATTTCTTTCTTTGGTAATCATTTTTTGTATTTTATACTTTTGGAATTTTGGTTTTTCATGTAGATTTTAAAATGCCCTTATTCATGTTTGAAATGTACTAACTCGTTTTTTCCTAACAGCAGGTCAACTTGGGAGTGGTTGCAACATTACGGTCCCATTGAGTACATTTTTGGAGAAAGGGACATCTGTTGCACCACAGGGCGGGAGGAGGGTGCGGAGCTCGATACAATTTCTTACCTTGGTAAGCATTTTTGGTATTTTATACTTTTGGAATTTTGGTTTTTCATGTTGATTTTAAAATGACCTTTTTCATGTTTCAAATGTACTAACTCCTTTCTTCCTAACAGCAGGTCAACTTGGCAGTGGTTGCAACATTACCGTCCCATTGAGTACATTTTTGGAGAAAGGGACATCTGTTGCACCACAGGGCGGGAGGAGTGTGCGGAGCTCGATACAATTTCTTTCTTTGGTAAGCATTTTTGTATTTTATACTTTTGGAATTTTGGTTTTTCATGTAGATTTTAAAATGCCCTTTTTCATGTTTGAAATGTACTAACTCGTTTTTTCCTAACAGCAGGTCAACTTGGGAGTGGTTGCAACATTACGGTCCCATTGAGTACATTTTTGGAGAAAGGGACATCTGTTGCACCACAGGGCGGGAGGAGGTTGCGGAGCTCGATACAATTTCTTACCTTGGTAAGCATTTTTGGTATTTTATACTTTTGGAATTTTGGTTTTTCATGTTGATTTTAAAATGACCTTTTTCATGTTTCAAATGTACTAACTCCTTTCTTCCTAACAGCAGGTCAACTTGGCAGTGGTTGCAACATTACCGTCCCATTGAGTACAATTTTGGAGAAAGGGACATCTGTTGCACCACAGGGCGGGAGGAGTGTGCGGAGCTCGATACAATTTCTTTCTTTGGTAAGCATTTTTGTATTTTATACTTTTGGAATTTTGGTTTTTCATGTAGATTTTAAAATGCCCTTTTTCATGTTTGAAATGTACTAACTCGATTTTTTCCTAACAGCAGGTCAACTTGGGAGTGGTTGCAACATTACGGTCCCATTGAGTACATTTTTGGAGAAAGGGACATCTGTTGCACCACAGGGCGGGAGGAGGTTGCGGAGCTCGATACAATTTCTTACCTTGGTAAGCATTTTTGGTATTTTATACTTATGGAATTTTGGTTTTTCATGTTGATTTTAAAATGACCTTATTCATGTTTCAAATGTACTAACTCCTTTGTTCCTAACAGCAGGTCAACTTGGCAGTGGTTGCAACATTACCGTCCCATTGAGTACATTTTTGGAGAAAGGGACATCTGTTGCACCACAGGGCGGGAGGAGGGTGCGGAGCTCGATACAATTTCTTTCTTTGGTAAGCATTTTTGTATTTTATACTTTTGGAATTTTGGTTTTTCATGTTGATTTTAAAATGACCTTTTTCATGTTTGAAATGTACTAACTCATTTTTTCCTTACAGCAGGTCAACTTGGGTGTGGTTGTAACATTACTGTCCCATTGAGTACATTTTTGGAGAAAGGGACATCTGTTGCACCACAGGGCGGGAGGTGGGTGCTGAGCTCTTTACAATTTCTTTCTTTGGTAAGCATTTTTTGTATTTTATACTTTTGGAATTTTGGTTTTTCATGTTGATTTTAAAATGACCTTTTTCATGTTTCAAATGTACTAACTCGTGTTTTCCTAACAGCAGGTCAACTTGGGTGTGGTTGCAACATTACGGTCCCATTGAGTACATTTTTGGAGAAAGGGACATATGTTGCACCACAGGACGGGAGGAGGGTGCGCAGCTCGATACAATGTCTTTCTTTGGTAAGCATTTTTTGTATATTATACTTTTGGAATTTTGGTTTTTCATGTTGATTTTAAAATGCCCTTTTCCATGTTAGACATGTACTAACTCGTTTTTTCCTAACAGCATTTCAACTTGGGTGTGGTTGCAACATTACGGTCCCATTGAGTACATTTTTGAAGAAAGGGACATCTGTTTCACCACAGGGCGGGAGGAGGGTGCGGAGCTCGATACAATTTCTTTCTTTGGTAAGCATTTTTTGTATTTTATACTTTGGGAATTTTGGTTTTTCATGTTGATTTTAAAATGCCCTTTTTCTTGTTTCAAATGTACTAACTCGTTTTCTCATAACAGCAGGTCAACTTGGGTGAGGTTGCAACATTACGGTCCCATTGAGTACATTTTTGGAGAAAGGGACATCTGTTGCACCACAGGGCGGGAGGAGGGTGCGGAGCTCGATACAATTTCTTTCTTTGGTAAGCATTTTTTGTATTTTATACCTTTGGAATTTTGGATTTTCAAGTTGATTTTAAAATGCCCTTTTTCATGTTTCAAATGTACTAACTCGTTTTTTCCTAACAGCAGGTCAACTTGGGTGTGGTTGCAACATTATGGTCCCATTGAGTACATTTTTGGAGAAAGGGACATCTGTTGCACCACAGGGCGGGAGGAGGGTGCGGAGCTCGATACAATTTCTTACCTTGGTAAGCATTTTTGGTATTTTATACTTTTGGAATTTTGGTTTTTCATGTTGATTTTAAAATGACCTTTTTCATGTTTCAAATGTACTAACTCCTTTCTTCCTAACAGCAGGTCAACTTGGCAGGTGTTGCAACATTACGGTCCCATTGAGTACATTTTTGGAGAAAGGGACATCTGTTGCACCACAGGGCGGGAGGAGGGTGCGGATCTCGATACAATTTCTTTCTTTGGTAAGCATTTTTTGTATTTTATACTTTTGGTATTTTGGTTTTTCATGTTGATTTTAAAATGACATTTTTCATGTTTGAAATGTACGAACTCATTTTTTCCTAACAGCAGGTCAACTTGGGAGTGGTTGCAACATTACGGTCCCATTGAGTACATTTTTGGAGAAAGGGACATCTGTTGCACCACGGGGCGGGAGGAGGGTGCTGAGCTCGTTACAATTTCTTTCATTGGTAAGCATTTTTGGTATTTTATACTTTTGGAATTTTGGTTTTTCATGTTGATTTTAAAATGCCCTTTTTCATGTTTGAAATGTACTAACTCCTTTCTTCCTAACAGCAGGTCAACTTGGCAGTGGTTGCAACATTACGGTCCCATTGAGTACATTTTTGGAGAAAGGGACATCTGTTGCACCACAGAGCAGGGACGAGGGTGCTTAGCTTGATACACCTTCTTTCTCTGGTAAGCATTTTTTTCTGTTTTATACTTTTGGAATCTTGGTTTTCACGTTGATTTTAAAATGTCCTTTTTCATATTTGAAATGTACTAACTCGTTTTTTCCCCACAGCAGGTCAACTTGTGTGTGTGGTTGCAACATTACGCTCCCATTGAGTAAGTGTTTGTGGAAAGGGACATCTGTTGCACCACAGGACAGGGAGGAGGGTGCTTAGCTCGATACATTTTCTTTCTCTGGTAAGCATTCCTTTCTGTTTTATACTTTTGGAATTTGGGTTTTTCATGTTGATTTTAAAAAGACCTTTTTCATGTTTGAAATGTACTAACTCGTTTTTTCCTCACAGCAGGTCAAGTTGTGTGTGTGGTTGCAACATTACGCTCCCATTCAGTAAACGTTTGCGGAGAGGGACATCTGTTGCACCACAGGGCAGCGAGGAGGGTGCTTAGCTTGATATATTTTCTTTTTCTGGTAAGCATTTTTTCTGTTTCATACTTTTGGAATTTGGGTTTTCATGTTGATTTTAAAATGTCCTTTTTCATATTTGAAATGTACTAACTCGTTTTTTCCCCACAGCAGGTCAACTTGTGTGTGTGGTTGCAACATTACGGTCCCATTGAGTAAGTGTTTGTGGAAAGGGACATCTGTTGCACCACAGGACAGGGAGGAGGGTGCTTAGCTCGATACATTTTCTTTCTCTGGTAAGCATTCCTTTCTGTTTTATACTTTTGGAATTTGGGTTTTTCATGTTGATTTTACAAAGAACTTTTTCATGTTTGAAATATACTAACTCGTTTTTTCCTCACAGCAGGTCAACTTGGCAGTGGTTGCAACATTACCGTCCCATTGAGTAAACGTTTGTGGAGAGGGACATCTGTTGCACCACAGGGCGGGAGGAGGGTGCGGAGCTCGATACAATTTCTTTCTTTGGTAAGCATTTTTGTATTTTATACTTTTGGTATTTTGGTTTTTCATGTTGATTTTAAAATGACCTTTTTCATGTTTGAAATGTACTAACTCATTTTTTCCTAACAGCAGGTCAACTTGGGAGTGGTTGTAACATTACGGTCCCATTGAGTACATTTTTGGAGAAAGGGACATCTGTTGCACCACAGGCTGGAGGCGGGTGCTGAGCTCTTTACAGTTTCATTCTTTGGTAAGCATTTTTTGTATTTTATACTTTTGGAATTTTGGTTTTTCATATTGATTTTAAAATGACCTTTTTCATGTTTCAAATGTACTAACTCGTGTTTTCCTAACAGCAGGTCATCTTGGGTGTTGTTGCAACATTACGGTCCCATTGAGTACATTTTTGGAGAAAGGGACATATGTTGCACCACAGGACGGGAGGAGGGTGCGCAGCTCGATACAATTTCTTTCTTTGGTAAGCATTTTTTGTATATTATACTTTTGGAATTTTGGTTTTTCATGTTGACTTTAAAATGCCCTTTTCCATGTTTCAAATGTACCAACTCGTTTTTTCCTAACAGCATTTCAACTTGGGTGTGGTTGCAACATTACGGTCCCATTGAGTACATTTTTGGAGAAAGGGACATCTGTTTCACCACAGGGCGGGAGGAGGGTTCGGAGCTCGATACAATTTCTTTCTTTGGTAAGCATTTTTTGTATTTTATACTTTGGGAATTTTGGTTTTTCATGTTGATTTTAAAATGCCCTTTTTCATGTTTGAAATGTACTAACTCGTTTTTTCCTAACAGCATTTCAACTTGGGTGTGGTTGCAACATTACGGTCCCATTGAGTACATTTTTGGAGAAAGGGACATCTGTTTCACCACAGGGCGGGAGGAGGGTGCGGAGCTCGATACAATTTCTTTCTTTGGTAAGCATTTTTTGTATTTTATACTTTGGGAATTTTGGTTTTTCATGTTGATTTTAAAATGCCCTTTTTCATGTTTGAAATGTACTAACTCGTTTTCTCATAACAGCAGGTCAACTTGGGTGTGGTTGCAACATTACGGTCCAATTGAGTACATTTTTGGAGAAAGGGACATCTGTTGCACCACAGGGCGGGAGGAGGGTGCGGAGCTCGATACAACTTCTTTCTTTGGTAAGCATTTTTTGTATTTTATACTTTTGGAATTTTGGTTTTTCATGTTGATTTTAAAATGACCTTTTTCATGTTTGAAATGTACTAACTCGTTTTTTCCTAACAGCAGGTCAACTTGGGTGTGGTTGCAACATTACGGTCCCAATGAGTACATTTTTGGAGAAAGGGACATCTGTTGCACCACAGGGCGGGATTAGGGTGCGGAGCTCGATACAATTTTTTTCTTTGGTAATCATTTTTTGTATTTTATACTTTTGGAATTTTGGTTTTTCATGTAGATTTTAAAATGCCCTTATTCATGTTTGAAATGTACTAACTCGTTTTTTCCTAACAGCAGGTCAACTTGGGAGTGGTTGCAACATTACGGTCCCATTGAGTACATTTTTGGAGAAAGGGACATCTGTTGCACCACAGGGCGGGAGGAGGGTGCGGAGCTCGATACAATTTCTTACCTTGGTAAGCATTTTTGGTATTTTATACTTTTGGAATTTTGGTTTTTCATGTTGATTTTAAAATGACCTTTTTCATGTTTCAAATGTACTAACTCCTTTCTTCCTAACAGCAGGTCAACTTGGCAGTGGTTGCAACATTACCGTCCCATTGAGTACATTTTTGGAGAAAGGGACATCTGTTGCACCACAGGGCGGGAGGAGTGTGCGGAGCTCGATACAATTTCTTTCTTTGGTAAGCATTTTTGTATTTTATACTTTTGGTATTTTGGTTTTTCATGTTGATATTAAAATGACCTTTTTCATGTTTGAAATGTACTAACTCATTTTTTCCTAACAGCAGGTCATCTTGGGAGTGGTTGTAACATTACGGTCCCATTGAGTACATTTTTGGAGAAAGGGACATCTGTTGCACCACAGGGCGGGAGGCGGGTGCTGAGCTCATTACAATTTCCTTCTTTGGTAAGCATTTTTTGTATTTTATACTTTTTGAATTTTGGTTTTTCATGTTGATTTTAAAATGACCTTTTTCATGTTTCAAATGTACTAACTCGTGTTTTCCTAACAGCAGGTCAACTTGGGTGTGGTTGCAACATTACGGTCCCATTGAGTACATTTTTGGAGAAAGGGACATATGTTGCACCACAGGGCGGGAGGAGGGTGCGGAGCTCGATACAATTTCTTTCTTTGGTAAGCATTTTTTGTATTTTATACTTTGGGAATTTTGGTTTTTCATTTTGATTTTAAAATGCCCTTTTTCATGTTTGAAATGTACTAACTCGTTTTCTCATAACAGCAGGTCAACTTGGGTGAGGTTGCAACATTACGGTCCCATTGAGTACATTTTTGGAGAAAGGGACATCTGTTGCACCACAGGGCGGGAGGAGGGTGCGGAGCTCGATACAATTTCTTTCTTTGGTAAGCATTTTTTGTATTTTATACATTTGGATATTTGGATTTTCATGTTGATTTTAAAATGCCCTTTTTCATGTTTCAAATGTACTAACTCGTTTTTTCCTAACAGCAGGTCCACTTGGGTGTGGTTGCAACATTACGGTCCCATTGAGTACATTTTTGGAGAAAGGGACATCTGTTGCACCACAGGGCGGGAGGAGGGTGCGGAGCTCGATACAATTTCTTTCTTTGGTAAGCATTTTTTGTATTTTATACTTTTGGAATTTTGGTTTTTCATGTAGATTTTAAAATGCCCTTTTTCATGGTTGAAATGTACTAACTCGTTTTTTCCTAACAGCAGGTCAACTTGGGAGTGGTTGCAACATTACGGTCGCATTGAGTACATTTTTGGAGAAAGGGACATCTGTTGCACCACAGGGCGGGAGGAGGGTGCGGAGCTCGATACAATTTCTTACCTTGGTAAGCATTTTTGGTATTTTATACTTTTGGAATTTTGGTTTTTCATGTTGATTTTAAAATGACCTTTTTCATGTTTCAAATGTACTAACTCCTTTCTTCCTAACAGCAGGTCAACTTGGCAGTGGTTGCAACATTACCGTCACATTGAGTACATTTTTGGAGAAAGGGACATCTGTTGCACCACAGGGAGGGAGGAGGGTGCGGGGCTCGATACAATTTCTTTCTTTGGTAAGCATTTTTGTATTTTATACTTTTGGTATTTTGGTTTTTCATGTTGATATTAAAATGACCTTTTTCATGTTTGAAATGTACTAACTCATTTTTTCCTAACAGCAGGTCATCTTGGGAGTGGTTGTAACATTACGGTCCCATTGAGTACATTTTTGGAGAAAGGGACATCTGTTGCACCACAGGGCGGGAGGCGGGTGCTGAGCTCATTACAATTTCCTTCTTTGGTAAGCATTTTTTGTATTTTATACTTTTGGAATTTTGGTTTTTTATGTTGATTTTAAAATGACCTTTTTCATGTTTCAAATGTACTAACTCGTGTTTTCCTAACAGCAGGTCAACTTGGGTGTGGTTGCAACATTACGGTCCCATTGAGTACATTTTTGGAGAAAGGGACATATGTTGCACCACAGGACGGGAGGAGGGTGCGCAGCTCGATACAATTTCTTTCTTTGGTAAGCATTTTTTGTATATTATACTTTTAGAATTTTGTTTTTTCATGTTGATTTTAAAATGCCCTTTTTCATGTTTCAAATGTACTAACTCGTTTTTTCCTAACAGCAGGTCCACTTGGGTGTGGTTGCAACATTACGGTCCCATTGAGTACATTTTTGGAGAAAGGGACATCTGTTGCACCACAGGGCGGGAGGAGGGTTCGGAGCTCGATACAATTTCTTTCTTTGGTAAGCATTTTTGTATTTTATACTTTTGGAATTTTGGTTTTTCATGTTGATTTTAAAATGACCTTTTTCATGTTTGAAATGTACTAACTCATTTTTTCCTTACAGCAGGTCAACTTGGGAGTGGTTGTAACATTACTGTCCCATTGAGTACATTTTTGGAGAAAGGGACATCTGTTGCACCACAGGGTGGGAGGCGGGTGCTGAGCTCTTTACAATTTCTTTCTTTGGTAAGCATTTTTTGTATTTTATACTTTTGGAATTTTGGTTTTTCATATTGATTTTAAAATGACCTTTTTCATGTTTCAAATGTACTAACTCGTGTTTTCCTAACAGCAGGTCAACTTGGGTGTGGTTGCAACATTACGGTCCCATTGAGTACATTTTTGGAGAAAGGGACATATGTTGCACCACAGGACGGGAGGAGGGTGCGCAGCTCGATAAAATTTCTTTCTTTGGTAAGCATTTTTTGTATATTATACTTTTGGAATTTTGGTTTTTCATGTTGATTTTAAAATGCCCTTTTCCATGTTAGAAATGTACTAACTCGTTTTTTCCTAACAGCATTTCAACTTGGGTGTGGTTGCAACATTACGGTCCCATTGAGTACATTTTTGGAGAAAGGGACATCTGTTGCACCACAGGGCGGGAGGAGGGTGCGGAGCTCGATACAATTTCTTTCTTTGGTAAGCATTTTTTGTATTTTATACTTTGGGAATTTTGGTTTTTCATGTTGATTTTAAAATGCCCTTTTTCATGTTTGAAATGTACTAACTCGTTTTCTCATAACAGCAGGTCAACTTGGGTGTGGTTGCAACATTACGGTCCCATTGAGTACATTTTTGGAGAAAGGGACATCTGTTGCACCACAGGGCGGGAGGAGGGTGCGGAGCTCGATACAATTTCTTTCTTTGGTAAGCATTTTTTGTATTTTATACTTTTGGAATTTTGGTTTTTCATGTTGATTTTAAAATGACCTTTTTCATGTTTCAAATGTACTAACTCCTTTCTTCCTAACAGCAGGTCAACTTGGCAGGTGTTGCAACATTACGGTCCCATTGAGTACATTTTTGGAGAAAGGGACATCTGTTGCACCACAGGGCGGGAGGAGGGTGCGGATCTCGATACAATTTCTTTCTTTGGTAAGCATTTTTTGTATTTTATACTTTTGGTATTTTGGTTTTTCATGTTGATTTTAAAATGACATTTTTCATGTTTGAAATGTACGAACTCATTTTTTCCTAACAGCAGGTCAACTTGGGAGTGGTTGCAACATTACGGTCCCATTGAGTACATTTTTGGAGAAAGGGACATCTGTTGCACCACAGGGCGGGAGGAGGGTGCTGAGCTCGTTACAATTTCTTTCATTGGTAAGCATTTTTTGTATTTTATACTTTTGGAATTTTGGTTTTTCATGTTGATTTATAAATGCCCTTTTTCATGTTTGAAATGTACTAACTCGTTTTTTCCTAACAGCAGGTCAACTTGGGAGTGGTTGCAACATTACGGTCCCATTGAGTACATTTTTGGAGAAAGGGTCATCTGTTGCACCACAGGGCGGGAGGAGGGTGCGGAGCTCGATACAATTTCTTTCCTTGGCAAGCATTTTTGGTATTTTATACTTTTGGAATTTTGGTTTTTCATGTTGATTTTAAAATGCCCTTTTTCATGTTTGAAATGTACTAACTCCTTTCTTCCTAACAGCAGGTCAACTTGGCAGTGGTTGCAACATTACGGTCCCATTGAGTACATTTTTGGAGAAAGGGACATCTGTTGCACCACAGAGCAGGGACGAGGGTGCTTAGCTTGATACACCTTCTTTCTCTGGTAAGCATTTTTTTCTGTTTTATACTTTTGGAATCTTGGTTTTCACGTTGATTTTAAAATGTCCTTTTTCATATTTGAAATGTACTAACTCGTTTTTTCCCCACAGCAGGTCAACTTGTGTGTGTGGTTGCAACATTACGCTCCCATTGAGTAAGTGTTTGTGGAAAGGGACATCTGTTGCACCACAGGACAGGGAGGAGGGTGCTTAGCTCGATACATTTTCTTTCTCTGGTAAGCATTCCTTTCTGTTTTATACTTTTGGAATTTGGGTTTTTCATGTTGATTTTAAAAAGACCTTTTTCATGTTTGAAATGTACTAACTCGTTTTTTCCTCACAGCAGGTCAAGTTGTGTGTGTGGTTGCAACATTACGCTCCCATTCAGTAAACATTTGCGGAGAGGGACATCTGTTGCACCACAGGGCAGCGAGGAGGGTGCTTAGCTTGATATATTTTCTTTTTCTGGTAAGCATTTTTTCTGTTTCATACTTTTGGAATTTGGGTTTTCATGTTGATTTTAAAATGTCCTTTTTCATATTTGAAATGTACTAACTCGTTTTTTCCCCACAGCAGGTCAACTTGTGTGTGTGGTTGCAACATTACGGTCCCATTGAGTAAGTGTTTGTGGAAAGGGACATCTGTTGCACCACAGGACAGGGAGGAGGGTGCTTAGCTCGATACATTTTCTTTCTCTGGTAAGCATTCCTTTCTGTTTTATACTTTTGGAATTTGGGTTTTTCATGTTGATTTTACAAAGAACTTTTTCATGTTTGAAATATACTAACTCGTTTTTTCCTCACAGCAGGTCAACTTGGCAGTGGTTGCAACATTACCGTCCCATTGAGTAAACGTTTGTGGAGAGGGACATCTGTTGCACCACAGGGCGGGAGGAGGGTGCGGAGCTCGATACAATTTCTTTCTTTGGTAAGCATTTTTGTATTTTACACTTTTGGTATTTTGGTTTTTCATGTTGATTTTAAAATGACCTTTTTCATGTTTGAAATGTACTAACTCATTTTTTCCTAACAGCAGGTCAACTTGGGGGTGGTTGTAACATTACGGTCCCATTGAGTACATTTTTGGAGAAAGGGACATCTGTTGCACCACAGGCTGGAGGCGGATGCTGAGCTCTTTACAGTTTCATTCTTTGGTAAGCATTTTTTGTATTTTATACTTTTGGAATTTTGGTTTTTCATATTGATTTTAAAATGACCTTTTTCATGTTTCAAATGTACTAACTCGTGTTTTCCTAACAGCAGGTCATCTTGGGTGTTGTTGCAACATTACGGTCCCATTGAGTACATTTTTGGAGAAAGGGACATATGTTGCACCACAGGACGGGAGGAGGGTGCGCAGCTCGATACAATTTCTTTCTTTGGTAAGCATTTTTTGTATATTATACTTTTGGAATTTTGGTTTTTCATGTTGACTTTAAAATGCCCTTTTCCATGTTTCAAATGTACCAACTCGTTTTTTCCTAACAGCATTTCAACTTGGGTGTGGTTGCAACATTACGGTCCCATTGAGTACATTTTTGGAGAAAGGGACATCTGTTTCACCACAGGGCGGGAGGAGGGTTCGGAGCTCGATACAATTTCTTTCTTTGGTAAGCATTTTTTGTATTTTATACTTTGGGAATTTTGGTTTTTCATGTTGATTTTAAAATGCCCTTTTTCATGTTTGAAATGTACTAACTCGTTTTTTCCTAACAGCATTTCAACTTGGGTGTGGTTGCAACATTACGGTCCCATTGAGTACATTTTTGGAGAAAGGGACATCTGTTTCACCACAGGGCGGGAGGAGGGTGCGGAGCTCGATACAATTTCTTTCTTTGGTAAGCATTTTTTGTATTTTATACTTTGGGAATTTTGGTTTTTCATGTTGATTTTAAAATGCCCTTTTTCATGTTTGAAATGTACTAACTCGTTTTCTCATAACAGCAGGTCAACTTGGGTGTGGTTGCAACATTACGGTCCAATTGAGTACATTTTTGGAGAAAGGGACATCTGTTGCACCACAGGGCGGGAGGAGGGTGCGGAGCTCGATACAACTTCTTTCTCTGGTAAGCATTTTTTGTATTTTATACTTTTGGAATTTTGGTTTTTCATGTTGATTTTAAAATGACCTTTTTCATGTTTGAAATGTACTAACTCGTTTTTTCCTAACAGCAGGTCAACTTGGGTGTGGTTGCAACATTACGGTCCCAATGAGTACATTTTTGGAGAAAGGGACATCTGTTGCACCACAGGGCGGGATTAGGGTGCGGAGCTCGATACAATTTCTTTCTTTGGTAATCATTTTTTGTATTATATACTTTTGGAATTTTGGTTTTTCATGTAGATTTTAAAATGCCCTTATTCATGTTTGAAATGTACTAACTCGTTTTTTCCTAACAGCAGGTCAACTTGGGAGTGGTTGCAACATTACGGTCCCATTGAGTACATTTTTGGAGAAAGGGACATCTGTTGCACCACAGGGCGGGAGGAGGGTGCGGAGCTCGATACAATTTCTTACCTTGGTAAGCATTTTTGGTATTTTATACTTTTGGAATTTTGGTTTTTCATGTTGATTTTAAAATGACCTTTTTCATGTTTCAAATGTACTAACTCCTTTCTTCCTAACAGCAGGTCAACTTGGCAGTGGTTGCAACATTACCGTCCCATTGAGTACATTTTTGGAGAAAGGGACATCTGTTGCACCACAGGGCGGGAGGAGTGTGCGGAGCTCGATACAATTTCTTTCTTTGGTAAGCATTTTTGTATTTTATACTTTTGGTATTTTGGTTTTTCATGTTGATATTAAAATGACCTTTTTCATGTTTGAAATGTACTAACTCATTTTTTCCTAACAGCAGGTCATCTTGGGAGTGGTTGTAACATTACGGTCCCATTGAGTACATTTTTGGAGAAAGGGACATCTGTTGCACCACAGGGCGGGAGGCGGGTGCTGAGCTCATTACAATTTCCTTCTTTGGTAAGCATTTTTTGTATTTTATACTTTTTGAATTTTGGTTTTTCATGTTGATTTTAAAATGACCTTTTTCATGTTTCAAATGTACTAACTCGTGTTTTCCTAACAGCAGGTCAACTTGGGTGTGGTTGCAACATTACGGTCCCATTGAGTACATTTTTGGAGAAAGGGACATATGTTGCACCACAGGGCGGGAGGAGGGTGCGGAGCTCGATACAATTTCTTTCTTTGGTAAGCATTTTTTGTATTTTATACTTTGGGAATTTTGGTTTTTCATTTTGATTTTAAAATGCCCTTTTTCATGTTTGAAATGTACTAACTCGTTTTCTCATAACAGCAGGTCAACTTGGGTGAGGTTGCAACATTACGGTCCCATTGAGTACATTTTTGGAGAAAGGGACATCTGTTGCACCACAGGGCGGGAGGAGGGTGCGGAGCTCGATACAATTTCTTTCTTTGGTAAGCATTTTTTGTATTTTATACATTTGGATATTTGGATTTTCATGTTGATTTTAAAATGCCCTTTTTCATGTTTCAAATGTACTAACTCGTTTTTTCCTAACAGCAGGTCCACTTGGGTGTGGTTGCAACATTACGGTCCCATTGAGTACATTTTTGGAGAAAGGGACATCTGTTGCACCACAGGGCGGGAGGAGGGTGCGGAGCTCGATACAATTTCTTTCTTTGGTAAGCATTTTTTGTATTTTATACTTTTGGAATTTTGGTTTTTCATGTAGATTTTAAAATGCCCTTTTTCATGGTTGAAATGTACTAACTCGTTTTTTCCTAACAGCAGGTCAACTTGGGAGTGGTTGCAACATTACGGTCGCATTGAGTACATTTTTGGAGAAAGGGACATCTGTTGCACCACAGGGCGGGAGGAGGGTGCGGAGCTCGATACAATTTCTTACCTTGGTAAGCATTTTTGGTATTTTATACTTTTGGAATTTTGGTTTTTCATGTTGATTTTAAAATGACCTTTTTCATGTTTCAAATGTACTAACTCCTTTCTTCCTAACAGCAGGTCAACTTGGCAGTGGTTGCAACATTACCGTCACATTGAGTACATTTTTGGAGAAAGGGACATCTGTTGCACCACAGGGAGGGAGGAGGGTGCGGGGCTCGATACAATTTCTTTCTTTGGTAAGCATTTTTGTATTTTATACTTTTGGTATTTTGGTTTTTCATGTTGATATTAAAATGACCTTTTTCATGTTTGAAATGTACTAACTCATTTTTTCCTAACAGCAGGTCATCTTGGGAGTGGTTGTAACATTACGGTCCCATTGAGTACATTTTTGGAGAAAGGGACATCTGTTGCACCACAGGGCGGGAGGCGGGTGCTGAGCTCATTACAATTTCCTTCTTTGGTAAGCATTTTTTGTATTTTATACTTTTGGAATTTTGGTTTTTTATGTTGATTTTAAAATGACCTTTTTCATGTTTCAAATGTACTAACTCGTGTTTTCCTAACAGCAGGTCAACTTGGGTGTGGTTGCAACATTACGGTCCCATTGAGTACATTTTTGGAGAAAGGGACATATGTTGCACCACAGGACGGGAGGAGGGTGCGCAGCTCGATACAATTTCTTTATTTGGTAAGCATTTTTTGTATATTATACTTTTAGAATTTTGGTTTTTCATGTTGATTTTAAAATGCCCTTTTTCATGTTTCAAATGTACTAACTCGTTTTTTCCTAACAGCAGGTCCACTTGGGTGTGGTTGCAACATTACGGTCCCATTGAGTACATTTTTGGAGAAAGGGACATCTGTTGCACCACAGGGCGGGAGGAGGGTTCGGAGCTCGATACAATTTCTTTCTTTGGTAAGCATTTTTTGTATTTTATACTTTTGGAATTTTGGTTTTTCATGTAGATTTTAAAATGCCCTTTTTCATGTTTGAAATGTACTAACTCGTTTTTTCCTAACAGCAGGTCAACTTGGGAGTGGTTGCAACATTACGGTCCCATTGAGTACATTTTTGGAGAAAGGGACATCTGTTGCACCACTGCGCGGGAGGAGGGTGCGGAGCTCGATACAATTTCTTACCTTGGTAAGCATTTTTGGAATTTTATACTTTTGGAATTTTATTTTTTCATGTTGATTTTAAAATGACCTTTTTCATGTTTCAAATGTACTAACTCCTTTCTTCCTAACAGCAGGTCAACTTGGCAGTGGTTGCAACATTACCGTCCCATTGAGTACATTTTTGGAGAAAGGGACATCTGTTGCACAACAGGGCGGGAGGAGGGTGCGGAGCTCGATACAATTTCTTTCTTTGGTAAGCATTTTTGTATTTTATACATTTGGAATTTTGGTTTTTCATGTTGATTTTAAAATGACCTTTTTCATGTTTGAAATGTACTAACTCATTTTTTCCTTACAGCAGGTCAACTTGGGAGTGGTTGTAACATTACTGTCCCATTGAGTACATTTTTGGAGAAAGGGACATCTGTTGCACCACAGGGCGGGAGGCGGGTGCTGAGCTCTTTACAATTTCTTTCTTTGGTAAGCATTTTTTGTATTTTATACTTTTGGAATTTTGGTTTTTCATATTGATTTTAAAATGACCTTTTTCATGTTTCAAATGTACTAACTCGTGTTTTCCTAACAGCAGGTCAACTTGGGTGTGGTTGCAACATTACGGTCCCATTGAGTACATTTTTGGAGAAAGGGACATCTGTTTCACCACAGGGCGGGAGGAGGGTGCGGAGCTCGATACAATTTCTTTCTTTGGTAAGCATTTTTTGTATTTTATACTTTGGGAATTTTGGTTTTTCATGTTGATTTTAAAATGCCCTTTTTCATGTTTGAAATGTACTAACTCGTTTTCTCATAACAGCAGGTCAACTTGGGTGTGGTTGCAACATTACGGTCCCATTGAGTACATTTTTGGAGAAAGGGACATCTGTTGCACCACAGGGCGGGAGGAGGGTGCGGAGCTCGATACAATTTCTTTCTTTGGTAAGCATTTTTTGTATTTTATACTTTTGGAATTTTGGTTTTTCATGTTGATTTTAAAATGACCTTTTCCATGTTTGAAATGTACTAACTCGTTTTTTCCTAACAGCAGGTCAACTTGGGTGTGGTTGCAACATTACGGTCCCATTGAGTACATTTTTGGAGAAAGGGACATCTGTTGCACCACAGGGCGGGAGGAGGGTGCGGAGCTCGATACAATTTCTTTCTTTGGTAAGCATTTTTTGTATTTTATACTTTTGGAATTTTGGTTTTTCATGTAGATTTTAAAATGCCCTTTTTCATGTTTGAAATGTACTAACTCGTTTTTTCCTAACAGCAGGTCAACTTGGGAGTGGTTGCAACATTACGGTCCCATTGAGTACATTTTTGGAGAAAGGGACATCTGTTGCACCACAGGGCGGGAGGAGGGTGCGGAGCTCGATACAATTTCTTACCTTGG
Source organism: Schistocerca nitens (assembly GCF_023898315.1). Lineage (NCBI taxonomy): Eukaryota > Metazoa > Arthropoda > Insecta > Orthoptera > Acrididae > Schistocerca > Schistocerca nitens. The sequence continues at coordinate 117,566,513 of NC_064623.1, forward strand.
TAAGCATTTTTGGTATTTTATACTTTTGGAATTTTGGTTTTTCATGTTGATTTTAAAATGACCTTTTTCATGTTTCAAATGTACTAACTCCTTTCTTCCTAACAGCAGGTCAACTTGGCAGTGGTTGCAACATTGCGGTCCCATTGAGTACATTTTTGGAGAAAGGGACATCTGTTGCACCACAGGGCGGGAGGAGGGTGCGGAGCTCGATACAATTTCTTTCTTTGGTAAGCATTTTTGTATTTTATACTTTTGGTATTTTGGTTTTTCATGTTGATTTTAAAATATCCTTTTTCATGTTTGAAATGTACTAACTCATTTTTTCCTAACAGCAGGTCATCTTGGGAGTGGTTGTAACATTATGGTCCCATTGAGTACATTTTTGGAGAAAGGGACATCTGTTGCACCACAGGGCGGGAGGCGGGTGCTGAGCTCTTTACAATTTCCTTCTTTGGTAAGCATTTTTTGTATTTTATACTTATGGAATTTTGGTTTTTCATGTTGATTTTAAAATGACCTTTTTCATGTTTCAAATGTACTAACTCGTGTTTTCCTAACAGCAGGTCAACTTGGGTGTGGTTGCAACATTACGGTCCCATTGAGTACATTTTTGGAGAAAGGGACATATGTTGCACCACAGGTGGGGAGGAGGGTGCGCAGCTCGATACAATTTCTTTCTTTGGTAAGCATTTTTTGTATATTATACTTTTGGAATTTTGGTTCTTCATGTTGATTTTAAAATGCCCTTTTCCATGTTTGAAATGTACTAACTCGTTTTTTCCTAACAGCATTTCAACTTGGGTGTGGTTGCAACATTACGGTCCCATTGAGTACATTTTTGGAGAAAGGGACATCTGTTTCACCACAGGGCGGGAGGAGGGTGCGGAGCTCGATACAATTTCTTTCTTTGTTAAGCATTTTTAGTATTTTATACTTTGGGAATTTTGGTTTTTCATGTTGATTTTAAAATGCCCTTTTTCATGTTTGAAATGTACTAACTCGTTTTCTCATAACAGCAGGTCAACTTGGGTGAGGTTGCAACATTACGGTCCCATTGAGTACATTTTTGGAGAAAGGGACATCTGTTGCACCACAGGGCGGGAGGAGGGTGCGGAGCTCGATACAATTTCTTTCTTTGGTAAGCATTTTTTGTATTTTATACTTTTGGAATTTTGGATTTTTATGTTGATTTTAAAATGCCCTTTTTCATGTTTCAAATGTACTAACTCGTTTTTTCCTAACAGCAGGTCCACTTGGGTGTGGTTGCAACATTACGGTCCCATTGAGTACATTTTTGGAGAAAGGGACATCTGTTGCACCACAGGGCGGGAGGAGGGTGCGGAGCTCGATACAATTTCTTTCTTTGGTAAGCATTTTTTGTATTTTATACTTTTGGAATTTTGGTTTTTCATGTAGATTTTAAAATGCCCTTTTTCATGTTTGAAATGTACTAACTCGTTTTTTCCTAACAGCAGGTCAACTTGGGAGTTGTTGCAACATTACGGTCCCATTGAGTACATTTTTGGAGAAAGGGACATCTGTTACACCACAGGGCGGGAGGAGGGTGCGGAGCTCGATACAATTTCTTACCTTGGTAGGCATTTTTGGTATTTTATACTTTTGGAATTTTGGTTTTTCATGTTGATTTTAAAATGACCTTTTTCATGTTTCAAATGTACTAACTCCTTTCTTCCTAACAACAGGTCAACTTGGCAGTGGTTGCAACATTACCGTCCCATTGAGTACATTTTTGGAGAAAGGGACATCTGTTGCACCACAGGGCGGGAGGAGGGTGCGAAGCTCGATACAATTTCTTTCTTTGTTAAGCATTCTTTGTATTTTATACTTTGGGAATTTTGGTTTTTCATGTTGATTTTAAAATGCCCTTTTTCATGTTTGAAATGTACTAACTCGTTTTCTCATAACAGCAGGTCAACTTGGGTGAGGTTGCAACATTACGGTCCCATTGAGTACATTTTTGGAGAAAGGGACATCTGTTGCACCACAGGGCGGGAGGAGGGTGCGGAGCTCGATACAATTTCTTTCTTTGGTAAGCATTTTTTGTATTTTATACTTTTGGAATTTTGGATTTTCATGTTGATTTTAAAATGCCCTTTTTCATGTTTCAAATGTACTAACTCGTTTTTTCCTAACAGCAGGTCCACTTGGGTGTGGTTGCAACATTACGGTCCCATTGAGTACATTTTTGGAGAAAGGGACATCTGTTGCACCACAGGGCGGGAGGAGGGTGCGGAGCTCGATACAATTTCTTTCTTTGGTAAGCATTTTTTGTATTTTATACTTTTGGAATTTTGGTTTTTCATGTAGATTTTAAAATGCCCTTTTTCATGTTTGAAATGTACTAACTCGTTTTTTCCTAACAGCAGGTCAACTTGGGAGTGGTTGCAACATTACGGTCCCATTGAGTACATTTTTGGAGAAAGGGTCATCTGTTGCACCACAGGGCGGGAGGAGGGTGCGGAGCTCGATACAATTTCTTTCCTTGGCAAGCATTTTTGGTATTTTATACTTTTGGAATTTTGGTTTTTCATGTTGATTTTAAAATGCCCTATTTCATGTTTGAAATGTACTAACTCCTTTCTTCCTAACAGCAGGTCAACTTGGCAGTGGTTGCAACATTACGGTCCCATTGAGTACATTTTTGGAGAAAGGGACATATGTTGCACCACAGGACGGGAGGAGGGTGCGCAGCTCGATACAATTTCTTTCTTTGGTAAGCATTTTTTGTATATTATACTTTTGGAATTTTGGTTTTTCATGTTGATTTTAAAATGCCCTTTTCCATGTTTGAAATGTACTAACTCGTTTTTTCCTAACAGCAGGTCAACTTGGCAGTGGTTGCAACATTACCGTCCCATTGAGTACATTTTTGGAGAAAGGGACATCTGTTGCACCACAGGGCGGGAGGAGGGTGCGGAGCTCGATACAATTTCTTTCTTTGGTAAGCATTTTTGTATTTTATACTTTTGGTATTTTGGTTTTTCATGTTGATATTAAAATGACCTTTTTCATGTTTGAAATGTACTAACTCATTTTTTCCTAACAGCAGGTCATCTTGGGAGTGGTTGTAACATTACGGTCCCATTGAGTACATTTATGGAGAAAGGGACATATGTTGCACCACAGGGCGGGAGGCGGGTGCTGAGCTCATTACAATTTCCTTCTTTGGTAAGCATTTTTTGTATTTTATACTTTTGGAATTTTGGTTTTTCATGTTGATTTTAAAATGACCTTTTTCATGTTTCAAATGTACTAACTCGTGTTTTCCTAACAGCAGGTCAACTTGGGTGTGGTTGCAACATTACGGTCCCATTGAGTACATTTTTGGAGAAAGGGACATATGTTGCACCACAGGACGGGAGGAGGGTGCGCAGCTCGATACAATTTCTTTCTTTGGTAAGCATTTTTTGTATATTATACTTTTGGAATTTTGTTTTTTCATGTTGATTTTAAAATGCCCTTTTCCATGTTTGAAATGTACTAACTCGTTTTTTCCTAACAGCATTTCAACTTGGGTGTGGTTGCAACATTACGGTCCCATTGAGTACATTTTTGGAGAAAGGGACATCTGTTTCACCACAGGGCGGGAGGAGGGTGCGGAGCTCGATACAATTTCTTTCTTTGGTAAGCATTATTTGTATTTTATACTTTGGCAATTTTGGTTTTTCATGTTGATTTTAAAATGCCCTTTTTCATGTTTGAAATGTACTAACTCGTTTTCTCATAACAGCAGGTCAACTTGGGTGAGGTTGCAACATTACGGTCCCATTGAGTACGTTTTTGGAGAATGGGACATCTGTTGCACCACAGGGTGGGAGGCGGGTGCTGAGCTCATTACAATTTCCTTCTTTGGTAAGCATTTTTTGTATTTTATACTTTTGGAATTTTGGTTTTTCATGTTGATTTTAAAATGACCTTTTTCATGTTTCAAATGTACTAACTCGTGTTTTCCTAACAGCAGGTCAACTTGGGTGTGGTTGCAACATTACGGTCCCATTGAGTACATTTTTGGAGAAAGGGACATATGTTGCACCACAGGACGGGAGGAGGGTGCGCAGCTCGATACAATTTCTTTCTTTGGTAAGCATTTTTTGTATATTATACTTTTGGAATTTTGTTTTTTCATGTTGATTTTAAAATGCCCTTTTCCATGTTTGAAATGTACTAACTCGTTTTTTCCTAACAGCATTTCAACTTGGGTGTGGTTGCAACATTACGGTCCCATTGAGTACATTTTTGGAGAAAGGGACATCTGCTTCACCACAGGGCGGGAGGAGGGTGCGGAGCTCGATAGAATTTCTTCCTTTGGTAAGCATTTTTTGTATTTTATACTTTGGGAATTTTGGTTTTTCATGTTGATTTTAAAATGCTCTTTTTCATGTTTGAAATGTACTAACTGGTTTTCTCATAACAGCAGGTCAACTTGGGTGAGGTTGCAACATTACGGTCCCATTGAGTACATTTTTGGAGAAAGGGACATATGTTGCACCACAGGGCGGTAGGAGGGTGCGCAGCTCGATACAATTTCTTTCTTTGGTAAGCATTTTTTGTATATTATACTTTTGGAATTTTGGTTTTTCATGTTGATTTTAAAATGCCCTTTTCCATGTTTGAAATGTACTAACTCGTTTTTTCCTAACAGCAGGTCAACTTGGCAGTGGTTGCAACATTACCGTCCCATTGAGTACATTTTTGGAGAAAGGGACATCTGTTGCACCACAGGGCGGGAGGAGGGTGCGGAGCTCGATACAATTTCTTTCTTTGGTAAGCATTTTTGTATTTTATACTTTTGGTATTTTGGTTTTTCATGTTGATATTAAAATGACCTTTTTCATGTTTGAAATGTACTAACTCATTTTTTCCTAACAGCAGGTCATCTTGGGAGTGGTTGTAACATTACGGTCCCATTGAGTACATTTATGGAGAAAGGGACATCTGTTGCACCACAGGGCGGGAGGCGGGTGCTGAGCTCATTACAATTTCCTTCTTTGGTAAGCATTTTTTGTATTTTATACTTTTGGAATTTTGGTTTTTCATGTTGATTTTAAAATGACCTTTTTCATGTTTCAAATGTACTAACTCGTGTTTTCCTAACAGCAGGTCAACTTGGGTGTGGTTGCAACATTACGGTCCCATTGAGTACATTTTTGGAGAAAGGGACATATGTTGCACCACAGGACGGGAGGAGGGTGCGCAGCTCGATACAATTTCTTTCTTTGGTAAGCATTTTTTGTATATTATACTTTTGGAATTTTGTTTTTTCATGTTGATTTTAAAATGCCCTTTTCCATGTTTGAAATGTACTAACTCGTTTTTTCCTAACAGCATTTCAACTTGGGAGTGGTTGCAACATTACGGTCCCATTGAGTACATTTTTGGAGAAAGGGACATCTGTTTCACCACAGGGCGGGAGGAGGGTGCGGAGCTCGATACAATTTCTTTCTTTGGTAAGCATTATTTGTATTTTATACTTTGGCAATTTTGGTTTTTCATGTTGATTTTAAAATGCCCTTTTTCATGTTTGAAATGTACTAACTCGTTTTCTCATAACAGCAGGTCAACTTGGGTGAGGTTGCAACATTACGGTCCCATTGAGTACGTTTTTGGAGAAAGGGACATCTGTTGCACCACAGGGTGGGAGGCGGGTGCTGAGCTCATTACAATTTCCTTCTTTGGTAAGCATTTTTTGTATTTTATACTTTTGGAATTTTGGTTTTTCATGTTGATTTTAAAATGACCTTTTTCATGTTTCAAATGTACTAACTCGTGTTTTCCTAACAGCAGGTCAACTTGGGTGTGGTTGCAACATTACGGTCCCATTGAGTACATTTTTGGAGAAAGGGACATATGTTGCACCACAGGACGGGAGGAGGGTGCGCAGCTCGATACAATTTCTTTCTTTGGTAAGCATTTTTTGTATATTATACTTTTGGAATTTTGTTTTTTCATGTTGATTTTAAAATGCCCTTTTCCATGTTTGAAATGTACTAACTCGTTTTTTCCTAACAGCATTTCAACTTGGGTGTGGTTGCAACATTACGGTCCCATTGAGTACATTTTTGGAGAAAGGGACATCTGTTTCACCACAGGGCGGGAGGAGGGTGCGGAGCTCGATAGAATTTCTTCCTTTGGTAAGCATTTTTTGTATTTTATACTTTGGGAATTTTGGTTTTTCATGTTGATTTTAAAATGCTCTTTTTCATGTTTGAAATGTACTAACTGGTTTTCTCATAACAGCAGGTCAACTTGGGTGAGGTTGCAACATTACGGTCCCATTGAATACATTTTTGGAGAAAGGGACATCTGTTGCACCACAGGGCGGGAGGAGGGTGCGGAGCTCGATACAATTTCTTTCTTTGGTAAGCATTTTTGTATTTTATACTTTTGGTATTTTGGTTTTTCATGTTGATATTAAAATGACCTTTTTCATGTTTGAAATGTACTAACTCATTTTTTCCTAACAGCAGGTCATCTTGGGAGTGGTTGTAACATTACGGTCCCATTGAGTACATTTTTGGAGAAAGGGACATCTGTTGCACCACAGGGCGGGAGGCGGGTGCTGAGCTCATTACAATTTCCTTCTTTGGTAAGCATTTTTTGTATTTTATACTTTTGGAATTTTGGTTTTTCATGTTGATTTTAAAATGACCTTTTTCATGTTTCAAATGTACTAACTCGTGTTTTCCTAACAGCAGGTCAACTTGGGTGTGGTTGCAACATTACGGTCCCATTGAGTACATTTTTGGAGAAAGGGACATATGTTGCACCACAGGACGGGAGGAGGGTGCGCAGCTCGATACAATTTCTTTCTTTGGTAAGCATTTTTTGTATATTATACTTTTGGAATTTTGGTTTTTCATGTTGATTTTAAAATGCCCTTTTCCATGTTTGAAATGTACTAACTCGTTTTTTCCTAACAGCATTTCAACTTGGGTGTGGTTGCAACATTACGAACCCATTGAGTACATTTTTGGAGAAAGGGACATCTGTTTCACCACAGGGCGGGAGGAGGGTGCGGAGCTCGATACAATTTCTTTCTTTGGTAAGCATTTTTTGTATTTTATACTTTGGGAATTTTGGTTTTTCATGTTGATTTTAAAATGCCCTTTTTCATGTTTGAAATGTACTAACTCGTTTTCTCATAACAACAGGTCAACTTGGGTGAGGTTGCAACATTACGGTCCCATTGAGTACATTTTTGGAGAAAGGGACATCTGTTGCACCACAGGGCGGGAGGAGGGTGCGGAGCTCGATACAATTTCTTTCTTTGGTAAGCATTTTTTGTATTTTATACTTTTGGAATTTTGGATTTTCATGTTGATTTTAAAATGCCCTTTTTCATGTTTCAAATGTACTAACTCGTTTTTTCCTAACAGCAGGTCCACTTGGGAGTGGTTGCAACATTACGGTCCCATTGAGTACATTTTTGGAGAAAGGGACATCTGTTGCACCACAGGGCGGGAGGAGGGTGCGGAGCTCGATACAATTTCTTTCTTTGGTAAGCATTTTTTGTATTTTATACTTTTGGAATTTTGGTTTTTCATGTAGATTTTAAAATGCCCTTTTTCATGTTTGAAATGTACTAACTCGTTTTTTCCTAACAGCAGGTCAACTTGGGAGTGGTTGCAACATTACGGTCCCATTGAGTACATTTTTGGAGAAAGGGACATCTGTTGCACCACAGGGCGGGAGGAGGGTGCAGAGCTCGATACAATTTCTTACCTTGGTAAGCATTTTTGGTATTTTATACTTTTGGAATTTTGGTTTTTCATGTTGATTTTAAAATGACCTTTTTCATGTTTCAAATGTACTAACTCGTTTTTTCCTAACAGCAGGTCAACTTGGCAGTGGTTGCAACATTACCGTCCCATTGAGTACATTTTTGGAGAAAGGGACATCTGTTGCACCACAGGGCGGGAGGAGGGTGCGGAGCTCGATACAATTTCTTTCTTTGGTAAGCATTTTTGTATTTTATACTTTTGGTATTTTGGTTTTTCATGTTGATATTAAAATGACCTTTTTCATGTTTGAAATGTACTAACTCATTTTTTCCTAACAGCAGGTCATCTTGGGAGTGGTTGTAACATTACGGTCCCATTGAGTACATTTTTGGAGAAAGGGACATCTGTTGCACCACAGGGCGGGAGGCGGGTGCTGAGCTCATTACAATTTCCTTCTTTGGTAAGCATTTTTTGTATTTTATACTTTTGGAATTTTGGTTTTTCATGTTGATTTGAAAATGACCTTTTTCATGTTTCAAATGTACTAACTCGTGTTTTCCTAACAGCAGGTCAACTTGGGTGTGGTTGCAACATTACGGTCCCATTGAGTACATTTTTGGAGAAAGGGACATATGTTGCACCACAGGACGGGAGGAGGGTGCGCAGCTCGATACAATTTCTTTCTTTGGTAAGCATTTTTTGTATATTATACTTTTGGAATTTTGTTTTTTCATGTTGATTTTAAAATGCCCTTTTCCATGTTTGAAATGTACTAACTCGTTTTTTCCTAACAGCATTTAAACTTGGGTGTGGTTGCAACATTACGGTCCCATTGAGTTCATTTTTGGAGAAAGGGACATCTGTTTCACCACAGGGCGGGAGGAGGGTGCGGAGCTCGATACAATTTCTTTCTTTGGTAAGCATTTTTTGTATTTTATACTTTGGGAATTTTGGTTTTTCATGTTGATTTTAAAATGCCCTTTTTCATGTTTGAAATGTACTAACTCGTTTTCTCATAACAGCAGGTCAACTTGGGTGAGGTTGCAACATTACGGTCCCATTGAGTACATTTTTGGAGAAAGGGACATCTGTTGCACCACAGGGCGGGAGGAGGGTGCGGAGCTCGTACAATTTCTTTCTTTGGTAAGCATTTTTTGTATTTTATACTTTTGGAATTTTGGATTTTCATGTTGATTTTAAAATGCCCTTTTTCATGTTTCAAATGTACTAACTCGTTTTTTCCTAACAGCAGGTCAACTTGGGTGTGGTTGCAACATTACGGTCCCATTGAGTACATTTTTGGAGAAAGGGACATCTGTTGCACCACAGGGCGGGAGGAGGGTGCGGAGCTCGATACAATTTCTTTCTTTGGTAAGCATTTTTTGTATTTTATACTTTTGGAATTTTGGTTTTTCATGTAGATTTTAAAATGCCCTTTTTCATGTTTGAAATGTACTAACTCGTTTTTTCCTAACAGCAGGTCATCTTGGGAGTGGTTGCAACATTACGGTCCCATTGAGTACATTTTTGGAGAAAGGGACATCTGTTTCACCACAGGGCGGGAGGAGGGTGCGGAGCTCGATACAATTTCTTTCTTTGGTAAGCATTTTTTGTATTTTATACTTTTGGAATTTTGGTTTTTCATGTTGATTTTAAAATGCCCTTTTTCATGTTTGAAATGTACTAACTCGTTTTTTCCTAACAGCAGGTCAACTTGGGTGTGGTTGCAACATTACGGTCCCATTGAGTACATTTTTGGAGAAAGGGACATCTGTTGTACCACAGGGCGGGAGGAGGGTGCTGAGCTCGTTACAATTTCTTTCATTGGTAAGCATTTTTGTATTTTATACTTTTGGAATTTTGGTTTTTCATGTTGATTTATAAATGCCCTTTTTCATGTTTGAAATGTACTAACTCGTTTTTTCCTAACAGCAGGTCAACTTGGGAGTGGTTGCAACATTACGGTCCCATTGAGTACATTTTTGGAGAAAGGGACATCTGTTGCACCACAGGGCGGGAGGAGGGTGCGGAGCTCGATACAATTTCTTTCCTTGGTAAGCATTTTTGGTATTTTATACTTTTGGAATTTTGGTTTTTCATGTTGATTTTAAAATGCCCTTTTTCATGTTTGAAATGTACTAACTCCTTTCTTCCTAACAGCAGGTCAACTTGGCAGTGGTTGCAACATTACGGTCCCATTGAGTACATTTTTGGAGAAAGGGACATATGTTGCACCACAGGGCGGGAGGAGGGTGCGGAGCTCGATACAATTTCTTTCTTTGGTAAGCATTTTTGTATTTTATACTTTTGGTATTTTGGTTTTTCATGTTGATTTTCAAAAATGACATTTTTCATGTTTGAAATGTACTAACTCATTTTTTCCTAACAGCAGGTCAACTTGGGAGTGGTTGCAACATTACGGTCCCATTGAGTACATTTTTGGAGAAAGGGACATCTGTTGCACCACAGGGCGGGAGGAGGGTGCTGAGCTCGTTACAATTTCTTTCTTTGGTAAGCATTTTTTGTATTTTATACTTTTGGAATTTTGGTTTTTCATGCTGATTTTAAAATGACCTTTTTCATGTTTCAAATGTACTAACTCGTGTTTTCCTAACAGCAGGTCAACTTGGGTGTGGTTGCAACATTACGGTCCCATTGAGTACATTTTTGGAGAAAGGGACATATGTTGCACCACAGGACGGGAGGAGGGTGCGCAGCTCGATACAATTTCTTTCTTTGGTAAGCATTTTTTGTAATTTATAGTTTTCAAATTTTGGTTTTTCATGTTGATTTTAAAATGCCCTTTTCCATGTTTGAAATGTACTAACTCGTTTTTTCCCAACAGCATTTCAACTTGGGTGTGGTTGCAACATTACGGTCCCATTAAGTACATTTTTGGAGAAAGGGACATCTGTTTCACCACAGGGCGGGAGGAGGGTGCGGAGCTCGATACAATTTCTTTCTTTGGTAAGCATTTTTTGTATTTTATACTTTGGGAATTTTGGTTTTTCATGTTGATTTTAAAATGCCCTTTCTCATGTTTGAAATGTACTAACTCGTTTTCTCATAACAGCAGATCAACTTGGGTGTGGTTGCTACATTACGGTCCCATTGAGTACATTTTTGGAGAAAGGGACATCTGTTGCACCACAGGGCGGGAGGAGGGTGCGGAGCTCGATACAATTTCTTTCTTTGGTAAGCATATTTTGTATTTTATACTTTTGGAATTTTGGTTTTTCATGTTGATTTTAAAATGACCTTTTTCATGTTTGAAATGTACTAACTCGTTTTTTCCTAACAGCAGGTCAACTTGGGTGTGGTTGCAACATTACGGTCCCATTGAGTACATTTTTGGAGAAAGGGACATCTGTTGCACCACAGGGCGGGAGGAGGGTGCGGAGCTCGATACAATTTCTTTCTTTGGTAAGCATTTTTTGTATTTTATACTTTTGGAATTTTGGTTTTTCATGTTGATTTATAAATGCCTTTTTTCATGTTTGAAATGTACTAACTCGTTTTTTCCTAACAGCAGGTCAACTTCGGAGCGGTTGCAACATTACGGTCCCATTGAGTACATTTTTGGAGAAAGGGACATCTGTTCCACCCCAGGGAGGGAGGAGGTTGCGGAGCTCGATACAATTTCTTTCCTTGGTAAGCATTTTTGGTATTTTATACTTTCAGAATTTTGGTTTTTCATGTTGATTTTAAAATGACCTTTTTCATGTTTCAAATGTACTAACTCCTTTCTTCCTAACAGCAGGTCAACTTGGCAGTGGTTGCAACATTACGGTCCCATTGAGTACATTTTTGGAGAAAGGGACATCTGTTGCACCACAGGGCGGGAGGTGGGTGCGGAGCTCGATACAATTTCTTTCTTTGGTAAGCATATTTGTATTTTATACTTTTGGTATTTTGGTTTTTCATATTGATTTTAAAATGACATTTCTCATGTTTGAAATGTACTAACTCATTTTTTCCTAACAGCAGGTCAACTTGGGAGTGGTTGCAACATTACGGTCCCATTGAGTACATTTTTGGAGAAAGGGACATCTGTTGCACCACAGGGCGGGAGGAGGGTGCTGAGCTCGTTACAATTTCTTTTATTTGTAAGCATTTTTTGTATTTTATACTTTTGGAATTTTGGTTTTTCATGTTGATTTATAAATGCCCTATTTCATGTTTGAAATGTACTAACTCGTTTTTTCCTAACAGCAGGTCAACTTGGGAGTGGTTGCAACATTACGGTCCCATTGAGTACATTTTTGGAGAAAGGGTCATCTGTTGCACCACAGGGCGGGAGGAGGGTGCGGAGCTCGATACAATTTCTTTCCTTGGTAAGCATTTTTGGTATTTTATACTTTTGGAATTTTGGTTTTTCATGTTGATTTTAAAATGCCCTTTTTCATGTTTGAAATGTACTAACTCCTTTCTTCCTAACAGCAGGTCAACTTGGCAGTGGTTGCAACATTACGGTCCCATTGAGTACATTTTTGGAGAAAGGGACATCTGTTGCACCACAGGGCGGGAGGAGGGTGCTGAGCTCGTTACAATTTCTTTCTTTGGTAAGCATTTTTTGTATTTTATACTTTTGGAATTTTGGTTTTTCATGTTGATTTTAAAATGACCTTTTTCATGTTTCAAATGTACTAACTTGTTTTTTCCTCACAGCAGGTCAATTTGTGAGTGTGGTTGCAACATTACGCTCCCATTGACAAAATGTTTGATGAAAGGGACATCTGTTGCACCACAGAGCAGGGATGAGGGTGCTTAGCTCGATACACTTTCTTTCTCTGGTAAGCATTTTTTTCTGTTTTATACTTTTGGAATCTTGGTTTTCATGTTGATTTTAAAATGTCCTTTTTCATATTTGAAATGTACTAACTCGTTTTTTCCCCACAGCAGGTCAACTTGTGTGTGTGGTTGCAACATTACGGTCCCATTGAGTAAGTGTTTGTGGAAAGGGACATCTGTTGCACCACAGGACAGGGAGGAGGGTGCTTAGCTCGATACATTTTCTTTCTCTGGTAAGCATTTCTTTCTGTTTTATACTTTTGGAATTTGGGTTTTTCATGTTGATTTTAAAAAGACCTTTTTCATGTTTGAAATGTACTAACTCGTTTTTTCCTCACAGCAGGTAAGTTGTGTGTGTGGTTGCAACATTACGCTCCCATTCAGTAAACGTTTGTGGAGAGGGACATCTGTTGCACCACAGGGCAGTTTGGAGGGTGCTTAGCTTGATACATTTTCTTTCTCTGGTAAGCATTTTTTCTGTTTTATACTTTTGGAATTTGGGTTTTCATGTTGATTTTAAAATGTCTTTTTTCATATTTGAAATGTACTAACTCGTTTTTTCCCCACAGCAGGTCAACTTGTGTGTGTGGTTGCAACATTACGGTCCCATTGAGTAAGTGTTTGTGGAAAGGGACATCTGTTGCACCACAGGATAGGGAGGAGGGTGCTTAGCTCGATACATTTTCTTTCTCTGGTCAGCATTCCTTTCTCTTTTATACTTTTGGAATTTGGGTTTTTCATGTTGAGTTTAAAAAGACCTCTTTCATGTTTGAAATATACTAACTGGTTTTTTCCACACAGCAGGTCAACTTGGCAGTGGTTGCAACATTACCGTCCCAATGAGTAAACGTTTGTGGAGAGGGACATCTGTTGCACCACAGGGCGGGAGGAGTGTGCGGAGCTCGATACAATTTTTTCTTTGGTAAGCATTTTTCTATTTTATACTTTTGGTATTTTGGTTTTTCATGTTGATTTTAAAATGACCTTTTTCATGTTTGAAATGTACTAACTCATTTTTTCCTAACAGCAGGTCAACTTGGGAGTGGTTGTAACATTACGGTCCCATTGAGTACATTTTTGGAGAAAGGGACATCTGTTGCACCACAGGGCGGGAGGCGGGTGCTGAGCTCTTTACAGTTTCATTCTATGGTAAGAATTTTTTGTATTTTATACTTTTGGAATTTTGGTTTTTCATGTTGATTTTAAAATGACCTTTTTCATGTTTCAAATGTACTAACTCGTGTTTTCCTAACAGCAGGTCAACTTGGGTGTGGTTGCAACATTACGGTCCCATTGAGTACATTTTTGGAGAAAGGGACATATGTTGCACCACAGGACGGGAGGAGGGTGCGCAGCTCGATACAATTTCTTTCTTTGGTAAGCATTTTTTGTATATTATACTTTTGGAATTTTGGTTTTTCATGTTGATTTTAAAATGCCCTTTTCCATTTTTGAAATGTACTAACTCGTTTTTTCCTAACAGCATTTCAACTTCGGTGTGGTTGCAACATTACGGTCCCATTGAGTACATTTTTGGAGAAAGGGACATCTGTTTCACCACAGGGCGGGAGGAGGGTGCGGAGCTCGATACAATTTCTTTCTTTGGTAAGCATTTTTTGTATTTTATACTTTGGGATTTTGGTCCTTCCTGCTGATTTTAAAATGCCTTATTTCATGTTTGAAATGTACTAACTCGTCTTTTCATAACAGCAGGTCAACTTGGGTGTGGTTGCAACATTACGGTCCCATTGAGTACATTTTTGGAGAAAGGGACATCTGTTGCACCACAGGGCGGGAGGTGGGTGCGGAGCTCGATACAATTTCTTTCTTTGGTAAGCATTTTTTGTATTTTATACTTTTGGAATTTTGGTTTTTCATGTTGATTTATAAATGCCCTTTTTCATGTTTGAAATGTACTAACTCGTTTTGCCTAACAGCAGGTCAACTTGGGAGTGGTTGCAACATTACGGTCCCATTGAGTACATTTTTGGAGAAAGGGACATCTGTTGCACCACAGGGAGGGAGGAGGGTGCGGAGCTCGATACAATTTCTTTCCTTGGTAAGCATTTTTGGTACTTTATACTTTCAGAATTTTGGTTTTTCATGTTGATTTTAAAATGACATTTTTCATGTTTGAAATGTACTAACTCATTTTTTCCTAACAGCAGGTCAACTTGGCAGTGGTTGCAACATTACGGTCCCATTGAGTACATTTTTGGAGAAAGGGACATCTGTTGCACCACAGGGCGGGAGGAGGGTGCGGAGCTCGATACAATTTCTTTCTTTGGTAAGCATTTTTGTATTTTATACTTTTGGTATTTTGGTTTTTCATGTTGATTTTAAAATGACATTTTTCATGTTTGAAATGTACTAACTCATTTTTTCCTAACAGCAGGTCCACTTGGGAGTGGTTGCAACATTACGGTCCCATTGAGTACATTTTTGGAGAAAGGGACATCTGTTGCACCAAAGGGCGGGAGGAGGGTGCTGAGCTCGTTACAATTTCTTTCATTGGTAAGCATTTTTTGTATTTTATACTTTTGGAATTTTGGTTTTTCATGTTGATTTATAAATGCCCTTTTTCATGTTTGAAATGTACTAACTCGTTTTTTCCTAACAGCAGGTCAACTTGGGAGTGGTTGCAACATTACGGTCCCATTGAGTACATTTTTGGAGAAAGGGACATCTGTTGCACCACAGGGCTGGAGGAGGGTGCGGAGCTCGATACAATTTCTTTCCTTGGTAAGCATTTTTGGTATTTTATACTTTTGGAATTTTGGTTTTTCATGTTGATTTAAAAATGCCCTTTTTCATGTTTCAAATGTACTAACTCGTTTTCTCATAACAGCAGGTCAACTTGGGAGTGGTTGCAACATTACGGTCCCATTGAGTACATTTTTGGAGAAAGGGACATCTGTTGCACCACAGGGCGGGAGGAGGGTGCGGAGTTCGATACAATTTCTTTCTTTGGTAAGCATTTTTGTATTTTATACTTTTGGTATTTTGGTTTTTCATGTTGATTTTAAAAAGACATTTTTCATGTTTGAAATGTACTAACTCATTTTTTCCTAACAGCAGGTCAACTTGGGAGTGGTTGCAACATTACGGTCCCATTGAGTACATTTTTGGAGAAAGGGACATCTGTTGCACCACAGGGCGGGAGGAGGGTGCTGAGCTCGTTACAATTTCTTTCTTTGGTAAGCATTTTTTGTATTTTATACTTTTGGAATTTTGGTTTTTCATGTTGATTTTAAAATGACCTTTTTCATGTTTCAAATGTACTAACTTGTTTTTTCCTCACAGCAGGTCAATTTCTGAGTGTGGTTGCAACATTACGCTCCCATTGACAAAATGTTTGATGAAAGGGACATCTGTTGCACCACAGAGTAGGGACGAGGGTGCTTAGCTCGATACACTTTCTTTCTCTGGTAAGCATTTTTTTCTGTGTTATACTTTTGGAATCTTGGTTTTCATGTTGATTTTAAAATGTCCTTTTTCATATTTGAAATGTACTAACTCGTTTTTTCCCCACAGCAGGTCAACTTGTGTGTGTGGTTGCAACATTACGGTCCCATTGAGTAAGTGTTTGTGGAAAGGGACATCTGTTGCACCACAGGACAGGGAGGAGGGTGCTTAGCTCGATACATTTTCTTTCTCTGGTAAGCATTCCTTTCTGTTTTATACTTTTGGAATTTGGGTTTTTTATGTTGATTTTAAAAAGACCTTTTTCATGTTTGAAATGTACTAACTCGTTTTTTCCTCACAGCATGTCAAGTTGTGTGTGTGGTTGCAACATTACGCTCCCATTGAGTAAACGTTTGTGGAGAGGGACATCTGTTGCACCACAGGGCAGGGAGGAGGGTGCTTAGCTCGATACATTTTCTTTCTCTGGAAAGCATTTTTTTCTGTTTTATACTTTTGGATTTTGGTTTTTCATGTTGATTTTAAAATCACCTTTTTCATGTTGAAATGTACTAACTCAGTTTTTCCTCGCAGCAGGTCAACTTGTGTGTGTGGTTGCAACATTGCGCTCCCATTGTGTAAACGTTTGTGAAAAAGGGACATCTGTTGCACCACAGGGCAGCGAGGAGGGTGCTTAGCTTGATACATTTTCTTTCTCTGGTAAGCATTTTTTCTGTTTTATACTTTTGGAATTTTGGTTTTTCATGTTGATTTTAAAATCACCTTTTTCATGTTTGAAATGTACTTACTCAGTTTTTCCTCACAGCAGGTCACCTTGTGTGTGTGGTTGAGACATTACGCTCCCATTGAGTAAATTTTTGTGGAAAGGAACATCTGTTGCACCACAGGGTAGGGGTGGGGGGGTGCTTAGCTCGATACATTTTCTTTCTCCGGTAAGCATTTTTTCTGTTTTATACTTTTGGAATTTTGGTTTTTCATGTTGATTTTAAAATCACCTCTTTCATGATTGAAATGTACTAACTCGGTTTTTCCTCACAGCAGGTCATGTTGTGTGTGTGGTTGCAACATTACGCTCCCATTGAGTAAATGTTTGTGGGAAGGGACATCTGTTGCACCACAGGGAAGGGGGGGGGGGTGCTTACCTCGATACATTTTCTTTCTCAGGTAAGCATTTTTTTCTGTTTTATACTTTTGGAATTTTGGTTTTTCATGTCGATTTTAAAATGACCTTTCTCATGTTTCAAATGTACTAACTCGTTTTTTTCCTCATAGCAGGTCTACTTGTGTGTGTGGTTGCAACATTACGCTCCCATTGAGTAAATGTTTGTGGAAAGGGACATCTGTTGCACCACAGGGCAGGGAGGAGGGTGCTTAGCTCGACACATTTTCTTTCTCTGGTAAACATTTTTTTCTGTTTTATACTTTTGGAATTTTGGTTTTTCATGTTGATTTAAAAATGCCCTTTTTCATGTTTCAAATGTACTAACTCGTTTTCTCATAACAGCAGGTCAACTTGGGAGTGGTTGCAACATTACGGTCCCATTGAGTACATTTTTGGAGAAAGGGACATCTGTTGCACCACAGGGCGGGAGGAGGGTGCGGAGTTCGATACAATTTCTTTCTTTGGTAAGCATTTTTGTATTTTATACTTTTGGTATTTTGGTTTTTCATGTTGATTTTAAAAAGACATTTTTCATGTTTGAAATGTACTAACTCATTTTTTCCTAACAGCAGGTCAACTTGGGAGTGGTTGCAACATTACGGTCCCATTGAGTACATTTTTGGAGAAAGGGACATCTGTTGCACCACAGGGCGGGAGGAGGGTGCTGAGCTCGTTACAATTTCTTTCTTTGGTAAGCATTTTTTGTATTTTATACTTTTGGAATTTTGGTTTTTCATGTTGATTTTAAAATGACCTTTTTCATGTTTCAAATGTACTAACTTGTTTTTTCCTCACAGCAGGTCAATTTCTGAGTGTGGTTGCAACATTACGCTCCCATTGACAAAATGTTTGATGAAAGGGACATCTGTTGCACCACAGAGCAGGGACGAGGGTGCTTAGCTCGATACCCTTTCTTTCTCTGGTAAGCATTTTTTTCTGTGTTATACTTTTGGAATCTTGGTTTTCATGTTGATTTTAAAATGTCCTTTTTCATATTTGAAATGTACTAACTCGTTTTTTCCCCACAGCAGGTCAACTTGTGTGTGTGGTTGCAACATTACGGTCCCATTGAGTAAGTGTTTGTGGAAAGGGACATCTGTTGCACCACAGGACAGGGAGGAGGGTGCTTAGCTCGATACATTTTCTTTCTCTGGTAAGCATTCCTTTCTGTTTTATACTTTTGGAATTTGGGTTTTTCATGTTGATTTTAAAAAGACCTTTTTCATGTTTGAAATGTACTAACTCGTTTTTTCCTCACAGCATGTCAAGTTGTGTGTGTGGTTGCAACATTACGCTCCCATTGAGTAAACGTTTGTGGAGAGGGACATCTGTTGCACCACAGGGCAGGGAGGAGGGTGCTTAGCTCGATACATTTTCTTTCTCTGGAAAGCATTTTTTTCTGTTTTATACTTTTGGATTTTGGTTTTTCATGTTGATTTTAAAATCACCTTTTTCATGTTGAAATGTACTAACTCAGTTTTTCCTCGCAGCAGGTCAACTTGTGTGTGTGGTTGCAACAATACGCTCCCATTGAGTAAACGTTTGTGAAAAAGGGACATCTGTTGCACCACAGGGCAGCGAGGAGGGTGCTTAGCTTGATACATTTTCTTTCTCTGGTAAGCATTTTTTCTGTTTTATACTTTTGGAATTTTGGTTTTTCATGTTGATTTTAAAATCACCTTTTTCATGTTTGAAATGTACTTACTCGGTTTTTCCTCACAGCAGGTCACCTTGTGTGTGTGGTTGAGACATTACGCTCCCATTGAGTAAATTTTTGTGGAAAGGAACATCTGTTGCACCACAGGGTAGGGGTGGGGGGGTGCTTAGCTCGATACATTTCCTTTCTCCGGTAAGCATTTTTTCTGTTTTATACTTTTGGAATTTTGGTTTTTCATGTTGATTTTAAAATCACCTCTTTCATGATTGAAATGTACTAACTCGGTTTTTCCTCACAGCAGGTCATGTTGTGTGTGTGGTTGCAACATTACGCTCCCATTGAGTAAATGTTTGTGGGAAGGGGCATCTGTTGCACCACAGGGAAGGGGGGGGGGTGCTTACCTCGATACATTTTCTTTCTCAGGTAAGCATTTTTTTCTGTTTTATACTTTTGGAATTTTGGTTTTTCATGTCGATTTTAAAATGACCTTTCTCATGTTTCAAATGTACTAACTCGTTTTTTTCCTCATAGCAGGTCTACTTGTGTGTGTGGTTGCAACATTACGCTCCCATTGAGTAAATGTTTGTGGAAAGGGACATCTGTTGCACCACAGGGCAGGGAGGAGGGTGCTTAGCTCGACACATTTTCTTTCTCTGGTAAACATTTTTTTCTGTTTTATACTTTTGGAATTTTGGTTCTTCATGTTGATTTGAAAATGAACTTTCTCATGTTTGAAATGTACTAACTCGTTTTTTTCCTCATAGCAGGTCTAGTTGTGTGTGTGGTTGCAACATTACTCTCCCATTGACTAAATGTTTGTGGAAAGGGACATCTGTTGCACCACAGGGCAGGGAGGATGGTGCTTAGCTCGATACATTTTCTTTCTCTGGTAAGCATTTTTTTCTGTTTTATTCTTTTGGAATTTTATTTTTTCATGTTGAATTTAAAATGACCTGTCTCATGTATGAAATGTACTAACTCGTTTTTTTCCTCATAGCAGGTCAACTTGTGTGTGTGTTTGCAACATTACGCTCCCATTGACTAAATGTTTGTGGAAAGGGACATCTGTTGCACAACAAGGCAGGGAGGATGGAGGTTACCTCGATACATTTTCTTTCTCTGGTAAACATTTTTTTCTGTTTTACACTTTTGGAATTTTGGTGTTTCATGTTGATTTTAAAATGACGTTTCTCATGTTTCAAATGTACTAACTCGTTTTTTTCCTCATATTAGGTCAACTTGTGTGTGTGGTTGCAACATTACGCTCCCATTGACTAAATGTTTGTGGAAAGGGACATCTGTTGCACCACAAGGCAGAGAGGATAGTGCTTAGTTCGATTCATTTTCTTTCTCTGGTAAGCATTTTTCTCTGTTTTATACTTTTGGAATTTTGGTTTTTCATGTTGATTTTAATATGACCTTTCTCATGTTTGAAATGTACTAACTCGTTTATTCCTCATAGCAGGTCAACTTGTGTTTGTGGTTGCAACATTACGCTCCCATTGACTAAATGTTTGTGGAAAGGAACATCTGTTGCACCACAGGGCAGGGAGGAGGGTGCTTAGCTCGATACATTTTCTTTCTCTGGTAAGCGTTTTTTTCTGTTTTATACTTTTGGAATTTTGGTTTTTCATGTTGATTTTAAAATGACCTTTCTCCGGTGTGAAATGTACTAACTGGATGCTTTCCTCATAGCGGGTCATCTTGTGTGTGTGGTTGCAACATTACGCTCCCATTGACTAAATGATTGTGGAAAGGGACATCTGTTGCACCACAGGGCAGGGAGGAGGGTGCTTAGCTCAATACATTTTCTTCCTCTGGTAAGGACTTTTTTTTCTGTTTTATACTTTTGCAATATTGGTTTTTCATGTTCAGTTTAAAATGCCCTTTTTCATGCAAGTCAACTTGAGAGTGGTTGCAACATTACGGTCCCATTGAGTACATTTTTGGAGATATAGACATCTGTTGCACCACAGGGCGGGAGGAGGGTGCGGAGCTCGATACAATTTCTTTCTTTGGTAAGCATTTTTTGTATTTTATACTTTTGGAATTTTGGTTCTTCCTGCTGATTTTAAAATGCCTTATTTCATGTTTGAAATGTACTAACTCGTCTTTTCATAACAGCAGGTCAACTTGGGTGTGGTTGCAACATTACGGTCCCATTGAGTACATTTTTGGAGAAAGGGACATCTGTTGCACCACAGGGCAGGAGGAGGGTGCGGAGCTCGTAACAATTTCTTTCTTTGGTAAGCATTTTTTGTATTTTATACTTTTGGAATTTTGGTTTTTCATGTTGATTTTAAAATGCCCTTTTTCATGTTTGAAATGTACTAACTCGTTTTTTCCTAACAGCAGGTCAACTTGGGTGTGGTTGCAACATTACGGTCCCATTGAGTACATTTTTGGAGAAAGGGACATCTGTTTCACCACAGGGCGGGAGGAGGGTGCGGAGCTCGATACAATTTCTTTCTTTGTTAAGCATTTTTTGTGTTCTAAACTTTTGGAATTTTGGTTTTTCATGTTGATTTTAAAATGCCCTTTTTCATTTTTGAAATGAACTAACTCGTTTTTTCCTAACAGCAGGTCAACTTGCATGTGGTTGCAACATTACGGTCCAATTGAGTACATTTTTGGAGAAAGGGACATCTGTTGCACCACAGGGCGGGTGTAGGGTGCGGAGCTCGATACAATTTCTTTCTTTGGTAAGCATTTTTTGTATTTTATACATTTGGAATTTTGGTTTTTCATGTTGATTTTAAAATACCATTTTTCATGTTTGAAATGTACTAACTCGTTTTTTCCTAACAGCAGGTCAACTTGGGTGTGGTTGCAACTTTACGGACCCATTGAGTACATTTTTGGAGAAAGGGACATCTGTTGCACCACAGGATGCGAGGAGGGTGCGGAGCTCGATACAATTTCTTTCTTTGGTAAGCATTTTTTGTATATTATACTTTTGATATTTGGTTCTTCATATTGATTTTAAAAGGCCCTTTTTCATGTTTGAAATGTACTAACTCGTTTTTTCCCAACAGCAGGTCAACTTGGGAGTGGTTGCAACATTACGGTCCCATTGAGTACATTTTTGGAGAAAGGGACATCTGTTGCACCACAGGGTGGGAGGAGGGTGCGGAGTTCGATACAATTTATTTCTTTGGTAAGCATCTTTTGTATTTTATATTTTTGGAATTTTGGTTTTTCATGTTGATTTTAGAAAGCCCTATTTCATGTTTGAAATGTACTAACTCGTTTTTTCCTAACAGCAGGTCAACTTGGGAGTGGTTGCAACATTACGGTCCCATTGAGTACATTTTTGGAGAAACGGACTTCTGTTGCACCACAGTGCAGAAGGAGGGTGCGGAGCTCGATACAATTTCTTTCTTTGGTAAGCATTTTTTGTATTTTATACTTTTGGAATTTTGGTTTTTCATGTTGATTTTAAAATGCCCTTTTTCATGTTTGAAATGTATTAACTCGTAATGTTGCAACCACACCCAAGTTGAAATGCTGTTAGGAAAAAACGAGTTAGTACATTTCAAACATGGAAAAGGGCATTTTAAAATCAACATGAAAAACCAAAATTCCAAAAGTATAATATACAAAAAATGCTTACCAAAGAAAGAAATTGTATCGAGCTGCGCACCCTCCACCCGTCCTGTGGTGCAACATATGTCCCTTTCTCCAAAAATGTACTCAATGGGACCGTAATGTTGCAACCACACCCAAGTTGACCAGCTGTTAGGAAAACACGAGTTAGTACATTTGAAACATGAAAAAGGTCATTTTAAAATCAACATGAAAAACCAAAATTCCAAAAGTATAAAATACAAAAAATGCTTACCAAAGAAAGAAATTGTAACGAGCTCAGCACCCTCCTCCCGCCCTGTGGTGCAACAGATGTCCCTTTCTCCAAAAATGTACTCAATGGGACCGTAATGTTGCAACCACTCCCAAGTTGACCTGCTGTTAGGAAAAAATGAGTTAGTACATTTCAAACATGGAAAAGGCCATTTTAAGATCAACATGAAAAACCAAAATACCAAAAGTTTAAAATACAAAAATGCTTACCAAAGGAAGAAATTGTATCGAGCTCCGCACCCTCCTCCCGCCCTGTGGTGCAACAGATGTCCCTTTCTCCAAAAATGTACTCAATGGGAGGGTAATGTTGCAACCACTGCCAAGTTGACCTGCTGTTAGGAAAAAACGAGTTAGTACATTTCAAACATGAAAAAGGTCATTATAAAATCAACATGAAAAACCAAAATTCCAAAAGTATAAAATGCAAAAAATGCTTACCAAAGAAAGAAATTGTATCGAGCTCCGCAACCTCCTCCCGCCCTGTGGTGCATCAGATGTCCCTTTCTCCAAAAATGTACTCAATGGGACCGTAATGTTGCAACCCCACCCAAGTTGTCCTGCTGTTAGGAAAGAACGAGTTAGTACATTTCAAACATGAAAAAGGGCATTTTAAAATCAACATGAAAAACCAAAATTCCAAAAGTATAAAATACAAAAAATGCTTACCAAAGAAAGAAATTGTATCGAGCTCCGCACCCTCCTCCCGCCCTGTGGTGCAACAGATATCCCTATCTCCAAAATTTACTCAATGGGACCGTAATGTTGCAACCACACCCAAGTTGTCTTGCTGTTAGGAAAAAAACGAGTTAGTACATTTCAAACATGAGAAAGGACATTTTAAAATCACCATGAAAAACCAAAATTCCAAAAGTATAAATTACAAAAAATGCTTACCAAAGAAAGAAATTGTATCGAGCTGCGCACCCTCCTTGCATCCTGTGGTGCAACAGAAGTCCCTTTCTCCAAAAATGTACTCAATGGGACCGTAATGTTGCAACCACTCCCAAGTTGACCTGCTGTTAGGAAAAAACGAGTTAGTATATTTCAAACATGAAAAAGGTCATTTTAGAATCAACATGAAAAACCAAAATTCCAAAAGTATAAAATACAAATAATGCTTACCAAAGAAAGAAATTGTATCGAGCTCCGCACCCTCCTCCCGCCCTGTGGTGCAACAGATGTCCCTTTCTCCAAAAATGTACTCAATGGGACCGTAATGTTGCAACCACTCCCAAGTTGACCTGCTGTTAGGAAAAAACGAGTTAGTACATTTCAAACATGACAAAGGGCATTTTAAAATCAACATGAAAAACCAAAATTCCAAAAGTATAAAATACAAAAAATGCTTACCAAAGAAAGAAATAGTATCGAGCTCCGCACCCTCCTCCCGCCCTGTGGTGCAACAGATGTCCCTTTCTCCAAAAATGTACTCAATGGGACCGTAATGTTGCAACCACACCCAAGTTGACCTGCTGTTAGGAAAAAACGAGTTAGTACATTTCAAACATGAAAAAGGGCATTTTAAAATCACCATGAAAAACCAAAATTCCAAAAGTATAAATTACAAAAAATGCTTACCACAGAAAGAAATTGTATCGAGCTGCGCTCCCTCCTCCCGTCCTGTGTTGCAACAGATGTCCCTTTCTCCAAAAATGTACTCAATGGGACCTTACTGTTGCAACCACACTCATGATGACCTGCTGTTATGAAAAAACGAGTTAGTGCATTTCAAACATGAAAAAGGGCATTTTAAAATCAACATGAAAAACCAAAATTCGAAAAGTATATAATATAAAAAATGCTTACCAAAGAAAGAAATTGTATCGAGCTCCGCACCCTCCTCGCGCCCTGTGGTGCAACAGATGTCCCATTCTCCAAAAATGTACTTAATGGCACCATAATGTTGCAACCACTCCCAAGTTGACCTGCAGTTAGGAGGAAACGAGTTAGCACATTTCAAACATGAAAAGGGGCATTTTAAAATCAACATGAAAAACCAAAATTCCAAAAGCATAAAATACAAAAAATGCTTACCAAAGAAAGAAATTGTATCGAGCTCCGCACCCTCCTCCCGCCCTGTGGTGCAACAGATGTCCCTTTCTCCAAAAATGTACTCAATGGGACCGTAATGTTGCAACCACACCCAAGTTGACCTGCTGTTAGGAAATAACGGGTTAGTACATTTCAAACATGAAAAAGGGCACTTTAAAATCAGCATGAAGAACAAAAATTCCAAAAGTATAAAATACAAAAATTCTTACCAAAGAAAGAAATTGTATCGAGCTCCGCACCCTCCTCCCGTCCTGTGGTGCAACAGATGTCCCAATCTACAAAAATGTACTCAATGGGACTGTAATGTTGCAACCACTCTCAAGTTTACCTTCTGTTAGGAAAAAACGAGTTAGTAGATTTCAAACATGAAAAAGCTCATTTTAAAATCAACATGAAAAACCAAAATTCCAAAAGTATAAAATACAAAAAATGCTTACCATAGAAAGAAATTGTATCGAGCTCCGCACCCTTCTCCCGCCCTGTGGTGCAACAGATGTCCCTTTCTCCAAAAATGTACTCAATGGGACTGTAATGTTGCAACCACACCCAAGTTGACCTACTGTTAGGAAAAAACGAGTTAGTACATTTCAAACATGAAAATGGTCTTTTAAAATCAACATGAAAAACAAAAATTCCAAAAGTATAAAATACAAAAATTGCTTACCAAAGAAAGAAATTGTATCGAGCTGCGCACCCTCCTCCCGTCCTGTGGTGCAACAAATGTCCCTTTCTCCAAAAATGTACTCAATGGGACCGTAATGTTGCAACCACACCCAAGTAGATCTGTTGTTAGGAAAAAACGAGTTAGTACATTTCAAAAATGAAAAAGGGCATTTTAAAATCAACCAGAAAAACCAAAATTCCAAAAGTATAAAATACAAAAAATGCTTACCAAAGAAAGAAATTGTATCGAGCTCCGCACCCTCCTCCCGCCCTGTGGTGCAACAGATGTCCCTTTCTCCAAAAATGTACTCAATGGGACCGTAATGTTGCAACCACACCCAAGTTGACCTGCTGTTAGGAAAAAACGAGAGAGTACATTTCAAACATGAAAAAGGGCATTTTAAAATCAACATGAAAGACCAAAATTCCAAAAGTATAAAATACTAAAAATGCTTACCAAAGAAAGAAATTGTATCGAGCTGTGCACCCTCCTCCCGCCCTGTGGTGCAACAGATGTCCCTTTCTCCAAAAATGTACTCAATGGGACGGTAATGTTGCAACCACTCCCAAGTTGACCAGCTGTTAGGAAAAAACGAGTTAGTACATTTTAAACATGAAAAAGGGCATTTTAAGATCAACATGAAAAACCAAAATTCCAAAAGTATAAAATACAAAAAATGCTTACCAAAGAAAGAAATTGTATCGA